>NC_135327.1:56220673-56522496 GCF_023851605.1 Tamandua tetradactyla | reverse complement strand
CCACACAGAACCCCTTTGTCTGGGCCTCTGTGTGAAGCAGCTGGTCTGAGATTTCTGGACGTTTTTAACAGTTGAAGAATAATTGCATTGTCTGGGGACCACACATCCCAGTCCCTCCCCAGACCTGCCAGGCCGTCCAAAGAGGTTTCCCTGGATCGGCCCCCAGCCTCCTTCCTGCCCCCTCTGCTCCATGCTAGGAGCCTGCGGCCAAGGGTCCCCTCCAGGGAACCTGAGGTGGGCAGCTGCCCATTGGTGCCATGGCTGACTGCTAGGAGGAGAGGCGCATGAGTCCCAGGGGTGGTTGCAGAGAGTGTGGGTGAGCTGTCCCCTGCTGGCTGGGGGCACCCAGAGCCTACACAGGGCTCGCTGGACCCTGGAGGAGGGGGAAGCCTGGCTGGTTGAAGGGTGGCCCATTTTAGACCATGTCACCTCCTAAGTTCTAGGCCCCAAGGAGTGGGGGCAGATGAATTGGGTTGGCTGATTGCCTTGGGGCATTTCCCTTCCCCTTTGGGAAATGAGGTTGTTCATCCTGGGGTGACCTTGCAGGAGTCAGAGGTGGGGAGGCTTTGGAAGGGTGCCGTTGTTTCTGTGGCTGGGTCACACCTGCCGGTGGCTGGCCTGGGCTAGGGAGGCAGGAGCTCCCACACTGAGCCGGGCCATGCACCCCTGTGGGTCAGCCACAGCGTGGGGGATCGCTGCTGACCCACTCAGCTATTGTGGGGCTGCAGCCTCATTCCTGTGACAACAGTGACAAGATTTCCCGTGCTCTGGGGCAGAATGGGGGGTGGGGGGACAGAGCAGGACCAGTGTTCAGAACCCACATTTCAAGGGTGTCTGCTGTTGCAGGAAACATTGAGGGACCAGCGTTGCCTGTAGTCCGAGCAGCACCCAGTTCCACAGTCGCACAGAGGCACGTCCCCGCCCCCTGTGCAACGGGTGTGCCATGTTGAGACATGTGAGTGGGAGCACCGTTGCGCGCAGGCCTGGGGGGGGGGCGTGGGCTTTGGTGAGGTTGGGGTCTGTGCATATTTGGAGGATGGGTGTCTGGAGGGCGCAAGGCTGGTGTGCTGAGGCCTTAACTGTGCCTGGCGCATAGTAAGTGCTCAGCCAATCGCTAGATTGTACCCCCTGGACGGTGACAGACCTGGCTGGGTGGGACTGAGGGATGGCGAGACTCGGAACTGGCTGAGCAGTTCTCTGCAATGAGGTTGAGGAGGCGGCAGGCAGGCTCCTGAGGAAGCCGTGGGGTGGGGGGGCTGTGCGGTTGACAGGGCTTGACCCGGTGGGTAAGGGAGGGCTGCTCACAAAAGGTACTTCCAGCTTTGAGCCTTGGCACCTTTGGTGCTCCAGTGGCTTTAACTGCCACAGGGAAGGCACGAGATGTGCTGGGTCCCCAGCTCAGTTCTGGGCGTTTCCAGGAGGTCAGCAGTGTCAGATCTTGGACTGAAACGTGTCTCTAGTTTTTGCCGATGAGGCGCGCACTTGTTGGAGGGTAAATTTCTGAGGGTGACAAAACGCCAGTGGTGGGGGTGTGGGGGAGGGTGGTGAGGAGGTGGCAGCCCACACGGGACTCAGCTGTTCGTGCCACTCCCATCCTCTGGCCACGCGTCTTCATTGTCTTTGGCAACCCGTGGTGGGGCCTCCTTTCCTTGCTGCCTTTTCCTTCCCAGTTTGGCTTCTCGGGCAGCTTCCGTCAGGGCAGCGTCGGATCTGGGTAGCAGGGGAAGGTGGTAGACTGCAGGCCAGAGAGGTGGGGTGCCGGCAGCGGGGTGCCTTGAATCGGGGGTGACTGGGTGGGGCCCTCGTGCCGCTGGCCTACTTTCTTGAGGCTGCCAGGCTTGGGGGTGTGGAGGCCTGGGGGTGCGGGCCTCTGCACAGGTGCCGGCTGAGAGGGGCTCCAGGCTTCACCCCCATCTTGCCATGGAAGCAGGAGCAAGAAAGCAAGTGTCTGTGGCCCGCCCCCCTCTTCCCCCCTGCCTGGCTGAGCCAGCACTTTTTTCTTCTCTCCTTTATCTGCTTGGAAAGTACAGGGTGTTCTGTTTCTCCTGTGCATACAGATCAAGGAGCGGATGTTATTTATTTATTTCTCTCCCGAAGGCGAGAGAAGGACAGGCAGGCACTGAGGACTGTTAAATGGTGCTGCTTCCTCAATAAGGCATTTTCTCATTTTTTAAAAAAATTAAATAATCCAACAGGGAAGGGAGAGGAGGACATGAACCAACAGAAAGCTAGTTGCTGCTCCCCCCTCCATGCCCCCCCAGCTGGAGATAACAGGCGCTTGGTGAGTCCTGGCAGTGTTTAGCCAAGAGCTCAGCTCACAGCAGGTCTCCTGGAGGTGTTTTCTCTCCTCCTTCCTTTCGGTTTGGGCCCGGCCCAGGGTTTGCTCATTGGGCTGATATGGGGTACTACAGGGCAGACCTCATCTCTCTGTCCTCCGAGGACTGCGTGGGGGGGCGTCCCTGGCCTCTTGGGGCTGATGGGGCCCAGCTGGGACAAGGCCAGTGGGAGGACAGGGCTGCTGGACCGGCGGGCAGCCTGCCTGAGGGCCAGGGGTGCAGGTGGCCCTCGCTTTCTGGCCTGCACCCTGGGGTGCCGTGTGTGAATGGCTGTTGCTGTTCAAGGTCTTGAGGCTTCGTGGGGGGAGCTTGGGGCTTTTTCCCGTGTGGTCTTAAAGGCAAGTGAGCTGCCTGCCTCCTATCTCCCCCATCCGTTCCCCAACCCAGTTCCTTCCAGGGTAGTCTGCTCATGATTTAGCTATAGAACTTTACAAATGATTTTCATGCATGAGCCATCTGAAGATACTGACCACTTGTGACATCCATATAGGGCCTTATTTGAACTGTCACTGAAGTGTAGTGAGGTCCAGCTGGCTGGTGCAGAGAGGGGAAAGCAGAGGCTCTAGGAAGCCAGGACGCTCAGATAGCTAAGCAGGAGCCACTGGTATCCAGGCGTACTATCCTTACACCCTTCTAGACTCCTGCTTTTCAGAGGAGATGCCCTAGGGAGCCTGAGGGGTTCTCTGATGGCTTTCTGGGGGTGAGGTTTAATCCCTGTTATATTCTGGGCCCCCAGGAGATTTCAGAGAAGAAGGGGTTCCACCAAAAAGCTTAGAGAACCACTGTGGTGGTCCCACCCCTTCATTTATAGGGGGGCTGGGGCTGAGAGTAGAGCCCCCTATCCCCATCCCCCTCCTGGGGACCTGAGGCATGGGGGTGGGGTGGCAGCAAGCGCCACGTCACGGGGTGCCCAGCCGTGGTGGCATCAGCTGGCACAGGGCCCTGGCCAACGCGCCGTGTGTTTACAGACCTGACCCAGCGCCCGCTTCCTCACTCCCTCGAGGCGTGCTCCAGCCAGCAGACATCCGGTGGCATGGCTGACCCTTCCTCCCTGCCCACCTCTGCAGGCAGCCACATCCTCACCTCTAAATTTAGTCCGCAGGAAGGCGAACCTGGTGGGGTATGGGGAGGAGGCAGGGAGGAAGAGGGAGAGTGGAGGGAGGGGAAGGAGGGAGAGAGGGGGGGAAGCGGCTTGAGCCAGCCCTGACCCCCACCCCGGACAGACGGATGGATGGAGCATCTGTGGGGGGAGAGGGGGAGAGGCACAGAAGAAGGGGGTGCAAGAAAGGGCCTGAGCCAGCCCCGACTCCCAGCGTCCCTTCAGCCCTGGGAGGGCCAGGGCCTCCTCGGTTTGGAGGGTGATAAGGGGGTGGAGGTGCAGTGGGGGTTGGGGAATGGGGTGGGGTGTCCCCCCACCCCGAGAGTCCGGCATTGGGTGGGCAGGTGGGATGGATGGAGGGAGGCACAAGGAGCCATGTACATTTTCCCAAAAGACTCACTTTATTAAACCTATGCTGAAAAGACATTAAAGTACACTGTTAGAGATGAGACCCTGAGATGCATGGAGAAGGATGTCAGTGTGGCAGTTTGTTTTTTCTTTAGGAAGGCAGGAATGAGTATCTTGATTTGTTTTGAGGTTCAATGGTAAATTGCACACCTCTTAAATGAACAACTCAGTGGCTCTTTATTTCTGTGTATAATGTGTAACCACCATTCAGATCAAGACGCACAGTCCCCTCACCCCAGCGGTACCTTTTCCATCATTCCCCCCCGCCCCCAAGCTACCCTTTCTTTCTGACCTCTGTCATCACAGAGGTTTTGCTTCTCCTTGAACTTGCATGTCATACAGTACATGTTCATTTGTCACTGGCTTCTTTTGCGCACCACAGTGTGTTCAAGGCACATCTGACTTGCTGGGAGTCCGGCAGTCCAGTTCCTTTTATTGCTGAAGCATATTGTGTGCTTCAAATGTGCTACTCTAGCTCATAGGTTTATCCACTCTCCTGTTGATGGGCATTTGGCTTGTTTCCGGGTTGGGGCTGTATGCATAAAGCCACTGTGAACGTTCTTTAACATGTCTGTTTGGTGGAACAGGCCTTATTTCTCTTGGGTGTATTCCGAGGAGTGGGATTGCTGTGCCCTGGGTGGGGTTATACTTTGCTTTATTAGATGTGTGTGACTGCTTTTTATATGCACACCCCCCCCCCCCCCCAACTCCTGCCACCCTCCACCCCTGGGTATTATCAGATTCTGCAACTGCTGCTACCGAAACCTCAGCAAAGGCAACTGGAATCTTGGCTTCTTGGGTCAGGGAAGGAACAGGGACAGGATCAGAGCTGAGTGGCCTCTGGGATGACCCTCCCCTTATCTCCAAGCTCTTGTGGTCTCTGGGAAGAGAAGAGTAGCTTCTCCCAGCTGTAGGACAGATTTAGGGAGCCCCAGGCCTCCCGGCCGTCAGCCCCCCAGCCTGGCGTCTCTGGGTTAGCGAAACTGTCAATTTGACGTCTGGCCTCTGGTGCCACAGGTCCTGGTGGCCCCTGTTTCCTGGGCTCCTTGTTGCTTTGTGGTGACTGAGGGGCTCAGTGGTCAGAGAAAATAGCCAAAGACCTACCCGGAATAGCAGGGGCCTGTCCGACACCAGCCTCGTGGCACTTTCTGGGGGGCGGGTGGGACTGTGTCCTGCCCACCAAATTACCACCTCATTGAGGCTGTGCATGGCCAACAGAAAGCCAGAGGAGAAAAGAAGGGGCAAGGCTGAGTGGCGAAGAGATCCAGGCGGGGCAGGGAGTGGCAGAGGGCCCAGTGCGGTATGTGTGAGCTTCTGGGTCAGTGTGACCTTCCTGGGGCCGGTAGGAGCAGCCTGGGGTCGGGGCGAGCACCTTAGGGTAGGTGAGCACCCTGGGGTTGGCCGGAGCACCCTGGGGTCGGCCGGAGCACCCTGGGGTCGGGGCGAGCACTCTAGGGTAGGTGAGTACCCTGGGGTTGGCCGGAGCACCCCGGGGTTGGGGCGAGCACCCTAGGGTAGGTGAGCACCCTGGGGTTGGCCGGAGCACCCCGGGGTCGGGGCGAGCACCCTAGGGTAGGTGAGCACCCTGGGGTTGGCCGGAGCACCCTGGGGTCGGCCGGAGTACCCTCGGGTCGGGGTGAGCTGGACCACTGCTGCGATTCCAGGCTGAGCTGAACCTGAGTCACTAGCTCCCTGGTCAGTCTTTCCTGACTTTGGCCTTCTTGGCCACCCCCTCACTGTCTGGCTCTTGCTGCAGCCTTGGGAGCTGCCAGTAGGGACACAGTGCCCAGCAGGTTTGGGTAGGATCGATGGATTTCAGGGACTCAGGGTGGGCTCCCAGCTCTCCTGTCTGCTCGTGGTGTCCAAAATCCATCCTTCCCTCCCTCCCTTTTCCCTCTCTCCCTTTTCCCTCCCTTCCTCTCTCCTTCCCCCTCCCTCCCTGCATCCTCTGGCATTGATCTCCTTGTGCACGGCCTTGGGGAGGGAGGGGGAGGAATTGAAATCCTCCCGGGAGGACAGGATGCAATGGGAGCCCTTGCAGGGTCCTCCGGATGGGAAGTGAAGGCAGAGCCAGGCGCGAGCTCAGCCCTCACCCCCCCCCACCCCTCGCCCCCAGGTTCCTAGGAGTCGAGTGCGGACGGTATGCAAAGTTGTGAATCCAGTGGCGACAGTGCGGATGACCCTCTCAGTCGTGGCCTGCGGAGAAGGGGACAGCCTCGTGTGGTGGTGATCGGCGCCGGCTTGGCTGGCCTGGCTGCTGCCAAAGCGCTTCTGGAGCAGGGCTTCGCAGAGGTCACTGTGCTCGAGGCTTCCAGCCGCATTGGAGGCCGTGTGCAGAGCGTGAAACTCGGTACGCCCACCCTCCAGCCACCCCCAAGACCCCCTCCTGTGCCCTGAACCCCTGGCCCTGCCTGAAATCCCACTATTTCAGTCCCTTCCCTGGGGTGTATGCTCCTTCCTGCATCCTGCCCTGGCGTTTTCAAGAGGCTTCCCTTGCCCCACGCTGCAGCCCTGTGAGGTGGGCAGGAGGGAGTACCCTGGCTTCCATTTTGTGAGAACTGCTGGCTTAGTGCACAGTTTAGGTGGGAGGGGCACCCAGAAGGAAGCTCCCTTGATACCTGTTAGTCATTAACATTTGAGTGTGAATTAGTGTCTCCTGACAGAGAGCTAGCCCTAGGGTAGTAGGAACCCAGTTAGTGGAGGTGGAAGGGGATTTGGGCCTCCTTGTGGATGATGGATGAGTCTTGGGATTGTCTGGAAAGAGGTTCTGTCAAGGTGGCCATTGATGAGGACCATGGAGAAAAGCAGCCAGGCCAGAGACTTACCTGAGGGGTACACAGAGTTTTCTGGGGCCCTGGAGAGTGGGGAATTTACCTGAGATGCAGCCGGAAGTCAGGACTTTCCAGCTTGGATGGGGGTCGATGTCTGGCTGACGAGAGATTGAGTGGGTAGGGGACATGAAAATGACACAATGGGACATTGTGGCCTGGAGGATGGAGGCTGCTTTGACTCACCGGAGGATGTTGTGACTGTCACTGCTCACACAGGACAGTAGGGCCCACCAAGTTCTGTGTTCCCACTTGATAGATGAGAAAATTGACTCAGAAAAGTAGGTGGTTAGGCTTAGAACGGCCGAGGGACCTTCTCTGCTATTGCACAAACTTTGGCCACTTTTGACATCTCTCCCTAGAACGTTTCCTGGAAAGCGTACGTGATGTTGCATCTGCCCTTCCCTGGCACAGACAGCCGCGTTTGCTGGCAGTGAGGGCAAAAGCGCCATTTAAGGCACTCATAAACCTGGGGGCAGCCAGCAGGAAAGCCCTGGGGCTCTTGGCTCAATGTCCAATGGACTGACTGAGGGTCTTGGGAAAGGAGCACTTCCTTTGTGGTGATGGGGTTTTGATGAGATAATCAGGGTTTAACGTAGAAGCAGAAGAGGGGGGGACAGTTGGCCTAGCCTCAGTGGTAGCTGACAGCTGAGATATGCTGTGCAGGGAAATGATGGTACATGGCTGAGAGGTGGGACGGATAGGGCTGCAGGAGGCCGAGGGTCTGCATGATCTGGTGGGAAGACTTCCTGGGTGGGCCTCAGGTGGTGGTGCAGTTGGGTAGGTAGTGCAAAGGAAGGAGAATATGCATGGAATGAAGTATGTGGGGAAGCTGGAGGCTGCACCTTGGCAGCAGAGGAGAGAGCATGTCAGGGCAAGGGTGCAGGTACATGGATCGTGTGTACAGACACGCAGGGCTGAAACCCCAGGCTGCAGCGTGGGCCTGCTGTCGTGTGAAATGGTGGTTGTGAACCTTTCTATGCTGAAAGGGGGCCAAGGGCCAGAGGCTCTGAGGCTGTTATGGGGAAGATGTGAGAGCAGAGGGGCCCCTGGGAGAGGGCAGGAAACATCCTCAGGCCAGGGCCTTGTGTTCTGCCTCTTTGCAGAGCCTGAGGCCTAGGGGTACGGGCTGCCACCTTGCTTCTGATTTTGAGCTGTTCACCCCATTTAGTCTTTTCCTGAGGGGCCCCATGCCTACATGTCAGCCCCAGTTCTGTCTTAGAGCTCCCTGCCATGCCATCTGCTTCTACTGGGAGCTCAGACCGGGCAGGGCACTTTGGAACCCTATGCCTGAGGCTCTCAGGGTCTGCCAGGAATCCCCTGAAGGAAGGATTCTGAGGTTTCAGCCTCTGGTGCCTTAAGTCTGCTCACTTTTCCTGGACAGAGGGCCCAACCCATTCCCACCTCTTCTTGCACCTTCAGAGACACCAGAAAATTTTGTCTTGCTGGCTGTGGTGTGAAATTGGTTGCATTTTCTCTTGCTCTCCAGCACATACATGGCAGCAGGGCTACTTTTTAGGAACTGGTGGTTTAATTAGAAGCAGCCCAGGAAAGGGAAGGCACAAAAAAGAGGAATACCCAGTTCTTGGGGTGAAGGGAAGCACTGCCATCTGTTATGGGGTCTCAGGTAGCTATTGCTGCATAACAAACCATCCCCAAAACATAGTGAATTAAAATACTATTTTATTTGCTCACGATTCTGTGGGCCAGAAATTTGAGCAGGGCTTAGCTGGATGTGAGTACAGTCAACTGGTGGCTTTAGTGGGGCTGGTTTGTCAAGTCTGGTGATTGGCATGGCTGGTGGCTGGGCCCTGTGTCTCCAGGAGGATAAACCTGGATTTCTTGGCAGCACATTCTAAGAGGTTGAGAGTGGACACCGTGAAGCTTCTTGAGGCTTAGACCATGAAGTTACATAGCTTCCCTTTTGTCATTTTCTTTTTAACATCTTTTAAAATTGTGAAATATAATATATATATACAAAAAGCCAATAAATTCCAAAGTACATTATAGCAAGTAGAACAGATTTCAGAGTTTGATATGGGTTACAGTTCTATAATTTAAGGTTTTTCCTTCTAGCTCCAAGACACTGGAGATTAAAAGAAATATCAGTGATTCAGCAGTCACACTCATTTGTTAAATCCTATCTTCTCTGTTATAATTCCTCCTTCTCCTTTGATCTTTCTGCCAATCTTTAGGGGGTTTTGGGCTATGCTCACTCTAACAGTTTTATGTTTTATGGATAAGATAGGGGAATGGATCTAGTTGATGTTTTGGAGAGGCGGGATTCTCTGGATTTCAGGACTTATCTGGTCTAGGAAACCATCTGGAGGTTGTAGGTTTCTAGAAAGTAATCATAGTGCGTGCAACTTTTATAGAATCTCAGATAGAGCCTAGGTGTTGTTTAGGGTTGACAGAAATGGTTTGGTTGGGATTTGGCAAACTATGATAAATAGCAATATCTACCCGAAGCTTAATAGTTCTGTATTTTTAATTCCCGTCCCTCAAGGGACTTTGCCAGTCCTTTTTATTTTTTTGTATGCTGTATGGTGAGGGGTCACATTTCATTCTTTTTCATTGTGAGTATCCTGTTATTTAGCACCATTTGTTAAATTATTTTGAGGGGAGGGGCAAGTACATGGGCCAAAAATTGAACCCATATGGCAGACGAGAATTTTACCTCTAAACTACCCTTGCACCCCTCCATGCCAATACTTTTTAGTTGTCTGTCCAACATACTCCGAGATGTATCTGAATATTACCTTAAGCTATACAGAATTACAAACCCTTATTCCCGTTCTGGGCTCCATGTGTTTGAGTTTCTTTTTTTTTACATGGGCAGGCACCGGGAATCGAACCCGGGTCCTCTGGCATGGCAGGCGAACACTCTGCCTGCTGAGCCACTGTGGCCTGCCCTGAGTTTCTTAAATGAGCTATCCAGACAGGTTGAGTTAGATTATATGCTACAAAAAAAATTTAGGTTTTGGACAAGATATACCTCTCTTCCTTTGGTCTCCAACCATCGGTGAGCTTCTAAAATACAGACAATGCCCTTACTCCTGTATTCTGATTTATCTTCGTCCCAACTGGGTTGGCTTCATTCTTATCTCAGATTGAAGCCTGATCTCTTTTCTGGTTTCTTTAACAGTTGTTGGATGTGTCAGTTTCTTTTAATCAAAGCAAGTCGCCAGCCATCCCAGAGTCACCAAGTGGGGAATCAGACCCCGCCTCTTGGCAGGAGGAGCTGCAAAGCCACGTGGCAAAGTGGCACACGTACGGTGGTTGGAGGAATTATCATGGCTCTTTGGCAAAATGTTCACTAAGCATGATATCTTGAATCAGGTCTCCAAAAACAAGATAAAACACCAAAAAATGTTCCCCTGTTCTCCTTTCATTGTTTCAGCTAGGCAGGGAAGGAGATGAACGTGACACAGTCCCTATATCAGAAGAGGAAACTGAGGCCGAGGTACACAGACAGCCTGCCTCAGAGCATCTGGGAGGGGTTCTAGAACCAGCCCCCAGGTGTGTCCCCATGTGGACCCAGGAGTATGGTGGACCATACTCTCGGGATGCTGCTGCCGTGCCCTGGAAGTCTGTGTTTTAGACAGACTTGGGGAGGAATCTTCCAAACTGGAATGCTTGCCCTCTCACCCCTGCTCAGGCTGAGAGGGAGGGGCCACTGTTTTCTTTACCCTAGGGGTAGTGTGGATGGGGAGGAGCTGGGGAATGGCTGGGTGGGGACGAGGGGCCTGGAGGGAGGGCCTCTTCCTGGGTGTTTCAGGTGGCCTTGACGTCCTCATTGGAACCCCTGTATTCTTGGGTGCCCATGGAATTTCCTTCAAGGGGAGGGCCATGAGGAAAGAGGGTCTTAGAAAAGCGGGGGGACTAGAAAAGAAGAGCCTTTTGACTGGTTCTGTGAAATGGCTCTGGGAGGGGCGGGGACAGTTTTCTGGAGCTTCCACCGGGAACTCTGTCCTGCAGCCCTTGGTCAGCTGGTTGCTAGAGGGGGGCCCGCAGTCCCCTTACTGGCCTGTGGTAGAGGCAGGTGAGGCAGCGCCATGGCCCTGGCTGCGAAGCCCTTGCTCCTCTGAGGGCCTGTTGTTCTCCCCGTCAGGACACGCCACCTTTGAGCTGGGAGCCACGTGGATCCATGGCTCCCAAGGGAACCCCATCTATCATCTAGCAGAAGCCAATGGCCTCCTGGAAGAGACAACTGAGGGGGAGCGCAGCGTGGGTCGCATCAGCCTCTATTCCAAGAATGGCGTGGCCTGCTACCTCACCAACCGTGGCCGGAGGATCCCCAAGGACGTGGTTGAGGAATTCAGCGATTTATACAACGAGGTGAGGTGCAGATGGGGCAGCTGGATGGGGGGAGGGGACAAGAGGGGCAGGGAGTGCCCTGGCTGGGTCGGGCAGCTCTGCTGGGGTCTTCTGTGGTTCTGGCTGTGCTGTCACACCCATCAGGGGCCCTCCACTCGGAAGAGCAGATAACTTGAAGATAAAGTGAACATGAGTGGAGTACTGGACAGAAGGTTTTTTTTTTAAAAAACAATAAGATATCATTCCATTCTACATATATAATCAGTAATTCTTAATATCATCACATAGTTGCATATTCATCATTTCTTAGAACATTTGCATCAATTTAGAAAAAGAAATAAAAAGACAACAGAAAAAGAAATAAAACGATAATAGAGAAAAAAAGTTATACATACCATACCCCTTACCCCTTGCTTTCATTCATCACTAGCATTTCA
Source organism: Tamandua tetradactyla (assembly GCF_023851605.1). Lineage (NCBI taxonomy): Eukaryota > Metazoa > Chordata > Mammalia > Pilosa > Myrmecophagidae > Tamandua > Tamandua tetradactyla. The sequence continues at coordinate 56,511,071 of NC_135327.1, read as the reverse complement.
AACTTAATTTATTTTAACATTTATTCCCCCTATTATTTATTTTTATTCCATATGTTCTACTCTTTTGTTGATATGGTAGATAAAAGGAGCATTAGACACAAGGTTTTCACATTCACAGAGTCTCATTGTGAAAGCTATATCATTGTTCAATCATCATCAAGAAACATGGCTATTGGAACACAGCTCTACATTTTCAGGCACTTCCCTCCAGCCTCTCCGCTACATCTTGAACAACAAGGTGATATCTACTTAATGCGTAAGAATAACCTCCAGGATAACCTCTCGACTCTGCTTGGAATCTCTCAGCCATTGACACTTAGTCTCATTTCACTCTTCCCCCTTTTGGTCAAGAAGGTTCTCTCAATCCCTTTATGTTAATTCTCAGCTCATTTTAGGGTTTTTCTCAGTTCCTTGATGCTGAGTCTCAGCTCATTCCAGAATCTCTGTCCCACGTTACCAGGAAGGTCCACACCCCTGGGAGTCATACCCCACGCAGAGAGAGGGAGGGTGGTGAGACTGCTCTGGACAGGAGGTTGTTGATCCGCATAATTAAATATTTCTCCAAAAGATCTTAAACATCTTGCTAAATTTATTGCCAGGTACTTGGTGGGAGTGTTTTTTTTTTTGATGCTCTTAGTAAATGATAATTAAAAAACCCTCTATTTTCTAACTGTTCTCTGGAAATAGAAATATAATTTTTATATATTGATTTTGCCTACCTTGCTAAATTATCATTTCATTTTTAGTATCTAATATATTTATTGTATTACTATTCTAATATTATTTTGGAATATTATGTATATGATCCTATCTGAAATTTGAGAATTTTCTTTTTTCTTTTCTAGTCCTCACACTAGCATTTTCTGCTAGGACTTTCTGTAGTGATGGAGCTGTTCTAGACCTGGTCTGTCCAGTATGATAAGCACTAGCTGCATGTGGCTATTAAGCACTTGAAAGGTAGCTCCTGTGATTGAGGAACTAAATATTTAATTTTAATTAATTTAAATTTAAATTGCCCAGTGTCTAGTGGCTACCATATTGGACAATGTAACCTTAGACCATTTATTTCATTTTCTTACCTTATTGTACTTGCTAGTATCACCAGTACAACATTGGATAGAAGTCGTGATGATACACACATTTGTCTTATTGAGGTTTTTTAAAAAACTTAATATACTTAGTATCTTTCGGTGGTGCTATAAACTGCATACAAAAAGCAAGGTAAGGTGTATAGGCCCGGCCTTTTGATAGCTTGTCATTTGTAGTGTAATGACCCTTCTCTGTCAATCAATAAATTGGCCTAGAAGCACCTATTATGCATTTTTTACATATCTTGGGCATGGGAAAGGAGAAGTGACTCCTGCTTTGAGGTAGCCCCTATTCTACTGAGGACAGACACACATGGGGTATGTCACATGCACACCCACTCCCATAATGTCTTGTGTGTATGCACCACAAGGTATGGCATTGTGTGTTCTCACTCACCCAGGACCACTCATGTGCAAAGAGCTTGAATTATTAATTTGCAGATATGTGAACTAGTATTCTTCAAAGTAGATTTCCTGTGGTAAGTCACACCCTGATTCCCAGGTTACTGTGAGTGCTTCAAGCCTGGATGCCTCTTGAGAATGACTTTAAGGTCAGTGGCTTGTCTTTTTGAATGTCTAAAAGCAGATCACCATCAGCTTTTGCTGGTGGGCTTAATTTTTGAAAGCTGAGAGTGTGAGTCATGGCCAAATGGGATGGACGAGGGGTGGGGAGCAGGGAGGGTGGTAATGCTTTGGGCCCGAAGGGGGAGGAATGTCATGAGTTCATGTGGCAGATGTCCTTGTGTGGCTCTTAACCAATGCTGGAGGCCACTCTGAAAAGGTGTGTCCTGAGAATGGGAAGCCCTGCCTGAGAGTGGCTTTGTAATAAACATGCAGACTCCAAAGGTGATGACTTTGTAGGGCCACACTCATTTGAATGTGCTAATGTCTGTTAACAGATAAAATGAGTGTGTGTAGGAATGCCACATAGAGCTTGGTCTCTGGAGCAAGTCTTCCTTGACTCAAATCATATTCCACCATTTATAAGCCGTGTCATCCTCAGCAAGTTATTGAGCCTGTCTGAGCCTCACTTTCCGTATCTGTAAAATGGACATAGTTGTGCCTACTTCATGTGATTATGAGGAATAATTGAGGTCCTGATGCAAAGTGCTTAATGATAATTGAGGTGAGTATTATTAGCTGTTACAGAACGGTCCCATTCCCCTTAGGTCACATCGGGAAGATGTCAGTTAACACGGGACAGGAGACTGTACCCATAGGACAAACATGTTTACCCGAGGCTCTGCTGGCTGCTAGTTGGCAAAAGCAGAACAAAACAAAAACAAAGAAATTAGATTTGTTACTGCTCAGCTGGGCGGATTGGCCGCTGGTCAACATACCCCAAGGACTGGCTACCCTGTTGCTTATCACCCAAGAAAAAAGCCCAGGAGGAGGAGGCCAGTTGAAGGTCCCCCTCCTTGGCTGTGGTCCTGAGTGAGGAATTTGCTGAGGATTCCAGTGGAGGTCAGATGCCCGGCACCTCGTGACTGTGGAGGACAAACGAACAATTTAACTCATTTTCTTTTTTCACATGGTCTACTTTAGAGGCATGTTTAGTCCATGCTTCTATCTCATGCGGAGGCCGTGCCCTGGAGTGGAACAGGGGGCTGGGCTTTGCCACCTTCCTACGCTCTGCGGCCCCTGGGCCTGTCCCAGCGCTGGGACCCAGGGCAGTCAGCGTTCCCGGAGCATGTGCTGACCGAATTCAAACTCACTTTAGGAAGGGAAGCCACAGAGGTTTAGCCAGGAAGCCCAGAGGGGTAAGGTGGGCGTGCACAGTCATGCCATCTCCTTGCTGGCTACCCTTCAGTGATGTCCAGAGCTTTGGGTTAAGTCTAGAGGCCTTGACCCAACCCTCTAGTTCTTTATGGCCTGGCCCCAGCCTGTTTTTTCTAAAGTCATCTCTTGCCACTTTCTCTTGCTTTGCTGCCTCCTGCGGCAGAACTGAGCTACTTTAACTTCCCCAAATGAGTCTTGCATTTTCTCTGTCTTTCTTTTCTGAGTCTTTGAGCTGTGCTCTTCCCTCTGCCTGAAACACTTTTCCCGTCATTCCCTCTGCCAACCCGATTATCTCCTAACTGTGCAGGGTTCCCTGAGCTGGTCTCACAGCTCTCCTTTCCCATCGGACCAGTTCAGGTATGGAAAGTCTCCCAAGTTGAATGAACATAGGGGCTAGGGCTGTGTCTGTCTCGCTCACTATTACTCCCTGGGTCAGCCATAGAGCGGGCATGCAGTAAATGTTTGTTGAATGAATGTTGGACCTCAGACCTTTTGTTTGTTTGTCCTATGGGAACAGTCACCTGTCCTGTGTTAACTGACATCCTCCTGATGAGACCCTAGGGAAATGGGACAGGTCTGTAACAGCTAATGGCACTCAGTTATAATGGAGCACTTTTCATCAGGATCTTACTTAATCCTCACATTCCCTCAGGGATCCCCTGCCAGTCCCAGTGCTGGCTTCCTGCCTTGGGGAGCCTCTGCTCAGGGTTTGGAGGGTATGTACTGGGCAGGCAGGGCTCATTTGTCGTTTTCTGTCTGAGGCGTGGGTTGCAGTTCCTGCCAAAAGATGCCTACAAAATGTATTCCATTCCTCGGCACACCAGGCCCTCCCCGGGATCATCCCTTTCGTGTCCCCTGCCCTGACTGTGGCATCTCCCTCACAGCCTCCTGAGCCCTCCACATAGGGGCTCCTTCTTTGGATCTCGGCAGGGTCAGGAGGGCATGTCCCAGGAGATCAGATATTGGGGTCACTTCTTCACCTTCTTCCCCCAAAACAGACCTGACCACAGCCCCAGACTGCTGTCCCGGGAGAGAGAGAGCAGAGGGGACCTGCTAAGGCAGAACGGCGGGGAAAGGGCTTGTGGTTTTGGTTCTTGAAGAGGGGCATGTGTGCGGACCCGTGTCCTCCAGTGGGGTGGACGTCTGGGCACGTAGCACCCATGAGGGAGTTCTGCTTCCCCACAGGCTGGATGGGCACCAAACGTTTCATTGTGTTCTAAGCAAGGGCCCAGCATGAGAGCCTTCAGGCCTGTCCCAGCTCCCCTACAGCCTGTGGGGCTGGAGAGGGGAGCATGGAGAGGCAAGGGGTGGGCTGCTTAGGGCAGCTTGTCAGTGCTCTGCAGCCACCTTGGGAGCGGACGGGGAGGCAGGGGCCTTTGGCACAGCAGGGGGCTTCTGGGAGGTGGTGGGCTTCTGAGTGGCCCTCGGGTCCAAGGTGGTGGCAGGATGAGGACAGGGGCTATGTGTTTCGACTCCCTCTGGCAGTCTGTGTAGGGCATCAGAAAGCCTTTATAGCACCTGCAGACACTGCAGTGACACCATCCAGTTCAGTTCCGACTCGAACTCCCCGGTTAGGCCAGACACCCCATTTAAGGGCACACACACAAAGGCAGGGGCTCCGGCCTCCTGTGCTTCTGACCAGTTGGCTGAAAATTTGGGGTTCCCTCCATCCCCTCATGCTTGATGAGTCACTAGAATGACTCAGAACTCACTGAAAGTGCTAGTATTATGATTACAGTTTTAACATAGTAAAAGGTACCAGTAAGAAGAAGCCAAAAGGGAGAGATGCAGAAGGCTGGGAGGGCTGGGAGGGTCTCAGATGGGAGCATTCACATCCTCTCCACGTGGAGTCAGAAGGCATCACCTTCTTGGCACAGCCACGCATCTCCTCAGTCCGGGTTCTCAGTGTCCCGAGTTCAGGGGTCCCGTCAGGCAGGCATGATGGACAGGCTCAGGGTCCCTGGGTCTGGACTCAGCCTGCAGCCCCCTCCCCTCCCAGATGTCAAGGCCTTGAGCCCCTAATCACATGGTCCATCTCGGCATCTGAACTACTGGAATGGGTCCTTGGCTTACCCTGAAGAACCAAAGCCGCTCCTATCACAAAAACCCCAAAGATTCAGAGGTGGCTTCCTAGGAACCGAAGATACGGACCAGCCGGAGTTTTCCCTTCTGCCGCCAGGTCTATAACTTGACCCAGGAGTTCTTCCGCCATGATAAACCAGTAGACGCCGAGAGTCAGAACAGCGTGGGGGTGTTCACCCGGGATGAGGTGCGCAGCCGCGTCCGCGCCGACACGGACGACCCCGAGGCCACCAAGCGCCTGAAGCTCGCCATGATCCAGCAGTACCTGAAGGTATCTCTGCTGAGCCTGGGGCCCGAGTGGGGCCGACGCGGCTGGGGGAGCCTGGGTGCCGGGAGGGCCGCCCTGCCGCGCCCGCCCCTGCCCGGCCCCGGGGCTCACGCCGGCCCCTGTCTGGGTCTTGCTGCAGGTGGAGAGCTGTGAGAGCAGCTCACACAGCATGGACGAGGTGTCCCTGAGCGCCTTTGGGGAGTGGACCGAGATTCCTGGCGCCCACCACATCATCCCCTCGGGCTTCATGAGGGTCGTGGAGCTGCTGGCCCAGGGCATCCCGGCCCACGTCATCCAGCTGGGCAAGCCCGTCCGCTGTGTCCACTGGGACCAGGCCTGGGGCCGCCCCCGGGGCCCCGAGATCGAGCCGCGCCGCGAGGGTGACCACAATCAGGACACCGGGGCAGGTGGCCGGCGGGGTGGGGAGCCCGGGGAGAATGGGCAGGAGGAGGAGGAGCAGTGGCCGGTGGTGGTGGAGTGCGAGGACTGCGAGCTCATCCCGGCAGACCATGTGATCGTGACCGTGTCGCTGGGGGTGCTCAAGAGGCAGCACGCCAGCTTCTTCCGGCCCGGCCTGCCCGCCGACAAGGTGGCCGCCGTCCACCGCCTGGGCATCAGCACCACCGACAAGATCTTTCTGGAATTCGAGGAGCCCTTCTGGGGCCCCGAGTGCAACAGCCTCCAGTTCGTGTGGGAGGACGAGGCGGAGAGCTGCACCCTCACCTACCCGCCCGAGCTCTGGTACCGGAAGCTCTGCGGCTTCGATGTCCTGTACCCGCCCGAGCGCTACGGCCACGTGCTGTGCGGCTGGATCTGCGGCGAGGAGGCCCTGGTTATGGAGAGGTGCGACGAGGAGGCCGTGGCCGAGATCTGCACGGAGATGCTGCGACAGTTCACAGGTGCCGGCCAGGCCCAAGCGTCCTCCTTCCTGCTTACACCTGTGGTCTTTCTCCTCCTGTGCGCCCATCCACCCTGCAGACTTCCTGGGCTGTGCGTGGGTCTCCCCACCCTCTCCCACTCTCTCCCCACCCTCCCGATGGAGAAGCTGAGCTGGCACCGCCTGCCCCCGAGCCAGGTGTCCATGCTGGGCTCCTTGGTCAGTGGCACTCACTTCTGTTCCAGGCTGCAGGCCCTCCCAGCGATAGGCCTGGGGTTTATTTTCTCTTTCCAAGGGCTGACGGCAGTGAGCTCAGGCATCAATGCCAATGGCCCGTTTCATGCCTATATTGTCTTGCTAAGGGTTGGATTTGTGTTTTACTGTCTAATCCTTTCAGTTGAACTTTTTTCATCTACTGTCTCCAAAGGGCCTCACAGGAACTCCTGAAGTTAGAAGGGGAAACATTATTATCTGTCATGTTTTTTTAAAGTGGGAAAATTCAGACCCGGAGAGATGGGGTGTTTTGCTGGGGATCAAGAGGAGGTGCTGGGTGGGAATTCAGCTCTAGCCTCCCCGCCTCCCTGCGTGCCGCCCCCTCCACCCTCCCTGCTTGTCCCCAGCCATCCCCCTCCCTGCGCGCCCCCCGCCACCCTCCCTGCACATCTCCCCTCATCCTCCCTGCGTTCCCCCCTCCATTCTCCTCCCTGTGTGTCCCCCTCCATCCTCCCTGTGAGTGCCCCGTCATCCTCCCTGCACATCCCCCCAACCCCCCCGCCCCAGCTACCCAGAGCGGCCTACCCCTCACCGAGCTAGTGGGACTTGTCCCTCATCCTTCCTCCCCTTGGCCCCTCTGACTCCCCAACAGGGAACCCCAACATTCCAAAGCCTCGGCGAATCCTGCGCTCGGCCTGGGGCAGCAACCCCCACTTCCGAGGCTCCTATTCCTACACGCAGGTGGGCTCCAGTGGGGCAGATGTGGAGAAGCTGGCCAAGCCCCTGCCCTACACCGAGAGCTCCAAGATGGCGGTGAGTGTGTGCAGGGTGAGGACGAGTGTGCCAGGGTGTGTGTGTGGCATCTGGGGGTGTGCTGGTGCAGGGTGAGGAGGGGGTGTGCATGGGGTGGAGAGGTGAGGCAGGATGGAGCAGTGCCTATGAGAAAACCAGAGAACAAGAAGAAAATGTACACCTGGCCTCTGCAGGAAAAGATGGAATCACACTGAGAGTTAAACTCTTGACAAGTGAACCAGTCAGTGCTGCTCTGCCCAATAGGATGGCCATTAGCCACATTTAGTTTAAATTTATTAAAATTTCAATTAATAAGTTACAATTTTCTTCCTCAGATGCACAAGCCACATTTCAGGGTCTAAGACTGAACATACATATAGAGCATTTCCATCATGGAAAGTTGTGTTGACAGCCCTGGTTCCATGGAACTAAGTTTCCCAATACATTTTGAAAATAAAATTGAGAATACTGCATTTTCTCCAAGTTATATAAACTATACACTCAGAGAGAAAAAGTAAATCTAAGAGAAATAATTATAATCATATATATATATCTCCCCATAAAATAGATTTCAAGTTTTCTCCCACATATATACATGTAATGTATTTTAAAACTTGAGCAGAATTATATTTAAAACAATTGTTTGGTGCAATTGGTGAAAATTTCAGGAAACCAGCAATGTGTTGTGCTCGCCCTGGCTGGGTGCTCAAGGGGAGAAAAGAAAGGGCTGGTGTTGGGTCTCTAGGACCTAAAGGTGTCTTAAAGCCACAGGTGCACTTACTGCTGGAATGAGGTCACATGACCAGGTCCCATCACATGACTGCCCAGCTGCTAGAGAGGCTGGGATGTGTCATGTTTATTCTGGATATTAATGAGCTCAGGGTTTGTAACTAAGGAGAAAGAGGAGAATGGATGGATGTTGGAATAGGCAGCTTGTGCTCTGCCATAGTTTTCGCCCTCCATTCAGTTTAAAGATCTCTGTGGGTTCTTTGTGGGAGAGTGCCTTGCTACTTAAGGTGGGTGGTTGGTGGTCAAAGTATCAGCGTCACCTGGGAGCCTATAAGAAATGCAGAGTCTCAGGCTCCACCTCAGCCCCGATGCATTAAAGGCTGCATTTTATTTGGATTTCCAGGTGATGACTTTCCTTCTTTTTGAGGTGTACTGGCGTAAAGTCCAAACTCACACTTGGAATACAAGAACTTTTACTTTACCCTGAATCCAGCTAGACAGCTTGATTCCTCAGGGTTGACCCCTGGCCCCCCAAATTTTCACTGCCCCCCAAACAAGGCCTGCTTTGGTACATTTTTGCCCCCCATTTATCCCTCTGTCTGAATGTCCTTTGCTTATGTATTCACCCAGCATCTCCTGAGAACCAGCTCCAGTGCTCTGTCCTCTGGGAAGCTTTGCTTGATCCCCCCTTCCCCCCGATAGTTTCGTAGCCTCTTTTCTGGGCTCTCAGCCCCTCACCAAAATAGCCATCCCAGCACATGTGATGCTCTTTAGTAACTGGGTTTCGTGTCTGGCTTCCCCACCAGCATGGAAGCACCTCAAAGCAGCAGCCCGATCACCTTTTACCTTCCAAGTGCTCAGAACAGTCCCTGGACCTTAATAGGGGCTCCATAAAGGTTTGTTAAACTACCACCTAACTTTGTCAAATGCTTAAATTGTTCCCTGTTCTAAGTGTTCTAGATACATTATTTCATTTAATCTTTACAGCTGCCCTCAGAGGTAGGTGATACAAGCCGTCTTGCAGATGAGAAACAAATCAAGGCATAGGGAGGTTAAACCACTTGTCCAGAATTCACTTGTAAGAGGCATCACGAGCCTGTGGACGGCAGAGCCAGCACGGCCCACAGCCTCGGGGCAGAGAAGACTGGGGCCTGGATGGTTGGGGAAAAGCAGGGGCAGGTGGTTGTGGGATGGGCATCACCTCAGCCTGTGGGAGCAGCAGTGCCTGCAGCTCAAATGCCTGCCTGTCCTGTCTGACTTGTGTGGATGGGGAGCTCTGGGGCAAGCGGGGAGCCTCTCAGCCTCTGTTGCTGCCCCACCCTCACCCCGCTCCCCGTCCCTTATCCAGCCCATGCAGGTGCTGTTCTCAGGTGAGGCCACCCACCGGCAGTACTACTCCACCACCCATGGTGCTCTGCTCTCTGGCCAGCGGGAGGCAGCTCGGCTTACGGAGATGTACCGAGACCTCTTCCAGCAGGGGACCTGAGGACTTCCTTCCAGGACCACTGACTCGTGCCTGCCTGCCCTTGCCCCGGCTGCCGCCTGCTCCTAATGTCCTGCTCCTCTGTAGAGTGGATTTTTATCTTCTGTAGAGACAGACTTCCTAACTGGCTTTAAACCTGGCCCTGTAGTAGCTTTTCCTTCTGTCGGTGCCAGGTCATGACCAGGGTGGGTCCTGCTGATTGAGCCCTGTGTTTTCACCCCTTGGCTCCCCAAGCTGCCCCTCCCCTCCCACCTTGTCAGTGTAAGTGCCTTCAATACTTTGCATTTTGGGATAATAAAAGAGGCTTGCCCTTCCCATGTTCCTCAGCTTCTCTCTTCAGTTGTCCTCAGGCCCTGTGTGCGTGTGTGTTTGTGTGTGTGTGTGTGTGTGTCATAGCCACTTTGAGTGAAGGGATGTGCAGCACCGTGGCCTGGCTGTGCCCCCAGAAAGGAAGGTGCCTGTGTTTCCTGCAAGGAGCACCCCTCATTCCAGTCTGTGGGAGGCCCCCTTCCTATTGACATACCCCATGGGAATAAGAGCCTCTCCCTGCCCCTCACCTGCTCCTTCAAGCTGGGCCTGAGTCCATCTGTCAGCTCCTTACCTGACTTCTTAGAGCTTGAGGATGATCAGCTGCATGGAGAGAAGGTAAGTCCCTTGAGGGTCCTTGCAAACCTCAGGTGAATTCATCATTAACCTGTGTCACTTGGCCACAGGGCCCTGGTCTGGCCTCTAGGACTGATGATGGCTGTTGTTCTCCGGGAAGGGAGGTGGGCTGGATTTTGTCAGGGACCCCTCCCCAGTTGTCAGCCACCTTCTGTGTTTGAAGGGCTTGCATTTATTGGGGAATAGTCTTCTCTTTTCTCCTTTTGCTGAGTGGAAACACACACCTCCACACACTCTCATACAGAGATACACCGATCTACATGTACTTATCCACAAACAATTAGATACACGTGTCCTGGTTTTAAAACTTAACTACAAACCTATGGCAATTAAAACATTGTGGTACTGGCATAAGGCTAGACAGACCAGTGGAATAGAACCGAATGTTCATAAACCCACAAATCTGTTGCTGATTGATTTTTGACAAGGGTGCCAAGTCCATTCATTGGGGAAAGAAAAACCTCTTTAACAAATGATGCTGGGAAAATCAGATATCTATATGCAAAAGAATGATGGTGGAACCCCTACCTCACACTGTACAATAATGCACTAAAAACGGTTCAGTGACTTAAATACAAAAGCCAAAACTATAAAACTGTTAGAAGAAAATATAGGGAAATATCTTCCAAGAACTTGAATTAAACAGTGGTTTCTTTGACTTTGTACCAAAAGCATGAGCAGCAGAAGAAAAAAATACATATTGGATTTCATCAAAATTAAAAGTTTGTATGCATCAGAGGACGTTATGAAGAAAGGGAAAAGATGACTTACAGAATGGGAGAAAATACTTGGAAACCATATATTTGATAAGGGATTAGTATCCAGAATATATAAAGAGCTGTTACAATTCAACAACAAAAAGATAAACAATCCAAATTAAAAATAAGCTAAGAACTTCAATAGATGTTTCTCCAATGAAGATACTCAAATGGTCAATAAGTATACGAAAAAATGCTCAACATCATTAGCCGATAAAGAACTGCAAATTAAACCTGCAATGGGATATCACTTCATGTCTGCTAGGATAGCTGTTATTAAAATTGAAAATAACAAGGGTTGATGAGGATGCCAAGATATAGGAACACTTGTACATTGTTGGAGGGAATGTAAAATGATGCAGTTGCTGTGGAAAATAGTTTGGCAGCTCTCTGAAAAGTGAAACAGAATTACTATATGAACTGGCAATCTCACTTATGTATATGTCCAAAAGAATTGCAAGCAGGGATGTGGGCAGGTATTTGTACTTTGTATTAGTTTGTTGAAACTGCCAGAATGCAATATACCAGAAATGGAATGACTTTTAAAAAGGGAATTTATTAAGTTGCAAGTTTATAGTTCTAAGGCTATAAAAATGTCTGAACTGGGGGTGCAAGTGTAGTTCAGTGGTAGAATTCTCATCTGCCATGCAGGAGACCTGGGTTTGATTCACGGTCCATGTACTTCCCAGAAAGCAAACAAATCAACAAAAATTCAACAAATGTTGCTGCAAGAATAGGATACTCAATGGAAAAAGCATGAAATGTGACCCCGCCATACAGCATACACACACACAAAAATGACCAAACTAAGGAGTCCAGAGAAGGATACCTTGGCTCAAGAAGGCCGATGATGTTTGGGGTTTCTCTCTCAACTGGGAAGGCCCTTGGTGAAGTCTGCTAGCTTTCTCTCCAGGCTTCTTCCACGAATTCCCTGGGGGCGTTTTCCTTTTGCATCTCCAAAGATCTCTGGCTGTGAGGGCTCTGTTGGCACTAAAGCTTTTTCCAAAATGGTTCCCTGTTAAAGGATTCTAGTAAGCAACCCCACCTTGAATGGGTGGAGAGAAATCTCCATGGAAGCTACCTAATCAAAAGGTACTACCCACAACTGGGTGGGTCACAGCTCCATGGAAACAACTTAATCAAAATGCAATATTGAATGAGGATTAAATGACATGGCTTTTCTGGAATGCACAACAGATTCAAACAGGCACATACTCCAGTGTTCATCACAGCATCACTCACAATTGCCAAAATGTGGAAGGAACCCAAGTGTCCATCAGCAGATGAACGGATAAACAAAATGTGGTCTATACACACAGTGGGATGTTATTCAGCCATAAAAGGAGTGGAGTGCTGATACACGGACAATGTGAAGACATCAAATAAGCCAGGACAGATACTGTATGATTTTTCTCATATAAATACTTAGAATAGGCAAATTCATAGAGAAAAAGCAGAATGGCAGCTACGAGGAGTGGTGGTGGTGGGGATGGGGAGTTAATGCTCAGTGGGTGCGAGTTTCTGTCCTGGAAACAGTGGTGACAGTTACACAACATTGTCAATGTGCTTAAGGCCACTGAACTGCACACTTAAGAATGGTTAATATGCTTTTTCTGTTATGGAAGTGTTACCACACGTGCAAAGGTGCAGTAGAGCCCCTCCCTGTTGTGCTACTGCGGGGGAGCCAGGCTGAGGTGTCCAGAAGCTGTGGCATCAGCTGTGTCCAGTGTCCAGCTTTGTGGGATGAGAGTCAATAGTGGTGGTTTTGGAGGTGGAAGCAGTGGCAGATACTTGGGTGTGTGTTCATTTATTCAGAAGCCTTCCACACCTCCAGTCCCTTCCACAACCACATCTGCTTCCTCCGATTGCTTCTCTTTCTGCCTTAAAAAAATAGGGGTCAGGTGGAGGGAGTGAGCAGGAGTGAGCAGGAGTGGGCGTCGTGGACATGTGCCTTGGCTCGATCTGGATGGTGATTGCATGGGTGTATTTATCCAGATGCATTGAGCTCTACACTGAACGTGTGTGTGTGTGTGTGTCATCCCTCAAAAAAAGTTTTAGAAGGTGGGGACCTCTTCCCCACAGCCCTCCCAGCCCTGGACACAGCTGTCTGGTTGTGATTGCTCAGTGAAGTGCCTCTCTGCTGCAGAGGATGGCTTCCTGAGCGCAGGTGAAGGAAGGGCCTAGGTGAGCCCTCACTGCAGGTGTAAGGAATGGCACGTGCTTGCAGGGGGTCTCTATCAGGCAGGTTCCAGAGAGAGAACCAACAGGATTTGTTTGTACGTGTATATAAACACACATATTCAAAAATACATGCATATGTAAGTATAGATGCATGTGTATACATAGGTACACGTGTTACATGCATAATATAAATGCATATATATACATATATACATATATATGTGAAATTTAAGGAGTCGGCCCATGCGGTGGTGGGGGCTGACAAGTCCGAAATCTGTAGGGCAGGACGACAGGCTGGAAACTCAGGCAAGAGTTGATGCTGCCATTTTGAGGCAGAATTTCTTTTCTGGGAAACCTCTGTTTTTGCTCTAGAGGTCCTTGGACTGATTGGATGTGGCCACTCACATTATCAGTGTCATCTCCTTTCTTTATAGTCAACTGATCGTAGATGTTAGGCATATCTACAGAACACCTCCACATATCTACAGAACACCTAGCTTAGCGCTTGGTTGAGTCGCGGGGCACTGTAGCCTAGCCAGGCTTACACATAAACTGGACACCACACATGAGCTGTCTGTGTCCCTTATCCATTCTGAACCTGCAGCCACGTGAGGGAGGCAGGGATCATTGGGCTGCAGAGATCAAGTTTCCCAGAAGGATTTGTGTGAGGTTGTGCAAGCCCCTGGAGCTCAGAGAAGATGCAGTAGTCTCCTGGGGAAGGGAGGCACCGGGACCCTCATGCCATCGGGACCCTCATAGGGACAGGAGTAGGAGGCTTTGCCTAGGGAGCGAGTACCCCGGTCTGCTGCCCCACGTGGGAATACTAAATTATGGGGCAAGGGGGTAGTACGGGCCATCTGCTGCTCCAGAAACAGGTTTGAGGCAGATGTCAAGGAAGAGCGAGAGCCATTCAGAAGTGGGGAGAGACTAGATGTGCCAGGAACACGGTTTGGGTTCCTTGCAGCCTCGGTGGTGGTGGAAACCCAGAGGGCTCTGTTGGGGTGGCAAATGTGGTAGGCTTGGGCCAACACTAGGCCAGCGCAGCTAGGCCATCCCATTGCCTGGGATTGGAGGACAGCTTCGCCCTGGCACTGGGTTCTGTGTGTGATGGGTTTCATGGTTTCTGGTACTGTGGATAATGGTCAGCCATGGCCAAGGTGTCCAGTTATGGCTTTGTGGAAACCTCAAAGATGTTCCCTCAAGGGGCCTTGGGTACTTGGCAGACACTGGCTTTCCTCCTTGGTGGTCACCTGGCAGCTGAATTTATGTTCCCTCTCCCTTCACGGGGGCCGCCCAGTGTCTGACCCTCCCATGGACAAATGGGTGAGGCGCCTGTGGTTCGAGTCACCTACATTTATGTGGGCCTACTGGAATGAGTTCGGGTGCAGAGTGAGGTGGGCTGTTTTAGTTCTTGAGAGCTTCCGGTCTAATGATGGTTCTGCCAAACGTAATGGCAGAGCTACATGAGGCTGTTGTTACCCGTAATGCCTGGGCTAGGCTGGTTTTTAAGGGCATTCCTGGATTGTGTAGAGCCGTCAACCCATCAACAAACAGGAAGACATGTCATCCTACTAAGGGGGACCTCAGAACATCCAACCTCATGCGTTTAATATAAGGAAGGGACTGGCCACAGCCCTTCTCCATCCTAATTTAGATAGAGACTGATGCATACAAAAGCCACCCTATCTTGTCACCATTCTAGTAGTGATTGAGCACCAATTTTGCAAGGTTTTTCAAAACCTGGATCTCTATCAGGGGATGCCAATGTTAGGTGTATCTTATTTCTGTGAAGTCAGTGTTTGAGCAATTTTGTTGATTAGGTATTCCCGCGTCAATTCATCACTTCTTTTTACCTTTGCTCTGCCCCCTCCGAGCCTCCTATATGGGGGGCATGTGAGCTCACACGGTCCTTTCTCCCCATCTGCAATTGAAGCCATGGGGCATTTGATGTCTTAAAGCTCTTCCTTCTCATTTGTGAGCTACTTCAGCGCCCTTCCTAGCCACAGGAGCCAACGGTTACCTTTCTGTCGCTTAAATTAGTTTGGGTTCGCTTTCTGTCACTTGCAATTTAGTCCTGACTAAATAAAATTGGTTCTAGGGATAGATTTTTACAATTGGTCTGTCATTTCGCTGGGCATCTTTCCAATCACCTCAACTCTCTTGCCACCTGTTCTGTTAAAGCCATTCAACAGAACCCCAATCATGGACCCATCCACAGCTGTGCCTGGACCACCAAGTGCTGCTGGGGAAAAGCACAGCCATATCCTGCTGGTCAGAACAAAGCAAGCAAAATAAAACAACACAAAACAACCCACAAAATTTCTCTGTGGACTTCACATGTCCAGAGCAAGACTAGATCCACTCCTTTACAAATCGAATCCATCCCTGGCATTCTTCATTTGAGTAAGTGGTTCCTCCAGTTGGCTCAGGGTAAAACTAAGTCACCACTGCCGCCTCTTTTTCTTTCATCCCTCACATCTGCTCATCAGATTTGCCACCCGTGAATCTTGTTGGTTCTACCCCCGAAAATACATCCCGAATCAGACCACTTCTTACCTCCTCCTGATTGCAGTAGCCTCCTAAGTGCATCCCTTCCTCCATGCTTTACCTTTTTTAGCCTATTTCCCACCGCTCTCACTCTTTACCCCCACCTGCCAGTGTGATCCTTTAACACGTGACTCTGGTCATGCCCTGTCCCTGGTTTCCACCAGCTCCGTGACGCTAAGGGAAACGGGGGGTGGGGTGGGGTGTCCCAGCACCCCCCCAGTACCCTACCTGCTCTATCCGGCCCCACCTGCCGGTCCCTTGGGCCCTGCTGTCTCCTTTGTCAAGAATGCTTCCCCCCAGATATCTGCAAGATTCCTTACCTCCTGTTTTTAGATCCTAGTTCAAGGTCACTTCTGTAGGAAGGCTTCCCTGAGCACACCGGTCCCTCTGTTCCCTTGCCCTGCACATTCATAGCACCTCCATTCCCCTGAGTTATTGTGTTTGTTTACTCTATCCCCTCCCGCAACACTAGGATGTAAGCTCCATGTTCACTGTTGCATATGCAGCCCAGGCAAGAATGTTATCAATAAATATTTGCAGAATGAATGAACAAGTGGATGAGGAAGTACCCAAGACCCACCTTCAGGCTGTCTGGCACTCCCGGTTCCCCGGTTAGCTCTCCCCGCCGCTGCGTCTCCCCTTAAACTCTGACTGTGCCTCTTCCCTATAATACGGCCTCCCACTTCATAGAGAAAGAGAAGCCACCTGTGGCAAATTCCTCTCCAAATTCACAAACTCACCAACCTTCCTGCCCGTCCCTTTGTATCTCGCCTGGATCCCGGCCAACCTCTTGCCTGCGCGTCCTCTGTCGCCACCTGCTGGCCCTGCGGGAACACAGCGGCTTTGCTGCACCGAGAATATCTGTTCTGTTTGTACTGTGAGCTTTTCTGAATTTTCCTTAAAAAAAAAAAAAAGGAAGCCAATGAATCACAGGAAACACTTTTAGTGAATGCTGATTAAATGAATACTGCAAATTATTCTACAGTATCATTAAGTTTTTATTCTTAATGCTAAAAACAGGCCTCTTCCCCAGATCGGTTATTTTATTTTGTTCATTAGTTCATTCATTCATTCGTTCTTTTGTTCACCCATCAGGCTTTTTATTTTATTGCCTTCCTCTTATCTGCCAGGTTCTGTGCTAATAAAGTTTAATTACATTTTTGTCAAAAAACATTTACTAAAAAAAGAAATGAGACCTAATTTTTTTCCTAAATGAAACTGGATTTTTGGGCTGTATATATAATGCTTATATGTGTGAACATGAGTAATATGGGTGCAAGGAATAAGTCTTAGGTGTGACTATATCTGTCATGTCCCATTAAATCTAGTGTCCTCATGGGGACAAAATAAGTTTTCATTTATATAAAATTTAATACACTTATTTATTAGAAGTATAGTTGCATACAGACACACGTCAAGGGTGTCCATCTTCACGAATTTGAACATTCCCATGTAACTAGCATCCAGATCAATAGACACAGCGTCCCTGTCCCCCTTCTAGAAATTACCTCTTTTGAGAGGTAACCGCTACGTTGACTTCTAAGGCCTTAGTTTAATTTGCATCTGTTTCTGTGCTTTGTTTAAATATAACCTGTTATATTTGGTTTCTTTGGCTCATAATTATGTCTGTGGAATTCATCCATATCATTCTGTGTAGCAGTCAGTTGTCCATTCTCATTGCTGCATGGTAGTCTATTGTATAATATGCCACAAAAGATGGACATTGGATTTAAGATTTTGCCTAGTGAAAATAGTGCTGCTATGAACATTCTAGTATATGTCTCCTGGTGGACATATGCGTTCTTTGGGCATATACCTAGGAGAGAGAACTGGTGGGCCATGGAGTATGAGTTGGTGTAACTTTAGCAGCTCAAGCTCCATCTGGTCGTGAGTACAAGTCTACAGACTTGCTCCCAGGTTCCCTCCAGGATTCATACTGCATCATTCACCATCTCCCCTCTCTTCCCCAGAGCCCTCATTTCCTCCTCAGCATCCTTAGAGAGGGTTTGGGGCCAACACCGATCTCAGGGCAGCTAGCACCAGGCCCCAGCTGCCAAGGCTTGGTGAGCCAAGGTCCCGGACATCACAGGGACAGCCTCAGACCCTGTCCATTCCCCATTGGATTAAATTGACTTTCCATTCTCCATGGCCCAGCTATCGCTTTGCTGGTCAGACAGGTGACGTGGAAATCACCACCTCCTTTTTGCTTTTTACAGTGAACGCTGTTTTCTTTTACATCTTTGTTTCCATTTGTGCAGGATTATTTGTATCAAACCTTATAAAATCTCAGTGAAGATCTTTGCTTTCCGCCTTACGGCCTTGCTATCCTAAGACTGGTTCCCAGACCAGCAGCAGGTGGCATCTCCTGGATGCCTATTAGAGATGCAGAGTCTCAGGCTGGAATCAGAATCTGCACGTGAACACAGTCCCCAGGTGGTCTGTGAGCACAGGAGAGTCAACCTGGGCTAAAAACCTCACTCAGCTGAGCAGCCCTGCTGTTCCCACAGCAGTTGTTAATCACCTGCTTACAACTCCCTTGTCTTTCCACCACTCCCAGAGCCTCCAGCTCTTTCCTCCTTCCAGGCTCCTTCCTGGGAGAGGTTTCCATGTCTTTGAGTTGTTTTGCAAGCAGGAGTCTGGTTTCCCCAACAGCCTAATGCATACGCTATGGCTGAGATGGCTGATTTCTTTTGCATGTCTTGAAATTTGCTTTTCAAATTGTGGTCCCAGGACCAGCAGTATTGGCCTCACCTGGGAGCTTGTTAGAACTGTAGAGTCTCAAGCTGCACCTCAGACCTGCTGAAGCAGAATCTGCATTTTA
Source organism: Tamandua tetradactyla (assembly GCF_023851605.1). NCBI lineage: Eukaryota > Metazoa > Chordata > Mammalia > Pilosa > Myrmecophagidae > Tamandua > Tamandua tetradactyla. The sequence continues at coordinate 56,492,790 of NC_135327.1, read as the reverse complement.
AACATGCTCTCCAAGGGACTGGAATGCACAGCAAATTCTGAGAAGTGCTGTCTAGGGCACTAGTTTGTAAATCTGGTTGTTCTTTAGGATCATCCTGGGAAGATTTAAAAACATCAACCAGTGTTGGGCCCTCCCTATAGCTGTGGTTCCCAACCTTGGCTGCACATTAGAGTCCCCTGGGGGGATGCCCAGATTCACCCCTGTAGCTTCTATTTTAATTCGTCTCACCCCTATGTTCTTAGACATTGGCAGCAGCTCCTGCCTCAGTAATTCCACCAGTGGCTTCCTCATGGCTTTTCCGGCTGGGATGGCTTTCACTGCACCAGTAGGAGCCAGGGAAGCGCCCTTGGCCCTTGTGGAGAACATTTCCTCCAGCCCTTCACTCAGGGCTTGGGGAAATGCCCCGTGTGGTGGTTGGGTTCATGTGTCACGTGATGGCGTCTAGCTGTCTGGTCAAGCCAGCTCCGGCCTGATTCTTATCGTGAGGACATTTCCTGGGCTTAGAGCATCAGTAAGTTGATGGTATCTGTGACTGGTTACATCTAAATCAACTGAGGAGAATGCCTTCAACGACAAGAGACGTCTCATCCAATCAGTTGAAAGCTTTAAAAGGAGGCGTGATGACTTCAGCAGTCCGAAGAGAGAATTCCCATCTCTACTTCAGCCCGCCAACCTCTCTGGGGAAATTCATTGAAAAACTTCGACAGAGTTCCCAGCTTGTAGCCTGCCCTATGGAATTTGGGAATTTGGACTTGTGCATTCCCACAGTTGCGTGAGACAATTTTTATACAAATCTCATAATATATACAGATGTCGCCTGTCAGGTCTGTTTCCCTAATGCCCCCCAGGACGGGTTCAGGTCTCTTGGGCTATCAGGAGACAGGATTGGTGGGGAAGTGAGCTTACCTTGGTAGGTCCATTTCACAGGTTATGCTACATCCTAAGGATGACTTGTTGGACAATCAGTCATCAGTTCTATTTCTGAACATTTGCCATTTATGTCCTTGGACAGTTATTATAAGAAACTCTACCGCAATCAGATTTTCATGCCGCTCAAATTCAGTAAGAAAAAAATCTTAGCAATGCCTGTGCAGTGTGGAGATTGCTTTCTGAATCATCAGAGGGAGGAAGATTTGATTGAGTTCCATTACTATGCCTTTTATATCTCTTTTAGTCTTTGACACTTACCCTCATTTTTCTTCAACTTTTTTGAATCTTTTTTTATTTTTAAATTAAAAAAAATACAACAAAGTGCAAACATTCTTAACTTATGATCATTCTGTTCTACATATATAATCAGTAATTCACAATATCATCACCTAGTTGCATATTCATCATCATGATCATTTTTTAGAACATTTGCATTAATTCAGAAAAAGAAATAAAAAGACAACAGAAAAAATTCATACATACCATACTCCTTATCCCTCCCTTTCATTGATCACAAGCATTTCAATCTAAATTTATTTTAACATTTGTTCCCCCTGGTTATTTTTATTCCATATGTTTTACACTTTTGTTGATAAGGTAGATAAAAGCATCAGACACAAGGTTTTCACAGTCACACAGTCACACTGCGAAAGCTGTATCATTATACAATCATCTTCAAGAAACATGAGCTCTGCATTTTCAGGCAGTTCCCTCCAGCCTCTCCATTACATCTTGACTAACAAGGTGAATAGGTATCTATTTAATGGGTAAGAATAACCTCCAGGATAACCTCTCGACTCTGTAATCTCTCAGCCATTGACACTTTATTTTGTCTCATTCCCCTCTTCCCCCTTTTGGTCGAGAAGGTTTTCTCAATCCCTTCATGCCAAGTCTCAGCTCATTCTAGGGTTTTTTGCTCATTCTAGGGTTTTTCTCAATCCCTTCATGCTGAGTCTCAGCTCATTCTAGGATTTCTGTCCCACGTTGCCAGGAAGGTCCACACCCCTGGGAGTCATGTCCCACATAGATGGGGGGAGGGCAGTGAGTTTGCTTGTTGTGTTGGCTGGAGAGAGAGGCCACATCTGAGCAACAAAAGAGGCTCACTTGAGGGTGACAGGCCTAATTTTAAGTAGGCTTGACCTATCCTTTGTGGGGTTAAGTTTCATATGAACAAATCCCAAGACTGGGGGCTCAGCCTATTGCTTTGGTTGCTCGCATTGCTTGTGAGAATATCAAGAATTCAGCTTGGGGAAGTTGAATTTCCCCCCTTTCTCACCATTCCCCGAAGGGGAGTTTGCAATTACTTTTTTATTCACTGCTCAAATCACTCTGGGATTTATCGGGGCATCACTCTGGACAAACCAACAAAATCTCATGCCCTACTCAGGGTTCCATGTGCTTACGGTGTTCAATTAAGCTGTCTACATAAGTTATATTAGGAAATGCACTAGTCAAAATATAAATTTTGTACCAAATAAACATTTTTTGCTTTAGTCTCACACATAAGTTGAAATTTTAAAATATTAATTACCATCTATTCTCAACACCCTGCAGTAATGACATTCCTTTGTTTTTCCTCATGCAAAAACATTTTTTAAATTTGTACATTTAGTCCCTATCATTATACACTCTAGGCATTCCTAGATTATACCATCTCAGTCTTTATTGTCTATCTTTCTTTCTGATTGCATTTGTGCCCCCAGTCCTCCTCCCTCTATCATTCTCACATTCAGCTTCATTCAGTGTTTTAACATAATTGTATTACAGTTAGGTAGTATTGTGCTACCCATTTCTGAGTTTTTACAATTAGTCCTATTTCACACTTTATATCCCTTGAACTCCAATTACCCAGTATTTTACCCTGTTACTATCTCCTGATGGTCTGTGTTACCAATGAAATTCTCCAAGTTTATTCACTAATGTCAGTTCATATCAGTGAAACCATACAGTATTTGTCCTTTTGTTTCTGGCAAATCTCACTCAGCATAATGTCCTTAAGGTCCATCCATGTAGTTACATACTTCATAACTTTAGTCTGTCTTACAGCTGCATAATATTCCATCATATGTATATACCACAGTTTGTTTAGCCACTCATCTGTCGATGGACATTTTGGCTATTTCCATCTCTTCAAAATAGTAAATAATGCTGCTATAAACATTGGTGTGAAATGTCTGTTTGTATGTTTGCCCTCATGTTCTCTGAGTAGATACCTAACAATAGTATTGCTGGGTCATATGGCAATTCTATATTTAGCTTCCTGAGGAACCTCCCTTTATATAAATATATTCTATATTTAGCTTTCCACAGCAGTTGTACCATTTGACATTCCCACCAACAGTGGATGTGTGTGCCTCTTTCTCCACATCCTCTCCAGCACTTGTCATTTTCTGTTTTATTGATAATGGCCATTCTGGTGGGTGTGAGATGATATTTCATTGTGGTTTTGATTTGCATTTCCCTAAAAGCCAGAGAAGTTGAACATCTTTTCATGTGCCTTTTGGCCATTTGTATTTCTTCTTCTGAGAAGGGTCTGTTCAAGTCTTTTGCCCATTTTGTAATTGAGTTGTCTGTCTTTTTGTTGTTGAGTTGAACAATCTTTTTATATATTCTGGATTCTAGACCTTTATCTGATACATCGTTTCCAAATATTGTCTCCCATTGTGTAGACTGTCATTTTTACTTTCTTGATGAAGTTCTTTGATGCGCAAAAGTGTTTAATTTTGAGGAGTTCCCATTTCTTTCTTTTTTTCTTCAATGCTCTTGCTTTGGTTGTAAGGTCTAGGAAACTGCCTCCTAGTATAAGATTTATAAGATATTTCCCTACATTTTCTTCTAACAGTTTTATGGTCTTAGATCTAATGTTTAGGTCTTTGATCATTTTGAAGTTAATTTTTATATAGGGTGTGAGATATGGGTCCTCTTTCATTCTTTTGTATATGGATATCCAGTTCTCCAGGCACCATTTATTGAAGAGACTGTTCTGTCCCAGGTGAGTTGGCTTGACTGCCTTCTCAAAGATCAATTGTCCAAGGATAAGAGGGTCTATGTCTGAACACTCTATTTGATTCCATTGGTCAATATATCTATTTTTATGCCAGTTCCATGTTGTTTTGATCACTGTAGCTTCATAATACGCCTTAAAACCAGGTAGCGTGAGACCTCCAACTTCATTTTTTTTTTCTCAGGATACTTTTAGCTATTTGGGCCACACTGACCTTCCAGATAAATTTGGTTATTGGTTTTTCTATTTCTGAAAAGTAAGTTTTTGGGATTTGAATTGGTATCGCATTGAATCTGTAAATCAATTTAGGTAGAATTGACATCTTAACTATATTTAGTCTTCCAATCCATGAACATGGTATGCCCTTCCATCTATTTAGGTCTTCTGTAATCACAACAATTCTTTTAACAATTTCTTGTAGTTTTCTTTGTTTAGGTCTTTTGTCTCTTTAGTTAAATTTATTCCTAAATATTTTATTCTTTGGTTGCAATTGTAAATGGAATTTTTTTCTTGATTTCCCCCTAAGATTGTTTATTACTAGTGTATAGAAACACTATAGATTTTTGAGTGTTGATCTTGTAACCTGCCACTTTGCTGTACTCATTTATTAGCTCTAGTAGTTTTGCTGTGGATTTTTCGGGTTTTTCGACATATAGTATCATATCATCTGCAAACAGTGGGAGTTTTACTTCTTCCTTTCCAATTTTGATGCCTTGTATTTCTTTTTCTTGTCTAATTGCTCTGGCTGGAACTTCCAACATAATGTTGAATAACAGTGGTGATAGTGGACATCCTTGTCATTTTCCTGATTTTAGGGGGAAAGTTTTCAGTTTCTCCCCATTGAGGATGATGTTAGCTGTGGGTTTTTCATATATTTCCTTTATCACATTGAGGAAGTTCCCTTCTATTCCTATCTTTTGAAGTGTTTTCAACAGGAAAGGATGTTGAATTTTGTCAAATGCCTTTTCTGCATCAATTGAGATAATCATGTGGTTTTTTTGCTTTTGATTTGTTGATATGATGTATTACATTGATTGATTTTCTTATGTTGAACCATCCTTGCATGCCTGGATAAATCCTACTTGGTCATGGTGTATAATTCTTTTAATATGCTGCTGAATTCGATTTGCTAGAATTTTGTTGGGGATTGTTGCATATATATTCATTAGAGACATTGGTATGTAGTTTTCTTTTTCTGTAATATCTTTGGTTGGTATGAGGGTGATGTTGGCTTCATAGAATGAGTTAGGTAACTTTCCCTCCTCTGAAATTTTTTTGAAGAGTTTGAGCAGGATTGGTACTAATTCTTTCTGGAATGTTTGGTAGAATTCACCTGTGAAGCCATCTGGTCCTTGACTTTTCTTTTTGGGAAGCTTCTTAATGACTGATTCAATTTCTTTACTTGTGATTGGTTTGTTGAGGTCGTCTGTTTCTTCTTGAGTCAATGTTGGTTGTTTATGCCTTTCTAGGAAGTTGTTCATTTCATTTATGTTTATCGTATTTATTAGTATAAAGTTGTTTATAGTATCCTGTCATAACTTCCTTTATTTCTCTAGGATCAGTGGTTATGTCTCCTCTTCCGTTTCTGATTTTATTTATTTGCATCCTCTATCTTCTTCTTTTTGTCAGTCTTGCTAAGGGTCCATAATCTTATTGATTTTCTCATAGAACCAACTTCTAGTTTTGTTGATTTTCTTGATTGTTTTCATGTTCTCAATTTCATTTACTTCTGCTCTAATCTTCATTATTTCTTTCCTTTTACTTGCTTTGGGGTTAGTTTGCTGTTCCTTCTCTAGTTCTTCCAAGTGGACAGTTAATTCTTCGATTTTTGCCCTTTCTTCTTTTTTGATATAGGCATTTAGGGCAATAAATTTTCCTCTTAGCACTGCCTTTGCTGCATCCCATAAGTTTTGATATGTGGTGTTTTCATTTTCATTTGCCTCTAGATAAAATACTGATTTCTCTTGTAATTTCTTCCTTGACCTGCTGGTTGTTTAAGAGTGTGTTGTTGAGCCTCCACATATTTGTGAATTTTCTGGCACTTTGCCCTATTATTGATTTCCAACTTCATTCCTTTATGATCTGAGAAAGTTGTTTTGTATGATTTCAATCTTTTTAAATTTATTGAGACTTGCTTTATGATTGAGCGTATGGTCTGTCCTTGAGAATGATCCATGAGCACTCGAGAAAATGGTATATTCTGCTGTTGTGGGGTGTAATGTTCTATAAATGTTTGTTAAGTCTAGCTCATTTATTGTATTATTCAAATTCTCTGTTTCTTTATTGATCCTCTGTCTAGATGATCTGTCCATTGATGAGAGTGGGGAATTGAAGTCTCCAGCTATTATGGTAGACGTGTCTATTTATCTTTTCAATGTTTGCCTCATGCATTTTGCAGCATTCTGGCTTGGGGCATAAATATTTATGATTGTTATGTCTTCTGGTTGAATTGTTCCTTTTATTAATACATAGTGTCCTTCTTTGTCTCTTATAACTGCTTCACATTTGAAGTCTAACTTGTTGGATATTAGTATAGCTACTCCTGCTCCATTCTGGTTGTTATTTGCATGAAATATCTTTTCCCAACCTTTCATTTTCAACTTATGTTTATCCTGGGGTCTAAGATGTGTTTCCTGTAGACAGCATATAGATGGGTCCTGTTTTTTATTCCATTCTGCCAGTCTATGTCTTTTGATTGGGGAGTTTAATCCATTAACATTTAGCGTTATTACTGTATGGGTAGTACTTTCTTTTACCATTTTGCCTTTTGGATTTTATATGTCATATCTAATTTTTCTTCTTTTTACCTTCACTGATAGTCTTCATTTCTACACTCTTCTCCACACCTCTCTCCTGTCTTTTTGTATCTGCCTTTTGTGCTCCCTGTAGTTTTTCTTGCAGAGCTGGTCTTTTGGTCGCAAATTCCCTCAGTGATTTTTTGTCTGAAAATGTGTTGATTTCCCCCTCATTTTTTTTTTTTTTTTTAAAGAGAGAGGGAGGAAGGGAAGGAAAGACAGAGAAGGAAGTAAGGATGAAAGGAAGGAAGGGAGGAAGAAAGGGAAACATCTTTACACGTTTTCTTATTTTTTATTATATTTTGTTTGTTTGTTTGTTTTTTACATGGGCTGGGGCCGGGAATCGAACCGGGGTCCTCCGGCATGGCAGGCAAGCACTCTTGCCCGCTGAGCCACCGCGGCCCGCCTCCCCCTCATTTTTGAAGGACAGTTTTGCTGGATATAGACTTCTTGGTTGGCAGTTTTTCTCTTTTAGTAATTTAAATATATCATCCCACTGTCTTCTCACCTCCATGGTTTCTGCTGAGAAATCTATGCATAGTCTTATTGGGCTTCCCTTGTATATGATGGATTGCTTTTCTCTTGCTGCTTTCAAGATTCTCTCTTTCTCTTTAACCTCTGACATTCTGATTATTAAATGTCTTGGAGTATGTCTATTTGGATCTGTTCTGTTTGGGGTACGCTGCACTTCTTGGATCTGTAATTTTAAGACTTTCATAAGAGTTGGGAAATCTTCAGTGATAATTTCCTCCATTAGTTTTTCTCCTCCTTTTCCCTTCTCTTCTCCTTCAGGGACACCCACAACATGTATATTCATGTGCTTCATATTGTCATTCAATTCCCTGCGTCCCTGCTGATATTTTTTCTTTCTTTTCCCTAATTTTTCTTTTGTTGTTGGATTTCAGATGTTCCATCCTTCAGTTCACTAATCCTATCTTCTGCCTATTGAAATCTACCATTGTAGGTTTCCATTGTTTTTTTCAATCTCTTCTACTGTGCCTTTCATTCCCTTAAGTTCTGTGATTTGTTTTTTTCAGACTTTTGATTTCTTCTTTTTGTTCTTTCCTTGCCTTCTTTATATCCTCTGTCAATTTATTGATTTGGTTTTTGATGAGGTTTTCCATGTCTGTTTGAACATTCTGAATTAATTATTTCAACTCCTGTACCTCATTTGAATTGTTGGTTTGTTCCTTTGACTGGGCCATATCTTCAATTTTCCTAGTATGATTTGTATTTTTTGCTGGCATCTAGGCATTTAATTACCTTAATTAGTTTATTCTGGAGATTGTTTTCTCTTCTTTAACCTGTAATTTTCTTGCTGGATGAATTTGTTGTATATCTGTTCTTTGACTTTCAGTTCAACTTATTCTGGACCACTAGCTTAGGTTTTGTTTAACAGAGAAGAATTTTTTCAGTTCTTGTTTCTTGCCCTGCCTACGTGGTGCCTCCACCCCCCCACCCTTAGGAGGGTCTACTTAGGTATTATAGACCCCAGACAGATTTTCCCAGACCAAACTGGCCTCCTGTCAGGAGGAAAGAGTCACCTGCATCAGTTTTCCCTGAGGGTGAGACCCAGCAGGTTGAAAGACTTTCCTGTGAAGTCTCCCAGCTCTGATTTTCTTATCCTGCCCAGTATGTGGTGCTTTTCTGCCTGCAGGTCCCACCAGCATAAGATGATGCGGTACCTTTAACTTTACAGACTCACCCTGCTCGGGGCATGATTGAAACAGAGGAGAGGTTGTATGCTGACTTTAATGGCTTCTATTTTCCAAGCCCTGGGGTCTGAATTCCTTGAGGGAGTGAATCCACTTGAGTTGGGCTTCACCCCTCCCATGGGGAAGGCACAGGCTCCAGACCAACTCTCAAACAAGCTTTTTTCTGCCTATGTCTGGGGCAGTTGCAGCCTGAGAAACCCTGCTCCTGTATCCAAAGGCAGTCAAGGCATAGAAACACAGTCACAAAAGAAGAAAGAGAAAAATCCTTCTCAGAGCAGGACCCCTGTTCCTTGGGTTTGCCAATCAAGAGCATAAGTTGGTATGTTGCTTTGTGTACCTTCAGATCCTATGTGCCCCCTCCTTTCCTTCAGGGCCCAGACCCTTTCAAGTATTATGTGGTATCTGATCCAAAGAAAATCTCTGTTTCTTTTTTTTTTCTTTTTCCGTCAGTCCTGTCCCTTCGGCACAGGGGCAAAAATCAGCAACCTCTGATTTGACCAGATTCCTTTGAGGTGGGGAATTATTTTTAGTGTTATAATTTGTGAATTAATTCCACACTTGAAGCTTAGTTGCACTCAGCCCCTGCTGCTGGTAAAGTCCCTTCCTTTCCCCTCTGGGAAGCAGCCTGTGGCGGAGGGGCGTCAGCCACCACGTCTTGGGGATCTCATGGTTCTGGGGGTGCTCACAGCCAGTCCAGCTGGTCCAGACTGGGGTATGCTGTGTGGCCAGTCACTGACATGGACCCAGGAGCTGTTGTGTACTGTCCTGGCTATTTAGTAGCTGTTCAGGAGGACGAACTAAATCCCACACCTAGCTAAGTCGCCATCTTGGTACTCCAGGAGTATGAATCTTCTCTCTTCAACTTTTAATACTAAAGTATAGCGTACAGAGATTTGCTCAAAATTATTAGCATAACAATTTTGTGCCGTGATCAGGCAAAGAAATGAAACATTGCTAGCACTCCCGACGCATCTTTCCATGACCCTTCTCAAACATGAGTTCCTCCTCCTCCCTACAGTACTTGATTTAGAACACTACCATTTTTGTTTATTTTTTAATATTTTTATTGAGATATCTTCACACACCATATAGTCTATCCAAAGTTTACAATCAAAAGCTCACAATGTCAGCACATATTTGTATATTTATCACCATGATAATTTTTTAGAATATATGAATCAGTCCAGAAAAAGAAAGAAAAAGAAAAAAGAAAAACCCTTTACATCCCATACCCCTTACCCTTCCCTCTCATTGACCACTAGTATTGCAATCTACTTATTTTGTTTACCTCTCATCCCCACCCCCATTATTTTATTTTTGCCCTTATTTTTTTATTCAACCGTTCCTATCCTGGATAACAGGAGCACCAGACACAAGGTTTCACAATCACATGGTCACACTGTAAAAGCTATAGACTTATACAATCATCTTCAAGAGTTAAGGCTACTGGAACACAGCTCAACAGTTTTAGGTACTTCCTTCTAGCTATTCTAAGACACTAAGAACTGAAAGGGATGTCCATATACTGCATAAGAATAACCTCTAGAATGACCCCTCGATTCTGTTTGAAATCTCTTAGCCAATGAAATTTTATTTTGTTTCAGTTCTCTCTTTCCCCTTTTGGTCAAGAAGACTTTCTCAATCCCATAATACTGGGTCCTGGCTCATCCTGGGAGTTCTGTCCCACGTCGCCAGGGAGATTTACACCCCTGGGAGTCATGTGCCACACAGTGGGGAGGCAGTAAAGAACACAACTGTCTTGATCTGTTTGCCTGCCTTGAACTTTATATCATTGGAGAATTGCACAGAATGTATTCCTCTGACCTTGGCTTCTTTCATAAAAGCATTGTATTTGTGCGATTCATCCACTCTGTGTGTGTGGTTCTAGTTTATGCATACTACGTTTCATTTATTTCTGCTCTAAACTTCATTATTTGTCTTACCTCATCTTTTCTTTTCTTTTCTTTTCAATTTTTATTGATAAAACCAAACAACATACAAACATGAACATTCTTAACATATGAACATTCCATACTTGGTGTGCAATCAATGGCTCACAATAGCATCAAATAGTTGTATGTTCATCACCATGATAATTTCTTAGAACATTTGCATCACTCCAACCTCGTCTTTTCTTGGTTGATTAGCAATTAGTCATTTCTAATTTGTGGCTCTTATGACTAATATGGCCAGGAACACACTTGTCCATGTCTCTCAGTGCACATGTGACTACATCGCGATTGGATTTGCACCTAGAAGTGGAGTCGATGGCTCATAAGGTCAGTTTGACTTGGAGATAATGACAACAGCTCTTTGAAGTGTCTGGAGCAACTGACAAAGCCCCCAGCAGGTGCATGAGACTTCTGGTTGCTCCATACCCCTTCTCAAAGTGTCCTGGCCTGGTCTTACCCTCAAGGACCTTCTGGTCTCATAAAACAGATTTGGAGGACCTCCTCTTTTTCTTTTACTTGGAAAAGTTTGTTTAATGTTGGGATTATTTCATCACTGAATGCTTGATAGTGATGTTAAATTTTCATGTTTTGGGAGTTTTTTTGGTTATTGATGTCTAGTTTCATTCCATTGTAGTTAAGGAACATATATACTGTATGACTCAAATTCTTTAAACTTTGTTGAGGTTTGTTTTATGCCCCAGGATATGGCCTATCTTGATACATGTTCTTTGAGCGCTTGAAAAGAATTGTGTTCTGCTATTTTTAGGTGGAGTGTTCTAAAGATGTTGATTAGTTCCTGTTGATTGATGTTGTTGTTAAATCTTCTATATCTTTGCTGCTTTTCTGTCTAGTTGTCCTATCAATTATTGAGAGAGTATTGTTGAAGTCTCAAACTATATTTGTGGGTATTTAAATTTTTCCTTTTAGTTCTGTCAGTTTTTTTGTATCTGTAGACTTTGGTTTTTAGTGCAGTGTTATATTTACAGAACAATTGAGCAGATAATACAGAGGTACCATTTCTCCCCTTGTCTCTCAAATCCCACTTTTGTTAACACCTTACATTAGTGTGGTTTATTTGTTACAATTATTTAGCAAACATTGCTACATTATAAAATAAAGTCCATAGTTTATTCAGATTTCCTTAGTTTTTACCTAAAAAAAAACTTCCTTTTTCATTCCAGGATTCTCCTCTATTGGAATTTAGCTGATGTTTTTGTCACAATTAGATTAGGGTTATTGGTTTTAGAGAGGAAGATCTCAGAGATGCCATTTTCATCTCCTATCAAGGGAGATGATAATTATATAATTATATATAATATTATATAATTATAATTATAATTATGTCTTGATCTCCTATCAAGACATAATTTATTTCTGCTGATATTGACTCTGTAGTAGTTGGTTTCAGGTGTCAACTTGGCCAGGTGATGTGCCCAGTTGTTCTGTTGCTGTGGACTTAAATCATCAGCATGTGAATTTCATCTGTGGCTGATCACATCTACAGTTGGCTAAGGAGAGTGCCTTCTGCAATGAGTGACATTTAATTTAATTAGCTGAAGGCTTAAAAGGAGAGTCAGAAGAGAGAGAAGGAACTCAGCAGCCTGGTACAGCACAGTTCAGAGCCCAGAGCTGACATAAACCCAGACCTTTGGAGATGCAGAAGAGAAATGCCCAAGAGAAAGCTGTTTGAACCCAGAAGCTGGGAGAGACGTCCAGAAGACATTACTGTGTGCCTTTCCATGTGACAGAGAAACCCAAATGAAAGCCAGTCACCTTTCCTGAGGAACTGTAAATTTGTAACTAAATAAATTCCCTTTATAAAAGCCGGTCCATCTCTGGTATATTGCATTCCAGCAGCCTTGGCAAACTAAAACGACCTTGGGTCACCTGGCTGAAGTAGTGTCCTCAGGTTTCTCTACTGTTAAGTTACCCCCTTGCCCCCTTTCCATACTGTACTCTTTGGAAGGAAGTTGCTATAACAGCCCACATTTAAGGAGTGGGAAGTTATACTTCCCTTCTTTTAGGATGGCGTATCCACATAGTTTATATGGAATTCTGCATGGGAGTCTTGTTTATTCCCCCTATTTATTAATTTATTCAATCATTTATTTATAATTGTATATGTTCATGGATATTTTATACTTTTGGTTGTAACATAATACTACTTTTATTTTTTTGCTCAAATTGTTCTAACTTTGGCCATTGGGAGCTCTTTTGGTTGATATAACCTGTGTTTTGGTTTGCTAAAGTTGCCAAAATGCAATATAATAGAAATGGGATGGTTTTTTCTTTTTTTAAAATATTTTTATTGTAAAAACTTAACATGCAAACATATATTCTTGACATAAAAATATTCCATACATGGGGTACAATCAATGCCTCATAATATCATCATCATGATCATTTTTTGAACACTTGCATCATTCCAGCAAAAGAAAAAAAAAGAAAAAAGAAAAAACTCATACATACTATATCCCTCACTCCTCCCTCTCATTGGCCACTAGTATTTCCATCTACCCAATTTATTTTACCCTCTGTCCCCCCTATTATTTATTTATTTATTTTTATCCATATTTTTTATTCATATGTCCATACCCTGCATATAAGGAGCATCAGACACAAGGTTCCCACAATCACACAGTCATATTGTAAGTATTATATCTTTATACAGTTGTCTTCAAGAATATGGGACACAGCTCAACAGTTTCAGGTACTTCTCTCTAGCCACTCTAATACACCATAAACTAAAAAGGGTTATCTATATAGTGCATAAAAACAACCTCCAGGATAACCTCTTGACTCTGTTTGAAATCTCTCAGTCATTGAAACTTTATTTTGCCTCATTTTCCCCCTTTTCTTCAAGAAGGCTTTCTCAATCTCTTGATGCCAGGTCCTGGCTTATCCCAGGCTTTCTGTCCTATGTTGCTGGAGAGATTTATACCTCTGTGAGTCATGTCCCACGTGGAGGGGAAGGCAGTGAGTTCACCTGCTGAATTGGCTTAGGGAGAGAGAGGCCACATCTGAGCAACAAAAGAGGTTTACTGGGGGTGACTCTTAGGCCTAATTTTTAGTAGGCTTAGTCTGTCCTTTGCAGGAATAAGTTTTATAGGGGCAAACCCTAAGATTGAGGGCTCTGCCTATTGATTTGGTTATTCCCACTGCTTGTGAGAATATCAGAAATTCTCCGAATAGGGAAGTTGAATTTTACCCCTTTCTCCCCATTCCCCCAAGGAGATTTTGCAAATACTTTTTTATTCACTATTCTAATAACTCTGGGATTTATTGGGGTATCACACTAACCTAGAAAAACCCACAAAATCTCACGTCCTATTCAAGGTTCCATGTACTTATGGTGTTCAATTAAACTGTCCAAATAAGTTAAATTAGGAAATGCACTAGTCAGAATATAAATTTTGCACCAAATAAACATTTCTTGCTTTAGTCTCACACAGAAGTTGAAGTTTTAAAATATGAATATCCATTTATTTTCAACACCTTACAATATTGACATTCCTTTGTGGAATGGCTTTTAAAAAGGGAATTTATCTAGTTGCAAGTTTGTAGTGCTAAGGCTGTGAAAATGTCCAAATTAAGGATATTTTAACAAGATGTTAACTTCACTCAAGAAAGGCTGATGCCATCTGGACCATCTCTGTCAGCTGGGAAGGCACGTGACTGGTGTCTGCTGGGATCTTTGGCTTCTGGACACTTCTGTCAGCTGGGTAGGCTTATTGGCAACATGTGCTAGCTTTATCTCCTGGCTTCTTGTTTCATGAGGCTCCCCCAGGGGCATTTTCATTCTTCATCTCCAAAGGTCGCTCCGGTTGCATGGGCTCTAAAGCTTTTTTCCAAAATGGTTCCCTCTTAAAGGACTCCAGTAAAGCAACCCCACCTTGAATGGGTGGAGATATCTCCATGGAAACCATCTAATCAAAAGGTCCCACCCACAGATGGGTGGGTCACATCACCATGGAAACAACTTAATCAAAAGACCCCACCCATCAATGCACTTCTCAAAAAACAACAAGCAAACAAACAAACAAAAAACCCAATCAAATAAAAATTCAACAAATGGTGCTGTAATAATGGGATATGTACATGGAAAAAGAATGAAATGTGACCCCCCCCCATACAGCATACAAAAAAAAAAGATCCCACCCAGCAATACTGAATCAGGGTTAAAGAACATAGCTTTTCCGGAGTACACAATTGCTTCAAATCAGCACCCTGTCAAAGCAGTTTTTCTTTTTCAGTAGTTCCTTACTTTCTGGCCTTACAGCATACTCCACATTCATCTTACATTTTTCCTGTCCTAGTCATAGAATTAGCCTTTTCTCCTTTTCATTTTAATGGAAAATGGTACTAAAAACCAATATCTGGATGGTACGTGTGCCCATTGCTACTGGGTTGTCATTTCTTTTAGGCCCTCTCAGCTGACAGAGCTGTGTGTACTCTAACCCATGAACAAATGCCTATCTATAGATACTTCTATGTGTAATCATCTGTATCTGTATTAAGTTAAACATGAGTTCTTACTGATGTTTCCTGCTCTGATCCATCAACATGTGGATCATTCTAGCCTCCTCCCAACTCCTTCTTCTTTCTTTCTTTCTTTTTTTTTTTGCATGGGCAGTCACCAGGAATCGAACCCAGGTCTCTGGCATGGCAGGCAAGAACTCTGCCTGCTGAGCCACCGTGGTCTGCCCCCCTTCTTTCTAGAAGGGTATAGTCACTGGATATAGAATTCTCCTTGATAGTTCTTTTTTTTTTTTCACTACTTAAATGTTGCTCTATTTTCTTCTGGTCTCCATGATTTCTGATAAGAAATTCTTTAGAGTTGTGTTTCCCTATAAGGAAGATGTCCTTTCTCTCTTTTCTCTCAAGACTTTTTCTTTGTCTTTAGTTTTCAAATGCTTGACTCTGATATGTCTTGGCATCGATTTCTTTGGGTTTATCTTGTTTGGGTTTCACTCATTCTTGAATCTATTTAGTCTTTAATCAAATTTGGGGAAGTTTCAACTCATTTATCTTGAACACTTTTTCAGCTCCTTCCCTTCCCCACTTCCTTTTTCTTTTCAAGTTTCATTCCTTGAAGCTGATGATTTTCAAAATTGAACAATTCTGCTTTCATAAACACTACTCTGGTTGTCTCTTCTCCCTACTGGCATGCCGTTTTCTATTCTTCCTTCCTTCCCTCCGCCAAAGCTTTTAGACTCTGTGTCTAGGCCATTCCCTTTAATGAAGACTTTCTGTGATTTCATTGTCTTACTTACAACTCGCTACCCCAGTCAGGAGTAATTTTCTGTCTCCTGAATTCCCAGAGTATTTCACCTTGCTTTTTTTACTGGCTTTGCCGTATTTTCTTTGTTCGCTGATAATGTGGCCATGTGTCTTAGGCAGCTCACAGTGATTGAATGCCACACTCTGTATCCTATAAAGCTCCCAGGTGCATAACAGGGGTACAAAAATGTTTATTAAGTGGATGAAGCCCATAGTATAATTGATAGAAGGATGCTTAATTTTTAAAAAATTACTTTTTAGTAACAAGTGGTTTTGAAAACATTCTCCCTTAAAAAATGGAAATTTATAGATAAAAGTTTAAGTCTCCTTTGATCCCTTTCCTTAATTCTGATCTTTTTTCCCTCTCACCAGAAGTAACTACTCACTGAGTTTGGTGTTTATCCTTCTAAACTATTAAAAATATTTCTACACACATAACGTGTGAATGCACGGAGGGGCTACAAATGTTACCCCAGCCATACAATCTGCTGTGCTGATCCTAGTATATTATTTTAATATGTCTCCAGACTACATTTGCAAATACTTATTTATGCTTACAAGTGACCTATAGTTTTCTTTTCTTGGGCTTCCCATATCTAGTTTTAAAATAATTTGAATAGCTTTATAACATTTCGCTGTATATACTGGACAAGTACGTATAAAATAATGATTTGTTTCTCGATGATTTAAAGAACTTACTTGTAAAGCTGACTGACTGGGGCTCATGCTCCTTTTCTTTTGGAAGTAGATCCTTGGCTACCAGCTGAACTTCTTTTCTGGGTAATATTCCGTTCAGATTTTCTACTTTGGGGGGGGGGGGCGAGGCTAATTTTGGCAAGTAATGTTTTCTTTAAAAATTGGTCAGTTTATTTTGGTTTAAAATTTATTTGTGTAAAATTGTTACTGGGATTCTCTTTTGTAACTGGTTGTTAGATTACCTTTTTGTTTCTTCTTTGTTCCTTTTTATTGTATTTACATTGACTGGGCTTTGTCTTTTTTTCAAAAAGGGCTCATTCATGTAGGGGAATACTTCCTCTTGTCTTTACCCCCGATGACACCCTATTTAGTTAAGAAAACCAGTCTTGCCTGATAGCTCCCTCTACTCTTTAAAGTACCTGTACAACAGGACCTCATTTGATTCTCACAAAAAAGCTGTGAGCTGACCGTAGCGACAGATGAGGAAAGCTAGCACTTGACAGGAAGGGGTCCTTGTCCCAGGCCCAGTCTGACGGGGGCTTGTTCTATCTCAGTGAGGGCTGGATTGGGCTTGCTGAGCTTGCTGGTGGACGGCAGAAGGGACTTCAATTCTTTGCTCCTTTCTGTGTCCCTGTGCTTTGCCATGTGGACTTGCATCTCCTCCAACCCAGAGGTGGAGTCTATTCCCCTCTTGAATCAGGGTTTGGCCATATGACCATGCTTTGGCCAAAAGAATAAAGCAAAGGTGACAGCATGTCAATTCTGAGCCTGGAGTGCAACAGGCCTTGCATACTCCACTCATGCTCTAGCTCTCCTGCCCTCTCCATGAGCATGTGCCTGGGTCTGCCTGCAGGGGGATGGAAGATGCGCAGGGCAAAACGGAGTCAGCTTCCTAGTCAACGGCCACCAAGATTAACCCACAGCCAGACCTGTGAATGTGCCCAGCCAGGATCAGCAGAACTGCTTTACTCAGCCCAACTGATCCCAGATACAGTAAATGCTATTCTAGGATGATGTTGAGGTTCTGTGGTTTTGTTATACAGCACTGTTGTGGTGATAGGAGGGGTTTGCACATCCCTGTACCTGTCCAGTGAGACTAGAGGAGGAGGGAGGGATATGGGGGCCTGAACTAAGCTTGCAGAGGCTGAATTGCTGCTGCCTAAAAGGGCGAGGTGAAGAAGTAGCTGCAGAGGACAGTAGGTTCTAGAACCAAAATCAAAGGGGCCAGCCCCAGAGCAGTGGATAGGCTTAGGAGGGGAGGGTCACAAAATCAGAAATTTGATTCTCAGATTACTGGCCAGTAGCTTATCCACCCTCTGGATGTGAGCCTGCCCTCCCACAATTATGCCCATTTGTCCACATGGGGTAGTTCCCTCAGGTATTATGTGGCTGTGCTCTCTGCCTGTGGCTCCAACTCAATTCAGGAGCCACTGTGTGCTGGAAGCAGGCCAGCCCTCATCAGTCCCAGAGTTCAGGTCCTTTGAAATGCTCCTGAGCTGTCATTAGTTGCACACTGTGGGCTCGTGGGGGTGGGGGAGGAGGCAGAGGAGGGTAGAGGGGGCTAACTCTGCCAGAAGAGCCAGCTCCCTTGTGATAGATTGGAGGACTGTCCAGTAAGTTCTCAACCACGCTTCTCTCTCCCTTGTTGCAGAGTATATTTTCCTGCCCCATTGGCCTTGGTCAATAGCTGACTAATAGAGTCACCTAGCTCAAGGGGGCACAACATGGATATTTCTGGGCACTGGTGATAGAGTGAGCAATGGGCCCAAAGACTGGTTTTGGCACCTGGGGATTACATTGCACAGTTTGATTCTGGCCCAAGGAAGTGGAGAGGATAGAATCCAGTGGGAATTATTTTAGTTTTGTTCTGCCAGAATGAAGAAAGATCTTCTACCCCTCCACTACTCAGTTTTCAGATAATGAAGAAGAACTAACTTTGTTCTAAAAATTCAGAGCTGCTGGCTACTCCTCTTCCACCAAATAGAGCACCTGGACTCTGCAGTGTCTTACTCTGCTCTCAAAATCCCATCTGATTCCAGACCCATAACACTGGCCACTCCAGCTGGCATCAAAGTCTTTGCTGGATGTAGAAATCTCCTGAAGTGAATCAGCAGGATGGGGAATCATGGTTCTGTTCTCAACTACTCAGAAAGCAATTCTTGGGCAGAAGGACAGTGATTAGAGTTTGATGACTGGACATTGTGGTGGTTAAGGTCATGTGTCATCTTGGCTAGGTAATGGTGTCCAGTTGTTTGATTAAGCAAAGCAAGCCCTGGCCTGATTGTTACTGTGAGGGTATTTTGTAGCTGGATTTGAATGTATTGCATTTATGGCTGATTGCATCTATGACTGATTGCATCTACAATCAACAGACAAAATTGCCCTCAGCAATGAGGGGAGACTTCTCATTCAATCAGTTGGAGGTCTAAGCCAGAACGGATGATTTCAGAAGTTCAAGTAAAGTAAAAAAAAATAAAAAACAAAAAAAATTTATCTCTCTATTTCAGCCAGCCAGCTTCTCCTACGGAATTCAATATCACCTTCTTTGGAGTTCGCAAATTGCGCCTTCTCTTGGGGAATTCAACTTCACTTTCACCAGAGTTTTCAACTTTGCAGCCTGCCCTACCAAATTCAGGCTTGCCAATCCCCATGGTTACATGAGCCAATTCCTATAATCAATCTCTTAATATTTACATCCTCATACACCCTTTGCCCACCATCACATATATCCTGTTGGTTGTTTCTCTGAAGAACCCTGACTCATATAGGTGTGTTCTTCTCAGACTTAGAGATGGGAGGACATGCAGTGGGAGAGGGTGGACTCTTTTCCTTTCGTATCTGCTGGCCAGCAGCATCTTTAATGCAGAGGGAAAAGCTCTGGCAAAGCCCCCGAATCTGTCCTTCCTCAGCTCTGGAGTCCCTAGTGTTTGCAACTGGCTAGCTGAGATCCTTATTTCTGAGATCTATTTTGAATTTTTATCCCCTCTTTAGGTCTTCATTAGTACTTTAAGGGGAAGGGTGTGCTGGTTTGAAGCTGTACCCCAGAAAAGGCCATGTTCTTTTAATCCATTCCTGTGGGCGCAGACCTATTGTGGGTGGGACCTTTTGGTTGTTTCAGTTGAGATATGACCCAGCCCATTCAAGGTGGTCCTTAATCCTTTTTACTGGAATCCTTTATGAGAAGATAAAGGACAGAGGGAGCTCAGACAAAAAACCTTGGAGATGCTAAGAGAGGACCCACAGAAGCTCAGAGAGGAGGCCACTGAAACCAGAAAGTGAAAGCCAAAATACCTGTAGCAAAGGACCAGAAGAAGCTGGCATGTTCCTTGCTATCTGACAGAGGAACCCCAGATGCCAGCGGACTTTCTTCAGAGAAGGTATCGTCTTGTTGATGCCTTAATTGGGACATTTTCCTGGCCTTAGAACTGTAAATTGGTAAACTATTTAATCCTTATTGTAAAAGTCAACCCATTTCTGGTATATTGCATTCTGGCAACCTTAGCAAACCGAAACAAAAGGTCTTATAAAGGACAGGACAGGATGCCACCTTATGTTGGAAGTGTCTATCCTTGATTTAAACAGAATCTTCCCTGAAGTGTTCAGAGCTCCTAATAGGAATGCAGATCTGTATGGGAGCTTGGGAAGGGTTGCTGAGCATGGGTATAGTGCATGGAAATGTCAGCCCCATCTCCAAATTCTCTCCAGAATCTTCCACTTCTTACCACCCCAGCTGTACCTTTTTGGCCAAGGCACCACCAGCTCTTATTGGACCACTGAAGTCACCCCTCTCTAGCTGGTCCCTGCTTCTGCTATTGGTTCTCTCTCATCTGTTTTCAACAGAGTAGCCAGAGGGACTCTGCTAACCTGTTCATAATCTGTCACTTCTCTCCTCAAAGTCCTCCTAAGGCCCACGCTACTCAGAGCAAAAGCCAGAGCCCTGCCACGACTTATACGGCTCTGTACCATTTGACTCCATCACCTCCCACCACCTGGCGCCCTCACCTCCTATGCTCTCCTTCGCTCACCGCACTGGCTATGCTGCCTTCCTCACTAATCTTTGAACATGCCACACACTCACTCCAATCAGGATTTTTGCACCTTCTGTTTCCTCTACCTGGATTGCTTCTCAGAAATCTGCATGCCTCACTCCCTTATCATCTTTAGGCCTTTGTTCAAACATTCTATTCCCTCTCCCTGATACATTTCTTGTGTTTGTCATGATCTGCCCTATTGTATCTTGGTTCATTGCATATGTTGTTCATTTCCTATCACCCTTATCTCTCTTAGAATAAGAACCTTATATAGGCAGAGATTTTTTCTTTCACTTTGTGCACTGATGTCTTTCCACCTATTGGGCATAGATAGTAGGTGCTCAGTAAATAATATCAAATGCATGCATTGTTCAATGACCATCACCTGGCCATTTGTTATTGGCTGGAAGGTACTGGCTGGTTGAAGCATATTAGAGGGCACTTAGGCCCCTCCTGGGTAGGTGCAATTCACAGCTAGAGTTGGGGGACACCAAATGCCTAATCTGCGTGGGGTTTGTCTACTAGGATAACCATAAGATGCCCCCTAAATGCTTGGAAATAAAAGCTCTCAAGACTGTCTTCTGAGGGTCCACTTACAAATGCACACATGATGGATAAGATCAGAGACAAGCAAGGTCAACTTAAAGGTGCAGAACAAGACTGAGACTGAAGCCTAAGGGGACTGGAGCAGTTCTAACTGCTTGGGAGGATGGTGAGGAAAATATCATAGAAACAAAGGGAGAAGGCCTGGGAGATGGGACCTCAGCCTAGGAACTGAGCCCCAGGCCTGGTGCCCTTAAATAAATGGCTCTTCCCATTAACTCCCCAACTCCGCTCACTGAGTGGCTTTCGGTTTTAGACCACAGGTTGGCTTCCCACCAATCTCATTTATCGTCATATGAATTTATTAGCTTGGGACATAGTTGATTCATGTTTCCCATTGTAAATGAGCAAATTGGGTTTGTGAACTTCACTCTCTGGGGAGTCAGGCAGTCTGTATCCACTTATATGAGACTACTATCCACTTATATAGGCCTGGAACACTGACCAGGACTGATTTCTAGATCCATAATCCTAAGGACCAGCACCTTGGCTGGGGGCAAGTTCACTTAGCGATAAATAGCCCATTAAGCCTCTCGGGACCCAGCTGGCCAGCCACATATTTCCTGGCTATTCCCCAACCCTTTTCTTTCCCTACGCCTCTTTCAAAATCCTACATGCTTCTTTGGTTAATGGGAAGATGTGCTAGAGGCAGAGGGTTTCAAAAATAATCCCTTTGTGTCAGGTTCCTGGTAGGAGGGGGAACTCTTAGTTTATGCTGCTTGCAGCTTAACTAATTGGATATTGGCTTCAAATGTGCTGAATGGTGTATGTAGTGATGCTGAGAGCTGCCTGCCCACTGTCCATTCTCTGTCTCCCTGTTGCCAGAATCCTGATTTTCTGCAGGCCAGCTATGTGCCTAGCTGAGGGCAATGATTCTGCTGCTCTAAACCCAAGAGTCAACAAATTTTTCTGTAGAGAAGATAAATATTTTAGGCTTTGCAGGCAAGCAGCAATATTGAGAATATTATGTAGTCACTTTCACACAATTTTTACATTGTGAAATATTATTTTGATTTTTTTCCCCCAGTCATCTAAAGACATAGCCTGTGGGTTGTACAAAATCAGGCAGTGGGCTGAATTTGGCTGGCAGAATTTGGGGTCCCCTGTGCTAAACCAATCACACCATCCTGTTTCCTGTTCTACCAGTCACCCTTGCAGCTGGGGGGATCACGAGATCCAACTTTGCCCAATAAGACCTACGTGGCAGCGTGCTGGCAGATCTGCTGGGGAGCTGGCTCTGGGAAAGCTTTGACAATCTCGATAAAAGGAAACAGATGCAGCAGCTCAGCCCCTTCCCCTTTCTGCCTGGCACAAGACTATTAATTATGGTGCCATATTGTGATCACGAGGCAACAAAAAGGGCAAAAGCCAACACATCCAAGATTATGAAGCAAAGACAGAAAGAGCTCAGGAGTGGCAATACCAACCACCACCTACTTGGGAACTTGCCAAGAGAGAAAAGGAATGTGCCATGTTTAAGCAGCTATTGCTCAGTTTTCTTAGTCCATGCAGCTGCATTCTTAACTGGTACTGTGTGCTAGAGATACCATTCATTTTATGCCCTACCCATCCCATTTAAGAGAATGGCCCCACCCACAGATATGGGTGTCCACAGCTGTGTTTGGTACCATGCGACCTACTCTTCTTCCACTTGCTTGGCCCAGCTGTTTGGACCTGATCCAAAGTTAGCCAACATAGGGTGGCCAGTGACCCATGATCTTTGGCTTGGCGCCAAAAGATGAGCTGGATCAATCTGACAACCTCTCTCAGGAATGGACACTGAGGCTCCTTCTCCAGTTTCAAGCAGGGCTGAAAGAGGTGGACACAAGAGTGTGGTGGGGCCCTGTGAATGGTGAGTCCCTGGAGGGAATGTCTGCAAGCGTGGCGCGGAGGTCCCTGGAGCTGCCTCCAGTGCATCCTTCCCCCTAGCCCAGCCTGCTGTGACCTCAGTTCCTGAATTTCTTCTTGATTCCAAATGTGTCCTGCAATTTCCACTCCTCACAGGACAAGAGCAAGTTTGGAATGTAGACCAGTGTCATACATTGGCTTCAGCATTCAGCATTTCCTTTGCTTCCCTGCGACCCCAATGGGGAAGGGGGAAAGGCCAGCCCACACTGGGGGAGAGTGGGCAAAACCCCTGTCCCAGGGCCCCTCTCCCCCTATCCTGAGCACGGGTCCCCCTGCTCCCCAGACTGTTGTTCCCAGCCCAGAGGCTGCGGCGCCAGTTGAGCCTTTACAAGCATCTGGTTTTGTGCTTCCTTGGAGCCACAAGACGAAAAAAACAAGGAAATTGTTTCCAAGTGGACGGTGACCATGTAACCCCCTGGGGGTGTTATGCGATTGGAATAGAAACAGGGTCAGGAGGGCTGTGAGGAGTGGGGGCCCAACAGGTCATCGAGGGGAGGGGCAGGGTGTCAGGTGGCCCAGGTTCCAAACCTTGCCCCAGAACCTGCCAGCTCCCGGGCAGAGGATGAAGGGACTGGCTCATGGTGGCAGAGCAGGTGAGGGGTCAGTGGCCTGGGGTCCCGCATGGCGGGACTGCAGGCGAGAGGAACGCATGGAGCAGGACTGTGCAGAAGCCGGGTTGGGAGAGGACACGGCCTCCAGCTCCTGCAGGACTGGCAGGACCCACTGGGACGAGGGTCATGCAAAGACTGTGGTGGCGGGGCAGCCACCAGATGGACAGTGGGTCAGCGACCTGGGAAGGGTCAGTGGGCCAACCCCACAGCTCCAGTGTTTAATGAGTGCCCAGCTTGGGTCCAACAGGCCCTGGGGACCCACTCCCTGGTGGTGGGTGCGGACAAGCACTCAGTGTACCCAAACTACGATGGCAGTGGGTGAGCTCCAAGGGAGGCCTGAAGCAGGGGTAGTTCTGAGCAGGGGTACCTGTAAGGTGACTTGAAAGGATGGCGAAAACTGGAAGATGGAGTGTAGGGCACTGTCCAGAAACAGGAGCCGGCCGGGCAGGCTCAGTGCCTCTGGGAGGCGCCTCATGCCCACGCAGGTGGGAGATGCTGTGGAAGGAGCAGGGTGTGCTGCGGTCTTGCCTGTGGGGTGCCTGGTGGTCAGTCATGGGGAGGGTGGACACACATCTGGAGCTGGACCCCTGGCGGTGATTTATGTACAAGTGGCTACTGAGATGGTTTGGGGTGGATGAGGTTGTGTGGAGAGTTGAGAAAAGGAGGAATAAAACCCTGAGAAAATTTGAGGGCAGAGAGGGAGGAGCCCGCGGGCGAGGCAGAGGGAGCATGGTCAGCAGAACAGAAGAGATCTGAGGGGTGGCTTGGAAGCAGGGAGAGGAACATTTTGGGAAGCAGGGGGTGGGGTGGGGGGTCACCAGTGTAGACTGCAGCCGAGAGCGAGGGGAGGAGACCAGGGAAATGAAAGGTCCCAGGTGACTAGTAAAAGTGGCTTTGGGGGATGGTGGGAACAGAGGTCCCAGAGAGTGTGGGAAGCTGGACAAAGTGGGCGGCAAGAGCCCAGCTCCAAAGGGAGGGCGGGATGGAGCTGGGGTCCTGGATGGGAAGTGGGAATAAGGTTTTCTGAGGATGGGAGTGGAGAGCCGAGGAGGTTGCATTTGGGCAAATGCCACGCTTGGAAGCTTGCTCTTCTCCCAGTCACATCTCACAGCACCATCCCCTATCCACTGCAACCTTTGCAGCCCTCACCCCATACCCCTGAGGACTGGGTAAAGGATAATGGACCCCACTTCCCCCATCATGACATTTCACAGTGACCTGCTGGATCCAATAGCCCCATTTCGGAAACGCAGCTCAGTCTCTCTAGCCAGATACGTGGGCTGGTCTTACCTACATACCCAGGAAATGGTGCAGTGAGTACACTTCTTCCAGATGTCCCCAAAGGGGCTCCCTCCTCCAAGGGGACTGGGACTATGTCCACCTTCTCTCTTGGCCTCTCTAAGATGTCCTAATACTGAGGTCAGTAGTACAGGGCTTCACTGATGGTTAGAACTAGATCCCTGGATACCCCCCTCTGGGGACTCTGGAGTCAATCGCCACCTCCTGAAGGCCAGTATCTGGTATGAGGGTATAGGAAGGGGACATCTGGGTCCAGGAGACAGAAGGGCTGAAGGCCTGAGTATTGGACATGTGTTGCTGAATGGTCACCATGCCTAGAGCAGGTCCTGCCTGGCAGGCACCAGCTCCTCGTGCTTCCTCCATCACTGGGTTGCCCAGGGCAGGGAGGTTCTCCCTAAAACCTGCCTGAGGAAGCCACTGTCCCCACCCTGCTCTCTTTCTTTCAGTGTTACCCTTCTAGTGGGTGAAAATGCACAGGCATGTGAGGGCAATACTCACCCTGCTCAGAGACCCTCCAAACCTGTCCAGATGCCACTGTTCAAGACTGGGATGTGCCCTATGGCTCCCATCTGTGTAAACGACAGTGAGAGCTGTCCCTTAATATCCCCAGCCTAGTGGGGGCCACTGTGCTTCAAAGTGAGGCCCGCTTTGGGGTGAGTGACATATTCCCAGTACCTGCCTTAACCTGTCTTTCCTAATTTTGGGGGTGATGCCAGGCCTAAAAGTTGAGAATCTGCTGTAGATCTACAGTGTAGAATGTCTCCTCCCAAGTTCAGATACTGGTTGTCTTTTTAACCTTGTGAAATTGGGGTCGGAGGCCTGAAATTATGATGGCCTTTCAAAAAGACTTCAACCACTCTACCCCCTACTCCCAGTTTAGGATGTGAACTGTTGGCTCAAAATAGGTCCATCTTGGCCCCAGAAGCTGGCTTTTACGGTTTCAGAATCTCCACTCCAGACACCCCAGGCTGGTAGGATGTGATTGATATTATCCAGCCCAAGTCCAAATTGCCTGTAATTCCTTGGGAATATAAGTGTTGGGCATTTTACTCAAAGCTAGCAAGTGCGGTTTCTGGTGGGCTTGTATACCTCATCATGTAAAGTAATGTTTCACCCATTTAACTGATGGCCATCTACCTCACTGAGGCCCTCAGAGCATCACAGATACATCTGAGGAGACTGATAAACAGAAAACTCATGCTTATGAATGCTACTTGTTTTCTAAGACTAATCAAGTGAATTTTAAAAGCCAGTGAAACCTCAATCCTTTGATCATGCTAAAAGCCCAAAGGATAGCAGCCATCAGTTAAATAGACCATTGAGTTGAAACTTTTAGTATTGGAAAGAATTTAGAAAAAAATGTAGTTCTTTATGGGTTATAGGCTTTTTGCCTATAATTTGCACAGTTTGGACAAAATATAAGTACTCTTACCAATAAATATGTCTCAAAATGACAAATAATGCTCTCCCCATTTGGCAGCTCTGGATCCCAGCAAGAAGTGACAGGTACAGGCAAAATGAGCTATGTACAGAGTGTAAACAGTAAGGCCCTGGAGGGGAAGAATTGAGGGGCAGGGCCAGGTGATGGCATGTGCATGGCGGGGCCTGGATGGGAGGAGTGGGCCTAGGGGTAAACACGCCAGGCTTCTATGATGGCCACCCAATCTGCCACCAAAGCTTGTGGGTGGAGGTGGCAAGTCCACATGGTGTCTCCAGTTGGCAGTAAGAGGGCAATTGTGTCCAGCCATGAGCCCTGACTCTTCCTCTAGGAGTGCAGTGGGGGCAGACAGGTAGAGGCCTTTTCTCCCAAGAGAAGGGGCAAGTCCGCCTAGCTGCACTTAAATCTGTCTACCCGAAATTCAGGGCATGGTGGGTGAGGCTGCTTCTCCAACAAGGATTGGGAACAAATGGCCCCATGGAGCCCACAGCCCCTCCACGTCCAATTACCCTAAGGGTCCGGCTCGGAAAATCAGTGTCCATGAGCTCGACTCATAACTTTTCACCTTACAAGGTCCCCAGCCTAAGCCCCGCCCCAGTTCCTTGGGTTTGGCCCAGAGCAGCCGCCCTGTCCAGTTTCTGGGTCCCTCCCACCTCCTTTACCCCTCTCCCCGCCCCCAGCATACGCCCCCGCCTTGCTGGGGAGCCGGGGGCGCTGTCTTTAAATATCAGTCTCCCGGAGGTTGCTGTAGTCGGCCAAGTCGTAGGCCTGGCAGGGGGCGCCCTCAGCCACGTCATGCGGGACGCCAAGAGATACGGCCTCCACCTCGGCGCGCAGGGCGCCCGCGGCCTCTGCGCGTTGCGCGCCCCCGGTGCGGATTTTGTGCGACAGGCTGGAGACCTTGGCCCGCAGCTGGGTGGTGGGTCTCCGCAAGGACCCGAGCAGCTTCCACTCTCGGAAGGCGGAGGGCGGCTTTCGACGGCCCGCGCCCAGAGCTTGCGCCTCGGGCGTGCCCGGGAGGCCGGGGTCCGGGGGCGCGGTGAGGGCCAGTGAGGCCCCGGGGGGCGCGGCGCCCGGGCCGCCGGTCGAGCCCCGCCAGTGGTGGCCGTAGACGCGCCAGAGGGGACGGCGGCGCCGGCGACGACGGCACTGGCAGCGCAGGAGGCGGAGAAAGGCGCGCTTGAACTCGCGACTGGAGCAGGGGTAGATGAGGGGGTTCACGCAGCTGTTAAAGTAGCCAAGCCAGAAGATCACCTTGAAGACGCTCTCCGAGGGCTTCAGCTGCGGGAACAGGGAGCCTGATGGGAAGTAAGAGAAGGACGCTGGTTAGATGCGCTGGGAAGGGAAGGGCGCCTCTGCCCGCAGCTCTCAGCGGGCTTCCACTGATCTGCCCTAAAACGGTCCCTGCTATAGTTCAGGTGGCTATGAACTCAGATGGGGAAACAATAATCTTCACCTGAAACGGAGCATTTCCTTCAGTGACGGGTGTAGGCAACAAAAGGAACAGAATTAGGCAAAAACATGAGAAATTGCTGTTTTTGTAGGTCAAAACTGATTCAATATTGGCAATTTCATATTGCTCAACCTAACACTAGCTGTTCGCCAGATATTTTCCTATCACATTTCAGTTGTTGCAGATATTCTGTAATATTGTTTATGCGTCTCACCATTTGGAAATGACAGACATTAGAATTCACCGCTAGATCTTGTTATATAACGCCTTAATGAAGAAGAGCATTTATTACTAAACCATGAATTTCATTTTAAAATACACTGACAACTTTTTAAATAAAATTGGTTTCAAGTGCAATCCTTTGTATTTCATTTTATGCATCTGAAAGCATGATGCTGAGATGGGATCCCCAGGCTTCCCCAAATGCCTGAGGAGTCCACATTACAAAAGGGTCGATTGACTTAAATGTTTGCCAAGCTCACCCCACGTCAGGCACTGTGCTGGCTCACACATATGAACATGTCCCCTGCTTCCCAGGGAGCAACAGGAATAAAATATCATGGAAACAGAGGTGGAAGGGATGGTGTGTGCATGTGGGTGGGGGGCTTGAGCTCAGCGACAGCTTTTGGGAGTCTCAGAGGATGGGCAGAGGGCAAGAGGAGAACCAGTTTGGGGCCTGGACATATCCTTCAGAGAACCCAGAGAACTTCATTTGAGCAGCTGGTGAAGGGCCTTTAAAGGCTGGGGAGTTCAGTGTCTATTCTGCGGGTAGTGAGGCACCATGGAGATTTAAGCAAGCAAGAAACAGGGCCCAGGATTAAGCTTCAATAAACACAGCCATGGGCTGCTGGGATGCAGGATGATGGGGCTGTCCAAGTGGAAGTGGGCAGGGAAGCTTCTGATGGCTCTGAAGGAGAAGAGTACCTGGCAGGTGGGAGTGGGAGCTGAGCTGTGCCAAGAAGACCTTCCACAAATATCCCCCCTGGCACCTTCACCACAGCCTGGAAGGAGGCCATGTCTCCAAAAGGCACCTGACAAAACACAAGGGCATGATCCAGGAGGCAGAGGCTACATTCTCATCCCCACTCATCCATGGCAGTAGAAGGGGCAGGAGGTAGGAGTGTCCCTTCCCAGCATGAGATGGCAGGTCCCCACAGGGCAGAGCAGGTCGGGGTGGGGGTCCTTGACCAATCATGGGGACCTGCTCTCTCTTCCCATTGCCCCCAAAGGAATAAGGGCATGGTCTCTGCTGGGGGTGGGGCAGAAGCACCAATCCCTCTTCTTTAACCTGGGGATGCTTGTACAACACCCATCCTTCATCACCCAGAGAGGGTTCTGGGAGCTAAGAGACAGCATAAAAGAGGAGGTGCTCATGAGGGACAGGCTTCTCAAACCTTGGCCATGCAGGCCTCAGCAAGTGAGCTGGCCATCTAAGCCCTGCTTTTGCCTTCTCTGCTAAATAGGACCAATGATATTTCTCTGGAAGGGGTTTTGTGAAGATTTATACATTTAAGAGTCCAGCACTTAGCAGGCTCTTAACAAACACTAGTTTCTATTCACTGGGCCCCTCTTCCCTCCATTTCTGTGGCCATCGAGAGAGGAGACCTCAGCCCTGGGAAGGGACCCAGTTTCTAGCTGGAGAGAAGCCAGAAACAGGAGCTGAGACCTGGTGGGTTTGGGGGCGGCTGAGTTGAGGAGATGACTTTCACTGGGACCGGGGCTGGGCTGAGCACTGGACTCAGCCTTTAGGAAGGCAGCCTTCAAGAGCAGCATCCCTCAACTGCTGCAAAGTAAGAATGCTGAAAATAACTTTCTGACTCAGGCTGCAATTCTCTTATATTTAGACTAGGATGACAAATCAGTGGACTATGCTTTCAGCGCTGAGCCCAACGTTGGTCAGAGGACACTGGGTGATCAGCATGTTTTCATTTGGACTGATGGCAATGTGGCCTACTATAGAATGGCCTGAGTCTTGCTGTAAACACTAATGCTCTAATTTATGCTCAGCCAATGTGTGTGGGAGCCAGCTGTGAGCTGGGGATTCCTTACACACAGGGGAAGCGGGATTCAAACTATCTTTTAGCTCCAAGATTTTCCCACTGGGTCCTGCTATGGTTCTGTCTTGCTTTGGGCTCTCCCAGAAGCAGACCCCGATATGAAGATTCAAATGTACGTTGGTAATCTGGGAGGTAAATGAAACACCAGTAGTGGAGCGGGAAAAGTGACAGGGAAGAGAAGGAAGCCAATAATAAAAGGTGCATTAACAAGTTGGTTGTCACTGTGGGCAACTGACACTTAGTCTCATTGGGGAATTCTGAGTAAAGGTGACATATATGCCCCTCAGAGTTACTCTAGCAGTGGGGTGAGGGAGGTGGGACACTCACCCCTATTTCTATCAGTCACGGGTGGGGCTGCTCTCTCAAGTGTTAATTCGGCACTCCTCCTGCCTGCTGCTGGGAGGGCAATGTGGAGTTTGGTGGGCAGAGAAAGCCCATGAGCAAAGAGATGCCAACAGGTGTTCAGGTGAAAGTTGATCCATGTGCACCGAAGGGGTGGAAGTAGAGGAGGTGGGCAGGGAACTGACAGTATCTGCCACAACTTTGTTTTATTTGCTCTCTGCTTACTGCATGCAGACATCTTGCTTGGAAAATGCAGATGTCTGTGCCCTGGGCTTGAACGAGCCCCAACAGGAAGCAGCTACCAAGAGACTGCCTCTATTTCCCTCACAGAAGACAGGCCTGAATCTCACACCCACCTCTGCCCAGAGTGCCCTAGCCCACCACTGCTGCCTCCCTGCATCCTGCCCTCTTCTGCACCCAGTTTTGCCTTCAACATTATCTCATCGACTCACAGGGCCTTTGGGGACCAGAGAGATTGAGGGCATTCCCCCCACATTGCATGCCATGAATGTGGGAGTCCCTGGGGATGGGCACCTGGCTCCTGGCCCTAATGCCTGCAAAGGCTACACCATGGGGGCACCAATGGACAAAATCTTTTTCAGATACTCCTACCCTTCTCCCCCTCCAGCCACTCTGAGTGATGGCTACTTGGGTTGACCAGTTCCCTTGCCTGTCTTGCTTTCTCATCCCTCCATAGTTGTTCGTAACATGCTTTTGCCAACCCATGAATCCCATCTACAGCAAAATCTCATTGGGTAGATGAAGCCTCTGGGCTAAGGCCACTCTCCCTCAGTGTCTGGGCAGTCTCCTTCTCTGCCTCCCTCAACACTCCCCACATTACCCACAGCCTTCTGTACAGGGCTACAGTCCAGCTGTGCTAACTCAACAACTGCCCTTGAAAACAGAGGCCTCCATGGGATATCTTCCCTCAGCCTCTCACCTCTCCATCCAGACACCCAGCATTACCCCCTTTCTCTTCTTTCTCTTGTGGCTCCAGCTGCTGTCTGCAGTCTTACTTTAATCTCTAGCCATGTAGCCACATGAACTTCTCTTTGCCCTCTGGACACAGCATTTCCCCAGTCCTGCCTCTGGGATTTTGTTCCTAATCTTTCTCATCCTGGAATGCCCTTCCTCTTTCTTGAGGGGTAAGAGTGGACTCATTCTCTAACTACCAGCTCCAGTGGCACCTCCTCATGGAAGTCTTTCTTACACCACCCTCCCCCAACCCAGCAGAGTTATCCCCCAGCACGTCTCACTCATTTACAAGTGCCAAGAACACCATAAGTAACTAGATTTCCTTTCTATCTAGCCCACAAATGCTAAGATGCCTATACCATGCTTGGCACATAGCAGGTGCTCAATAAACTCCTGACTACGCTCTTTTCATCACACCCTGCAAACCATCCATCACTAGCTCCTAAGGCTTTTTTTGGGGGGGCATTCTTTACCTTATTTCTTTAATAAAATTTTTTTTAAACATAACAACATACAAACACAACATTCTTATCATATGATCATTCCATTCTTGGTATATAATAAAAAACTCACAATATCATCACCATGATCCTTTTTTTTTTTTTTTACATGGGCAGGCACAGGGAATCAAACCCGGGTCCTTGTGCATGGCAGGTAAGCATTCTTACCGGCTGAGCCACCGTAGCCCACCCTCACCATGATCATTTCTTAGAACATCTGCATCAATTCAGAAAAAGAAATAAAAAGAAAAAAGAAAAAAACTCATACATACCAAACCCTTTACCCCTCCCTCTCACTGACTGCTAATATTTCCATTTACCCAATACATTTTAGCCTGTTTCCCTTATTTTTTCCTATACCCCTTATGACTCCCTTTCGTTGATCACTAGCATTTCAATCCACTAAATTTCTTTTAACATTTGCTCCCCCCATTATTTACTTATTTTTAATAGAGCCCCCTCCATTCTGCACCACCTCCTTGTTACCACCCTGGTCCGAGCTCCGTCATCATCCACCCGGATCCCTTCTGGTGCCCTTGCTTCCCCTTAGCCTGGATTCTCCACAGCACTGGGTGGGGGGTGGGGGGCAGAGGGATCCTTTTAAAACATAAACCTGAGCGTTCCATTTCTCTGCATAAAACCTGCTGTCCATTCCTGACTGCAACTTCTTGTCCCCTTGGGTCTCTATGTCCTTCCGCTTCCTCACTAGATTTCTCCTGTCATCTCCCTTCTCTGCCTAGCTGTGCTCTCAATCTTCCCACATCCACAACTTTCTGGACTTTGGTTGGATTCATCCAGCCAGAGCCTAACTCTGGAGCAATTCAAACACTCCCTGAGCACGCTTAGGGACTCCAGCCTCAGTCCTGTTTTATGGGTTTGACCATCTAACTGTCTGCCCTCAGCAGCTCTCTCTCTTTTCCTCCACTAGCTCCTTTAAACATTTATCTCTCCCTACCAGCTTTGTGATCCAGCCCTCCTCATGCTCCACAGTTACTGATCTCGCCTCCTATTTCACTAAGAAAAAGGAGATCAAAGACTGAGCTCATTTTCCTTTCACTTCCTCTGCTCCAGATCAGCAATCTTCCTCACCTTTCTTCCTTCAACACTGAGGCTCCTTTTAATGTCTCTCTGTCCTTCCTGGTTACACTCACTGTCTCCCTTTCCCACCTGCTTCTCATTCTTCCTTCCACTGTGGTCTGCTTTGCTCTGCACACCCTCACCCCCACCCACCCCCGCTGACCCGCTAGCATCCATCCTCCCCCCGCCGCCCAGGTCTTCCAGGATGCGTTCTCTTGGCTTCCTGCTACACCTCAATTTCCTTTGCTAGCTCTTCCGCATGCAGCACTACCTGAGTTTAGTCTTATAATCTTCTGGTCATTTCATCCAGTCTCATGGTTTTCAGTACTATCTCTAGGCTGCCAAGGTCTTTCTATCTCCAGCTCAGACCATGCTCCTGAATTCCAGACTTGTAGATCTAGTTGTCTCCTACATGTCTCCATTTGGGTGTCTACTGACATCTCACACTTACCCTGCCCTCAGGAAGGTCACATTTCATAAGGGAAGACAAACAATAACCATTATACATACGGAGAATGTAAACGGAGTGGATAGTAAAACATGCTAAGGACAAAGAGTAAAGTGGGGGAAGAAGACAGAGGGGTGTGTATGTGTGTATGTAGTTGGGCCTGGTGGTAAATAAGGTGGCCAGGGAGGGCTTTTTGAGGCTGAATGAAGTGAGTGGGGGAACCATGTGGACGTCTGGGGGAAGAGCATTCCAGGCAGAGGGCACAGAATGTGCAAAGGCCCTCAGGTGACCTGGTATGTTTCGGGAACGATACAAGGCTAGGGTGCATAGAACAGAGTGATGGGAGGGCAGAGTGGAAGGAGATGAGCTTAGAACTACACCCCCACCCAAGACCCCAACATCCCCTGCCGTGATGAATTTGGCAGCCTGCTCACTGGTCTCCTGCTTGTTACCTTGCCCCTGCAGTTTACTCTCAACCCAGCTACCTGAATTCCTTAATAACATAAACTGGTCATATCACTCCTTTCCTTAAAATCCTCCAACGGCTTCCCTCTCCCTCAGAATAAGAGCCTAAGCCCTACGAGGCTCAACATGTTCCCTACACTCTGACATCCTCTTCTTCTCATTTCCCCTGCTCACTCTGTCCCAGCCACACTGCCTTCCCCATAACATCTTGCACACTTCCACCTCGGGGCCTCTGTACTTGCCTTCCCCCAGAGAGATGGAATGCTCTTCCCCCAGAGAGCCATGAGGTCAGCTGACTTCCTACTTAAAATGGCAATATTCTCCCCACATCCCCCTCAACTGGCTCTATTTTTCTCCATGGCACTTATCCCCTTCTACTGTAGTATCTGAGTCATTATTTATTTTGTTCATCATGTATCTCTCAGCCAGAGAATTCCATGGGACAGGGCACATGTCTGTTTTGCTTGGTGCTGCCTTCCCATCGCCCAGAAGACGTCATGAGCACATTGAGGGTGCTCAGCTGCTGCTGAGTTTGCTGAGTAAGTCCCTCTTTCCTATCCTGCATGTCTAACCTGCTACCGTGACCAGTGCATCTGGCTTTCTTTCTAGCCAGTTCTGCATTCATCCTGTTCCCAGAAGCCTTTGCTTGGCTTCTCATCTCACTCTGTTTAGATGGCTTGTGGCCGGTCCCAGTGGCTTCCTCTCCACTCTATATACAGATGCTGTGAGGCTTTTCCTAAAAAACTGGGTCCTGTCCCTCCCCCTGAGAACCATCAGTGGCTTCCAGGGGCTCTGGAGCATAAGCTGAAACTTCTTCCTGCTGTCTTCTAAGACCCAGGGTTACCTCCCACCAAAGCTCAGCCTCACCCAAACCCAAGCAGCCTCCCCTTGTGGGCTGGACACCCTCTCCTTTGTGCTCAGCTCCTAGCTCCCAGGGAGCCTTCTCTGCCCCCACTGGCTCTGGCATCCTCCCCCACCAAACCAGGGCTAGGCACCCCCCAGCAAACCAGAGCTTTAATAAGGGCTCTTGGTTGCTCCCTTCTCCTAAGACTTGTCCTTGGCCACTGGCAGCTGCCAAAAGTGGGGAGATGACACATGCCCCCAAGGGCATTGATGTGGGGACAGAAAAGGCCACCCCCTAGCCCCAAGATGGCACAATTCTGTGGTGCCATCTTTGCTCAAGAGCTCCCCGTGGGGTCAGCGAAAAGCCAGGCTGTGTCTGAGACCACATCCTTGGTTTAGCTACCCCCATCCTGCTCCCCTCACTTGCCCATGGGTTTCTTCTGAGACATGGCCTCAATAAGCCATGTGTCTAAGAACACCCTCTCAGGTTCTGTGCCCCAACCTCAGTCCGGAGATGAGCCCCTGGCTGCCATCGCAACTCTTCTCCTGCTTCCAGGAAAGGAGGGGCCCAATATGCACAGGTGTGCCTACTTATTTCCATTCCACAGGTGGTGGGAGAGGGGTGCGGTGAGGTGGGCGGCTGCATTTACCTGCCTCTGAGGACACATGATAAGGCTTCAGGTAGAAGAATACTACACACAGCCCATCTGCTTCTTCCTCTGTACCTTGTCCTTTCCTACATGAGTCTCTGTCAGCCTTGCTTGGCTCTTCTTACTTGCCTCCTTCCAGTTCTTACACGGAGCCCCTCTGTCAGAAGTCCAGCCTGACGTCCAGAGGGGCCTAGTGGCCACTGGTCAAAGAGGCATAGCTTCTCCTGTATCCTCAGGGCCAGCCTGGCCCACACATTGTTGGGTAAACTGAGGCAGCCGGTGAGGTTGGGCCTGGGCTACCACAGGTCAGTCCAGTCCCCTTAGGCTAGGTCCAGGAGGAGCTGGTAAGGCAGGGAAGGAGCATGGCTGGGGCTGAGCAAACTCCAAGCCTGGCTGAGGACAGCTGGTTCTGAAGCCAAGCAGTGGACTTGGTGATTAATGGCATCTTCTGGCATCACTAGGAGGGAACTTGTTCTTGGCAGCCGGCCAGGATTCACAGCCAGCCTCACTCATAACCTGCAGCCTACCATGAAATGTCAGGTTGCACCCCAGCCTCTCCCCTTCCCACCCTCTCTATCACTAGAAACTTTCATATCCACAGTAAGCCATTTCCTCTGGCCAGGAAGAGATAGAGGGGTTAAAAATACCATGTCCTCTGAGGTATTCAGGCCTCCTTGCGCCAGCCGGGCTAGGAGATAAGGAATTCCTAGCCCTAGACTCTCCTTTCTCCCAGTCTCTCTCTGCCTTTCAGTGGCTCTAGCCCTGGAGGAGAGCAGCTCCTTCCCCAAGAGAGGCTGGGACCTCTGCCCCCAGCATACCTCTTTGCTATATTATAAAGCATAGCCAGACAAGCCTCTCTAATAAGGGGATACTTGAGCTGTGGGGAGTGAACCATGTATCTAACTGAGGAAAGAGAGAATTCCAGGCAGAGGGAAGAGCTTGTGCAAAGGCCCTGCAGCAGCTGGGTGCCTCGAGAGACAGCCAGGGTATGACAATGTTTAGGAGGGGGAGGGGAAGAGTGGTAAGAGATAAGGCCATCTGGAAATAGAAACAACCAGGGAAGGTGATCAAGGAGGCTGTTGATCAGTTGGGGCCTGAATGGGGGCCAGGTCTCAGACTGATTGTGAGGACATGGAGGGGTGAATTGAGGGCATCACTGGGCCAATTGTGCCAAGCCACGTCTCTTGAATTCCCTGCATTGCCAATTTTCCATGGTAAGAAGTAATTGTTGGCTTCCTCGGGTTCAAGTTGGATGAGGACTAGGTCAGAATTCCTTCTGTGCAAATTTGCCCCCAAACTTGCCTGAGGACCCATGAGTGCCTGGGGGCTGGGCTGGGCCTGAACATTAGAGGGTACATGTGGGGCCTGCCATTGGGGAGGGGATGGGAAGATGGGTGGACAGCCTGTCCTGCATCCTCTTGTTTCCTCTAGGCCCACACTGTGTTCCACCTATTTCCTTCCAATTCTTTTTCCTTCTCTTTTCTCTTCTCTCTTTTTCTACCTTTCCTCTCTCTCTCTCCTTCCTCTGTCTTCTTTGTTATCACTTCTTAACTCACTTATTTCCTAATCTGTGGCCTTGAATGTCCACACCCCATGTTCTGAATGACCAAGGCTGCAGTCCCTGCCAAATGGCCGCTGGCTCAGCCAATCTGTAGCATCACCCAGGCCCAAGGCTCTGGGTCCTGGGGCCACAGTGGCAGAGGCTCGTGGGTCAAAGGAGAGCTGCGCTGATGTGATGGGAAGAGAAGGTCCTCGGGTGGTGGTCACTGTCTGGGAGTCCCAGAAGAGTGGCCCTGGCTCCCAGGGACCAGCACCCCGCTTCTCCTGGGTGACCACCCACAAAGCGATGGCAGGTAAATCCTCCAGCATTCCACAGAACACCTCTTTAGTGTGCACAGAACTCCTGAGCTGGGGGGTGGGCAGGGCTCAGGATGAGCCAGAGATGGGTCATGGGCTCCCCTTGTGGGTGGGCTCAGAAGCTCTTGGGGTCTTCCCGGGTCTGTGTGGTGCTCAGGCCAGGAGGGAAGGGGACAACTCCCTGGCAATGCTCAGGACCCCCTTGTGACTAGGATTCGGGGCAGGTGGGAGCGTGAGACTCAGCTGGGGATGTGTATGGAGGCTGAGGGGTTTGGTGAGATTTCAAACTTAAAACAGGCTGCTGACTGACTCTTAACTCTTGCCCCAGCCTGACCTCTGACCCAGGCAAGAAGTAAGAAGGATTTTGGCACTAGAGTGCTTGTCTTCCAATCCTGGCTCCACCACTCACAGACTGGAAGACTCTGGGCAAGTTACTCAACCTCTCTGAGCCTTGGTTTTCTCAGAGGTAAAATGGGGCTGCTAATATTATCTATACAGCTGTTGGGGGTTAAAATGATCAGAACAGTGTCTGGCACACAGGATACATGATTGTTAATTAATTAATTGGTTAATCAAGTGGGGCAGTGGAGCAGAAAGAAGGAAACAGACTGAAGAGATGTTGGGAGGCCAGACCTGCTGGCTGGGGGGCAGGGGGGTAGGGGGCAGGGCGTTCCGGTTTGGACCACAGAGGACAGAGATACCACGTGTCCAGATGGGGAGGGCAGGGGCAGCAGCAGGCCTGGGGAGGGGGGGGGAAGATGAGTGTAGGAGGGGAAGCCAGCGTGTGTGGGGTGCGGGAATCAGAGCGGCCGGTGGGGCCCCTGGGCAGCTGGGGTGTGGATCTGGGGGAAGAGAGGCCTCATAGGAAGGCGGAGAAGCAGCAGCCAGGGGAGGAGGAAGGAGAGAGAGATCACAGAACACAGAGGTGAGAAGAGAAGGGGCAAAATGACACACAGAGGGGTGGGGTGAAAAAAGGCTACAAAGGGGCCCCGAATGGGAGAATCTGGGGGTCACTGGCGACTGTGGCAAAGGCAGACCCAGGGACACGAGTGACCTCAGTTGGTGGGGCACGGGTGCCGCACCTCCCATACTGGGGCTGCCGTGCAAGGGGCAGAGGCAGGAGGGTGTCCTGATCAGAACAGTCTTTTAAGAGGAAGAAAGGAAGGCAGGAATATTCTGGCATGTAGGTGAAAGGGAGGAGAGATCACCCTGGGAAGCCAGGAAAGGGGGAGAGGTTAAGGGAGAGCAATTTTGAAGAAAAGCTCTGGCCACATTTGGTTGCTGAGGGTAGACTGGGGAGAGGTGGAAGATATCGGAGGGCTGAGCAGGAACCCAGAGACAGTCCTCCAGGAAGGAAAGAGAACCTGCAGGATTCTGGGGATACCCTGAGGGCAGCCCAGAGGCAGAGGCCTGATCAGGGAAAAGTGTTCAATTTTTCTTTAGCACGTGCTCAGCTATATATTGGCTCGCACTGGCTTGTGAGTGCTGACTGTTACATTTTCAGGAATGGTGGGAGCCCACTGATGCCTCTTTGAAATGGCCACGGTGGGAATATTCATGCCATGGAAATGGACAGAGGCTAAAAATCAGTGCCCTCTCCCCTGCACACCGCTGCCTACCCCCTGCAGGAACAGCTGGGTTCAGGGCTGGGAGCTTACAGAAGCAGGTAGGGGCCAGGGAGTTCAAGATGGCAAGAGCAGGTGAATGGGGGACCATGGAACTAGCTGGCCAGGAAAGGGGGGCCTGACAGACTGGACCTGGAATCAGCCGTTTGTCTAAAGAACCTCATCTCCTTTAGAGGAAAACAATAATTTAGAGACCTCAGACTGGGCTCTCAGTTGGTCACTGATTCAGTGGACAGAGCTGAGAAATACATTTTATCTTATTTTTGTAAAGGAAAAATGTATCACTGATAGGGTGGACTTGTCTTAGGGCACAGCCCCTCCTTCCTGGGGACTGTCCCAAACATCTGATGACATTATGATCACTCACCTTGTTCATTAGAGACCCGAGAATCCAAGTCCCAAGCTTTCTCCCCCACTCCCCTCCCAGGATGATGCCACTGCTCTGATGCCGGCCAAACTGACAACATGCTCCCCAGAGTACAGTGACCCCCCTGTTCCGCTCCTTCCTAGACCATGTGCCACCTCCATCTATCTCCCCCAAATCCTCACTGAATCTCTGCCATCTGCATGCAGCTCCTCCTCCTGTTCTCTTTCCCTGCCCCACTACTTTTTCTAAAGTACAAACTGAGCCGGGAACACCTCATTAGATCAGAAAGCAGGAAGCACTCTAGACTCCGGGCTGTGCCAGAGGTCTCAGGAGCCAACTTGAAAGAGTGGGCGCTCAGTGGCCAAAGATGGGGGACAGTGAGCTCCAAACACAGTGATGTCTATATGGGTCGGAACAACAAGAATGTCTCAAAATCCTATCTTTATCATGATACTAAAATGCTCCCCACCCCCACTGGCCACCTTTGGAAAGAATGCTGGGGAACTGACTCTGACAAACAAAAGGGGAACATCAAGCATCCCGTCTGACTTTCCTGTACAGATTCTATTCTAAGGAACAAACAGCTAGGGGCACATTCTTTTTAGAATTCCAGTGAATGAATGCAGAAGGAATGACAGAATTAGAATACCATCATCTTAAGCCCAAATGTAATAAAGGGACCAGGCCAAGGTCAAGAGCTGCTAGAAATCCTGAGATGAAAGATGATGGGGCACAATGGAAGGAGCAGGCTGACAGTAGGAAAGTCTGATCAATCTTAGCACTGCTAAAGAGAAGGATTCTTCCCAGACACCAAACGTGAATCTGATCAAGCCAGCTTCCAGGAAATACAGGGAACAGAGGCACTTGCTAACTAACATTTGGGGATGCAAACTCCAGGCTGTGGGTCACTCCTTGGGAAAAACAATCTTATTTCTCTATCAAATAAACTGAAAAGGAAAAGGCAGGAGGGGGGATTTATCAAATTAAAGAAACCCAGGAAGTCAATACAACAAACATTTGCTTTTTTTGGATGCTCCCTCAAACAAAGTAAAAGTCAGAATAGCATCTGAACAGATAATTGATGATACTAAACAATTTTTTTATGTGTTATAATGGAACGTGGTTACATTTAAAACCACATTCTAAAACCACTCTTCTAAAAATACATATTGAAGAATTTACAGATGAAATGGGATTTACTTCAAAACAATCCACAGTGATGAAAAAGTGGATGTCTTGGGTTGACAATTGTTGAACTGGGTCATGGGTACATGCAAGTTCATTGTAGTGTTC
The DNA here is from genome assembly GCF_023851605.1 of Tamandua tetradactyla. NCBI lineage: Eukaryota > Metazoa > Chordata > Mammalia > Pilosa > Myrmecophagidae > Tamandua > Tamandua tetradactyla. The sequence continues at coordinate 56,452,576 of NC_135327.1, read as the reverse complement.
TCTCCACTCATTTGTGTATTTGAAACATGCCCTGATTTAAAAAATGAGAAAAAACAAAGACTAGCTTACTGCTTATTCAGAGTCATCACTCAACAGATGTTAGCTATGATTAAAAAAACAAGGTCACGTAAACAGCGGCCACTCTCAGCCCATCACCACTGGGGATGGTGGGCTCTCACAGAGGGCTGTGCTTTACCACCAAGGGGTGCAGAGCACATGCAGAGTGTTGAAGAGCATGGGGTGGGACACTTCTCTACATCTGGGTGTGCTGGAGAGGCACATGGTAGTGCAGGGCACAGACTGACAACAGGGGAGAGGTTCAGGCATGGCTCATGGCTGGCTGGGAGTGGGGCACTGGGGTACTGGTTGGACTGTGTGGGATTTCCAACCTCAGCCTCCAGCCAGCTCAGTCACATTGAGGTGGGCTGGGGTGGTGCCCATGGGCTCTGAGCCCCTGAGGCTGCTTCACACCACCTCATTCAATGGCAACTTGCTGTGGCCCAAGGAAACAGCTGGTAGTGAAGGCCAGGCATGGTGGGTGGTTCTGCCTGTGGCCGCAAGAAATGGCAGGGGGGAAGTACTGGTGTGTGTGTGTGTGTGTGTGTGTGTGTGTGTGTGTGTGTGTGTGTGTGTGTGTAGATCTTAGGGACAAGTCCACCTCTGGGCATGGCTGAGGGGATGGGGTGGGGCACATGGCAGGTCAAAGCCAGACCCTGTGTGGCACTGCTGCCAGCAAAACACCAAGGGGACATGTGGCCTCTGGAGACGCCTGGGGTTGAGAAGTCTCTTCTGCAAATGGGTGCATGCATGGGATCAGTTCTCTCCAAACTTCTTGTCCTGGGCTCACCCACAGGGTGGGTGACCTGGGTTTCTATACCAAATGACTGGCCAGAACACACTTAGGGCACACACTTGCACTAAGTGTCCCCGGGGCAGAAGGCTTTCATAGGTGCATTTCCAGCTGGCCCAGCCCTCCAACGATGCAGCCCCTCCCTGCACATGCCGCCTTTCTTAGGCTCCTCCATCAAAATCTGCAAGGAGCAAGGTCTCAGCACTGTCCCTCCCCTATACCTGCTGTGAGTCTGGGCTCCTCTGGCACCCAGGTTAAGGATCCCTGTGAGGGGAATATGTTCACACTGTTTCTGTGATGGCGCATGACACTCAAAGCTGTGCCAGCCTGCTGGGGTGAGGGTGGAGGATGTCACAGGCAGGGTGGCCTAGAGCTCCTCCTCCACTTATCATCTCAACTGCTCTGCTTTGGAGAGTGACAGGGAAGCCTGCAACTCCATCAGTCAACAGCTCTAAACCAGGGTGGTCTAGGGCAACCAGGAAGTGCCATCGGTCATTCCACTCATGAAGCAGATGGCTCAGCTGGGGGTCAGCCGGGGTGCCAGGCAAGTGGGTGCCCTTCCATGGGGCTCTCTAGTACCACAGAGCAGAGGCTGCTCTCTCCAGCCCTGCCAGCATCAGCCACAGGGGTGGGCTTGTGATGTCCAAAGCTGGCATCAAGGTCACTCTGCCAGCCTCAGGGGACAGATGCCCTGTGGGTGCTCCAAGACACCCTTCAAGCTCAGGGCTCCAGTCTCTACCAGCTGGTGACTTGGGTCCCCCGAGGCCCCTATGGTTCAGGACACCCCCACATTTCAGGATACCCCATCTGTGGTGCTATCTCTCTCTGCTGCTTCTCTGGCCTGACCCATTGCATTTTAGGCTTAAAGCAGTCACAGCCCACTGTGTTCAGGTCCCTCAGGGTCCCTGCATTCCTTTCTGAAGGCTCTCCATATCCTCTGTTCTGTTGGGTCTGCTCACCAGCTGTGGTCACTGTAGCAGCATAGGCACCCTGGGTCTGCTCAGACAATGCCTGTACAGCGGCCCCACTGGGCGCGTGCATGCCCACAGTCCGGGCCATTGCTGACACGCAATGGTCTTTCTTATCTTTGGTGCTCTTGGGCTCTCCAGGGAAGGAGGAAGGCATCCCCTGAGGAGCTGGTTTCCAAGCTGGTCATTTATTCCTCCCTCAGGCTGCACTGAGCACCCACTACAAAAGCAGCAGTTCACCCAGCTCTCACCGCATGCCACAGTCACACATAGTCCCTCATCAAGTTCTCACAACAGCCCTGCAGGTGGGCATGATCATCACTTTCACCATCCCAATTTTGTGGATGAGGAAACAGAAGTACAGAGAAGTTAAGCAGCTTGCTCAAAGTCACCCAGCTAGTAAGGGGTGGAGTTGGGATTCGACTGCAGGCTGTCTGACAGATGTAGTTATGACTAATGATCGAGTGAAGGAAAAGAACATTAGACTGCAAGGAAGAGAGAATGGAGGACAGACTGAGGGGTCTGAGAAGGCCTCGGAGGGACATTTAAACTGAGCCCTAAAGGGTGGGGAGTTAGCCTGGAGAAGAGCTGGGAGGGCAGCCCAGACAGAAGGAACAGCATGTGCAAAAGCCTGGAGACAGGAACTGGCTTGGCGTGGGCAGAGGTAGGGGCATGCAGTGAGGAAGGGTGAGGGCCGCCACACCACCAGGGTAGAAAGGAGATGTCTGCTCACTCACTCAGTGACCACCTGCCTCAGGATGAAATGCCTGTGGTCCCAGAGTAAATTTCCACAGTTCTCCACTTTGGTCTGGATGATTAATTTGCGGGTCACCCTCTCCTAGGCCATGGCAGAGTTGGGATTTTGTTCTCAGGGCTTGGGAAGGCAATGAGGAGTTTTGGTAGGGGAGGGGTGCAGTCTGATTTATAATGCACCAAGGCCGCTCTGGCTGCAGGTGGAGGGGGCCTGCAGGCAGCAGGAGGGAGCCCACCGTCTCCTTCCAGATTCAGTTGCACAGTGCGAGGGAACGAAGCTGGGGAAACGCAGAGGAGGCCCTGATCTGCATCCGCCAAGGTTGCATTCATGGGCGACGTGACTCAGGACAAATGTGTCCCTAGGGATACTGTTCCCCCTTCTCCTCCCTGTGCTGGCCCAGACCCCAGACTTCGGAGAGGGACCTCAAGGGGTGGGAGGGAGCCCCTGGGAAAAACTGCCCAGCTCCCAGGGCTGCAGGGCAGCTTGTGGAAGAAACAGGAAAGTTCCCCAAGAAGAATACAAAGACTTGGCAAATGTAAGAAAGGGCAATGAACAATATTAACTTTCCAGATGACACTTGTCCCATCCCCCTCCTTCTCACCTCCACCTCCAAGAGAGCATTTGAGAAATGAGAACCAAGGGCAGTCACAGACCCACCTGGGGAAGGTAGCAGAGTGGGAGGCAGCTTCCAAATACAATGAGTGCTGGGGGAGGGCTTGGTGTCCACGAATGAATGAATACACGAATGAACATATGTCCCCCCAACCCCTCCCTGCACCCACCTCCCGGGAACTGGTATTTATATCTGGGCTGAGCGGGGACAGGAGGGCTATGTAGGTCAGTACATACAAGCTGACCACACACTAAGGGGCGGATGCCCGCATAGATTTCCACAGATTCTTTATATTTAGAGGGGTTGGGAGCATAAAACAAGGCCTGGGGAGGGGACAGCAGGGAAGAGGAAGGACCGGAGAGTCAGAGGCCTGTGAAACAAAACTCACAGGGGGGGGGGGTGGGGGGTGGGGGGTGGGAACACGGTGGCTCAGCAGGCAGAGGTCTCGCCTGCCATGCCGGAGCCCCGGGTTCAATTCCCAGTTCCTGCCGGTGCCAAAAAAATTTAAAAAAGAAGGGCCTCTCACCCTTCCCCACGCACTGGCCCCGGCACACCTACCTCTTAAGAGACCAGGGACATAATTATGTCAACTTTCTGGTTAAGGTGGACAGTCAAGGGTCCCTCGAGTGAGGGAGAGAACGGGCAGCGTCGCGGGCTCGGGAGGGAGGGTAAAGGTCACTCACCGAGCGGCAGGACGAAGAAGAAAGGGAACCAGCACAGCACGAACACGCCCACGACAATAGCCAGCGTCTTGGCCGCCTTCTTCTCGCGGGAGAACTTGAGCAGGCGCACCGAGAGCGAGCTCCGGAAGTTGTGGCCCTTGGCGCTGCGGGCCGCGTGCGCCCCGTGGGTGGTGGGCCCCGCGCCGCGACAGTGGATGCGCAGCACCACGTCCGAGGCCTTGCCGCGCTCGCGCTTGACGCCCGCCTCCAGGCTGCGCGTGGTGCTGCGCGCCACCACATACACGCGGCAGTACATGACGACGATGATGGCCATGGGCAGGTAGAAGGAGCACACGGAGGAGAAGACGGCGTAGCCCGCCTCCTCGGTGATGCCGCAGAAGCGCTCATCGGGGGGCACCGGCTCCTTCCAGCCCAGCAGCGGACCCACCGACACGACGAGGGCCACGGCCCAGAGCAGCGCCAAGATGGCGGCGGCCTTGCGCTCTGTCATGATAGCTGGGTACTTGAGCGAGTGGCGCACTCCCACGTAGCGGTCCACGGAGATGGTGCAGAGACTGAGGATGGAGGCCGTGCAGCACAGCACGTCCACGGCGGCCCACACGTCGCAGAAGGCGCGGCCGAAGGCCCAAAAACCCAGGACCTCCATGGTGGCCGAGAAGGGCAGGACCGTGGTGCTTAGGAGCAGGTCAGCCACGGCCAGGTTGACGATGAAGTAGTTGGTGACTGTCTGCAGATGGCGGTTGCAGGCTACCGAGAGGATGACGAGCAGGTTGCCCGCCACGGCCGTGAGAATGAAGGCGGCCAGAAAGACGCCCACACCCACGCCCTCCGCGCTTACGACCAGCCCCCCGACGGCCGCCGTGCTGTTCACGTCGCCGCTCGCGCCCCCCGGCTCCCCGGCGGAGCTGCTGTTGTCCTCGCCGCTGGCCGCGACCACCACGCTGCCACCGCCCCCAGACGCCCCCGGCACGCCGCCCACTGCCGGGCCCTCGGACCCTGCCGAGCCGCCCGCGCCACCCCCGCCGCCGCTCGCGCTGGCGGCCCCGGCGCTGCTGTCCGGGCGGGGTCCCTCGAAACTGACGCTCAGGAGCTCGCGGAAAGTCATCTCAACGCGCGGCCGTCGGGGACCTGGCTGGGAGGCAGCACGGGCGACAGGTAGGAAGGGGGGCACCGGGCATAGTCGCGGGGCTCGGGTTGCAGTCCCGCGCGCGGCTCCAGTCGGCGCTCTGCCCAAGTGCGGATGACCCGAGCGGGCGCCCGCGGCTTTCCGGGACCCGCCGCGGAAGCGGAGCGAGAAGTCGGGGCGGGCGACGCGCGCCGTCCGGGAGTGTGTCGGGGCGAGCGGGCAGAGCGGCGGCTCCGCGGCGGGGCTGTGCGGGCGGCGGCCACTGCGGCTCTCCACTCGGCGCGGGGGGCGGGACGGAGGAGGGGCAGCGCCGGGAGGGAGGAGGGGGCGGCCGGCGCCGAGGAATCGAGCGCCAGGCTCCCCGGGAGAAGCGGCAGAGCGCGCGGGGCGAGCCGGGGTCCGGGGGTCCTGTGGGCGGTGGGAAAGCAGTGGGGTCGGCGCTGGCGAGCGCTCTGGCCCCACAGCTGTCTCTTCGGTTTCGCGGGCGCTGCCCACGCCTTCCCGGGGCCCCCTCCCCCTCTTCTCTCGGTTGTGTTCCCCTCCCTCTCCCCGGCTCTCGGTCACTCGTTGGTGCCCTTGGGCGCGTGGAGCCGAGAAGGCGCAACTCGCGGTCTCTAGCCTCCCAGCTCCCGCCGCCAGAGAGCAGCAAGCGCCCGGGCTCTGCGGACTGCGGACCGGATCGCGCAGTGCCGCGGCCGGGCGCCTCTCAGGACTGCTGTTCTGGGTCTGCGGCACCTTTTCTTCTCAGGCCACAGGCCAAAGGAGGGTCCCAAATTTCTCGATCCTCTGCGATGGCGCTGAGGAGAGCCCTGGAAAGGGGGACAGGCGCCTGTGCTGCGCCGAGGCTCAGGTGATAGTCGCGGAAACCAGACTTTGCCCGTGACACATGGGTCTACAAATACCAACTTCTGCACTCGGCATCAGATGTCGCAACAAAACTTCCCACTGCTGCACCAAAATAGGATGGTTAAGCGGGAGGGGACAGACGGTCGGGATCCAAGTCCAGCCTCGCCCCATTTTAGCTCTGTGACCTCTCTATGGCGCAGGTCCTCAACTGTAAAGTGAGGGTAAGAGTAAGTGCGGGTGTTGTGATGGTTAAATGAGTTTAATGTGATGAGCCTGGGAGAGCTGGACTTGGCACGGCAGGATTTGAACAGGGAGAACAGAGGGCAGAGAGAGGGTGGAGCTGGTGTGAACTGGAAACACGGGTGGAGGGAGGGATGGTTGAGCCCCTGGCTGACTAACAGGGCAGGGCTGGGAGAGGTGGAAAGAGAGCATTCACTTAACCAACCCAGCAGTAGGTACGCAGCTGCTGTCATCTGGCTGGCCCCATGCTGAATGTCCTGGGTGGCAGGGGATGGAGGAACTGCAGGGATGATGACGCCATCGTCTGTTTACGGGACGAGGGAAGCTCCAGCCATGTCACGCAGAGGTGTCTGGGAGGGGGCAGAGAATTCATGGCTGGGTGCCCACTGGCTGTGAAAGATATTAGATGAGAATCCTAGATGAGAAGGTGCTTGGGAGAGAAAAGCAGAAAATGAGAGGAGTGTGGAGAGAAGAGTAACCTCAGGAAGGCAAGACTGTTAATAGTTTTGGCAGAAGCAGCTCTTCTAAGGCCATCAGCTCCCCATTCAGACTTCTGTCTTTTACCTACTTGGGTCTTTTGAAACTGACCATGACAAGTTGAAATGAAAGCAGCATAGTTTCTGAGTAGTAGCTGGCAGCTGATCAAAAGCAAAACCTTGGGTTTGGGCTTCCTTTCTGAAGGGAGGGACATAAGGCACTGAGAAGGGAGGCCGAGGAGCTCCTCTTATGGGTGTGTTGGCTGGTAGGCTCTGTGTCCATGACACTGTGGGGCAGGGAAAGACTTGCTGTGGTCCTTCTGATTCTGGGCTTGGTTAGTTTCAATGAAGATTAGTAATAGGAGCTATGTAGTTAGGCTCAGGCTGGGGCTGAGGTGGTGGTGGTGATGGTGGGGTTACTTGACAGGTGTCATGTAGAGATCTGTGCCTGATTCTGGTCTAGAGAGCCAGCAGGAGGCTGGCTGGAGGTGTCCTTGCCAGCCAGGTAGGGAGTTGTGGGATAGGATACCTGGAAGAAGATGGGGCAGCCTCCCTCATCTCAGGTCTTGACCGTAACCGGAAGGTAGGCTCTAGAGCTATAGGGGAAGAAACATGGAGATTGGTGAAAGGGCTTCCCTGTGCAGGTATATAGGAAGCTCAAATTAGGAACGAGTTGGGAGCATGTACTGCTTGCAGGGCCAATGAAAGAAGTAGCCGTCTTTCTCTGAAAGGAGGTCTCCACAGTGGAGAGCTGGAATAAAGCTGGATTCCACCCCAAGCATACCACACACACCCACATTCTGGCTTAGATATCTCATGGGCACCTCAAATTAAACATGTTCTAGTTAAACTCGCCATTTCTGACATCCAGATGCTTTTTTGCCTTTTGAATATGGCACCACTGCGGCAGTTACTGCTGATAGAAACCTGGACTTGACTCTCTGCTTCACTCTCCACCCCAGATCTAGCCAGTTTCCAAGTTGTGTTCATTATTTTTGCCTAACTGCCTTTGTGAATCCATCCTCTTCTCTCCATAGTTTCTACCTCAGGCCAGGCCTTGATTATTCCTTACTCAGACTCTAATAATGCCTCCTCCCAATCTGTTGCAATGTGGATCTTCCTAAATATGTGCATCCAGCATAAATCCCAGGGTCTAGGAACTCAGACCCCTAGGAACATCCCACTAAATTTCAATCTGGAGTCCACCCCCCTCTAAGCATCGTTAGGGGCTTCCTGGAGGAAGTGGTTGTCAGGGAGCATTTAAATGCCATTTGGTCAATAAATATTTTCCATTCTTTAACATTCCTTATCATTTTACTCTTTAAAACATATTTCATTAATGGCTCACCAATGCTTTGAGTTAAGGTCATATGCACTCGGTCTTGTAGGACTGGACTCTTTTCTATTTCTTTTACTTTTTTTTTTTGGTGTGTGTGTGTGTGTGTGTCAAATTAATTTGTTTGGGAGGTAACCCTAGAAAGCACAATGAGATGGTGTTTCCTTAATAGAGATGCTGCTTTGAGACTGGGTCACATAAGACCCTGGAATTTATTTGGGTTATAAGTGAATGAACATGAGTCAGAAGGTACTGAAAATGATTCTTGTATGAGATTTGTATTGCAGAATGTCCTACATGAACAGAACCTTGTCCAGAGGAATGTCCTTTTCCACAATGGCTAGAGCCCTGTCTGGCTAAATGCCAGGGTCTAGGAACTCAGACCCTCAGGGACATCCCATTACATTTCAATCTGGAATCCATCTCCCTCTAAGCATTCTAAAGGGCTTCCTGGAGGAAGTGGATTTCTGGGAGAGTTTAAATGCCATTTGGTCAATAAATATCTTCCATTCTTTAACATTCCTTATCTTGACCTGCCCTGTGGAACTGGGGCCATCCTTTATAGAAATGTTGGAGGACTTTCTGAAACTGCCATCTGTGTGACCCAGTAATGCTCTCAGCTGAAGAATGGTTTTGGGCTTATTCCTGTAGTTAAAATATATTCAAAGATGGTAGAAGCAGAATGAGTGCAGACATCTCATCAACCACCCACTGAACTTTCCATTAGAGCCAAGCCCTTGGATGGCAGGATGTGACTTTAAAAGGGCAGCAATGAAATAATCAGCAGTTTTTGAAGGAATACTTACCTGCAAATCAAACATCCTGGTTCAGGCTCTGCACTTCCTCATGGTGATGTTTGGCAAATCTTTGGGTTCCAATTGTCTCCTTTATAAAACAGGGTAGAGGACATTGGGTTAGATCAGAGATTTTCCATTTTTTTTTCCTTTTTAAAGCAAAGGAACTCTTTCTTCAAATGAAACCTTTCCCAGAAGCCCAATGTATAAAAGTAGATATTGGTGGGGGTGCTCTGGCTGCCAGGGGCAAAACCCTGAGTCCTACCATCTGGGTCTCCTTTGCATGCTGTACTCTGGTCCCGAAGACACTCCCATGACATTGTGGGCTTCAGCAGCCTGGTGAGCGATTTGTTGGGCCAGTGAGCCCTGGAGACCCTTGGTTTCTTTGTGATTTAGAGGCGTGGCTTCCAGTTTAAGATGGAAGACTAAGTACCTGCATTTAACTTCTCTCCCTTATGAAACCCTGTAGTGGGCTGAATGGTGGCTCTGTGTCCTAATCCCTGGAACCCATATATGTTTATTTGCAAAAAAGGGTTCTTGCAGATGTGACTAACCTAAGGATCTGAGACAGGAAGATCATCCTGGATTATCTGGGTGGACCTAAAACCAATCACAAGTGTCCCTATAAGAGAGGCAGAGGGAGAACAGACACATGGAGGAGAGTGTGATGTGAAGACAGAGGCAGAGATTGGAGTTATGTGGCAACAAGCCAAGGAATGCCACAGACACCAGAAGCTGGAAGAAGCAAGGAACAGATTCTTCCCTAGAGCCTCTGAAGGGCACGTGGCCCTGCCAACACCTTGTCTTTGGACTTCTGGACTCCAGAACTGTGAGAGAAAACATTTCTATTGTTTTAAGCAATCAAATTTGTGGTCATTTGTTATAACAGCCACAGGAAACTAATACAGGTACCTTTAGAGTTGTAGTAAATAAATGAGTTCATCCTATAACTGAGAAGATAACTTCTTTGCTGACAAATCCTGGACTCCAGCCCTTGAAAAGAAGGCTTGAAAGAACCCTAGAAAAGGTCATTAGGGGATCGAGGAGGTCTGGACCTACCCTTCTCTGGTAAAGATGGTGCATAGTGGTTGGTTCTGTCAGAGTCAGGATGCTGAATGGGAGAGAGGGCTTGGCTTATGGAGAAGGCATTGCTGATAGACATTCTGTGTGCCAGGACAGTTGTACAACCCCAAGTTCCCTCCCATCCTACCAAGTCTGGACAACCTTTATTTATTTATTCAATTTATGTTAACTAAGGCCAGCTACATACCAGAAATGGTTTTGGACACTGGGGATATAATGCTTAATAAAGCAAAGTCCCTGTCTTTCTGGGCATTTACATTCAAATGGCAGGAAGTACTATGAAGAAGAATTAGGAGAGCTTTCTCACTGCTGCAGATAAAACTTTTCTCTGGATTTGATATTGGGGAGGCCAGATGTGGTTAACTGCTTTTCAAGGAGATTCTTTTTAGTGAAATCTTCAAAGAAAAGCTGGATTCAATGCAACTGTTTTTCGTTACCTCCATGCCCCAGAATAACAGTGGGGAGCTGAGTGTGAAACTTGAAAGGATACAAATTCACACATGTCTTTAGAAGACTTGGCTAAAACTGTCACTTCCTGGGATTAGTCCCTATAAAGAACTCGGAGACACATTCTATTTTTTAGCCTCAAACTGATCTCTAGCCTTGGACATAGCCTCTCTTTCAATCTCACTGTGGTCTGACTGTATCCTTGGCTACAGTCTGACCTATAACTGACGGACCTACAACCTAAGCCTACCCAGTCCCCCTAATTGTGCCATTCTTCCCCAATGTTTTAGTTGCATGGCTGCTAAAATAAATACCAGACAGTGTATTCGCTTAAACAATGGGACTTTATTGGCTCATGGCTTTGAGGCTAGAAGAAGTCTGAAATTGATGTATCATCAAGGCAGTAATTTTGCATTGAAGATCATGGCATTCCAGGGCTAGCTGCCAGTGTTCCTTGGTACTTGGCCTTTCTGTCACATAGTGACATTTTCTCCTTTCTCTTTTAGGTTTTGTTGACTTCCTGCTTTTGACTCCTCCCCATGGCTTTCTCTTTATAAGGCCTCCAGTAATAGTATTACCCATCCTGATTCTATTGGGCCACACCTCATCAAGCAGTCCTATTTACAGTGGATTCACAACCACAGGGATGGATTAAGATTAAGAACATGTTCTTCTGGGGCACATAACTTCACACCACCACACCCAAATACATATTGTGGTCAACATGGGCCCTGGGTGAAGGGTTGAAGGCTTGATTTCATCCTCGCCGATCCTCAGGATAGCAGGGCTTGGTGCTCAAGGCTGGCCATCTTTCAGTGGACTTTGGTTAGGGAGTATCTGGGGAAAGGATAGCATGTCTGCAGAAAGGAGATCCTAGGAAGTCCATCCTTCCAGCCCGATTTCCACATCCACAGAGGCTGTAGGGATCTTGAAACCTGTTAATATTTGGTTAGTTTTCTAATCTTGGCCTAAAATTAATGGAGTTGGAAATTAGTGACTGTATCTCCCATCATAGAGGAGATGTTAGAGGCCAAGGCAACAGTGGGGGATGGGGTGGGGAGGCCAGTGGAATGATATTTCCACTCAGAGCCTGGCCAGAAGCCCGCTGCTCTGGGGACCCTTGGGGGGTATATGTGTGTGTCTGCTTGCCTCATACCCTTGCAGCTGTGTTTGTTTCTGGAGTCTCTGAGTTTCTGCTCCTAAGAGATATTCTTTTGTTTCTTTTTTTTTCAGGAGAGGAAATAAGATGGGAAGCAGGATATTGAACAGAGTTGGAAGTCTGGCTAGGGTAGAAAACTCATAGTGGGGTAAAAATTAGTTAGGTTAGGCTAAAAGATGTAATGAGCAACTTCTGTGTTTTAGTGGCTTAACACAATGAAGCTTTATTTCTTATTTGCTTGAAGTCCAAATGTGAAAGTGTCTTGTTGAGTAGCTCACCTGGGAAAACCTCCTCAATGAAATGATTCAGGGATCCAAACTCCTTCCATGGTGTGACTCTACTGTTCACTAGAACCTTGGGATCCTTAAGGGCCCTGGGGATCTCTTCTGGATTCTCCACATCTCAAAGAAGTGTTCAAAGAACAGAGAGAGATTGTGGAGTATTATTATGTGGATATTTTAGGAGACAAACACAACCCTTGTGTCCAAACCCACCAATCCCATGGCACCACCTAGATGCAAGGGGGCTGGAAAGTATGGTTTAGCCAGTTGCCCAGGAAGATAGAATGAGTTTGGTTAACTGTTGAGCTTGTTTGTGCTGCAGGACATCAAGAGTCCCAGAAAGACCCAATTTAGGTATTCGGTAGGCAGTGATTTGTGAAGATTGTCAAAAGAGCAGATAGATTGGCTACTTTGAACCCCCAACTGATACTCTACCCAGGCCCTGTAGACACTCTTGTGACCTTTCATTTGACTGTTCCTTCCATACCAGCTCCAAAACATTTCCAGCATGGGTTATGTGCTGGTTTGAAAAGGTTTATGTGCCTTAGAAAAGCCATTTTTTAATCCTAATGAGCCTTGTGGGAGCAATGGTTTCTTCTAATCCCTATTCAATATTGTATGTTTGAAACTTTAATTAGATAATCTCCCTGGAGATGTGACTCAATCAAGAGTGGTTGTTAGACTTGATTAGGTGGAGAAGTGTCTCCACCCATTCTAGGTGGGTCTTGATTACTTTACTGGAATCCTATAAAAGAGAAAATATTTTGGAGAAAGAGAAGATTTGAAGAGAGCAGAGAAGAATGACAGAGCCATGAGAAAACCACAACAGAGAACAGCAAGAGAGAAAGCCAGGAGATTCAGAGAGAGCAGAGAGTGCTACAGCACCACAAAGCAGAGAGTCCACCAGCTAGCAACTTTTGAAATGAAGAAGGAAAACACCTCCTGGGGAGCTTCATGAAACAGGAAGCCAGGAGAGAAAACTAGCAGATGACACCGTGTTTGCCATGTACCCTTCCAGCCAAGAGAGAAAGCCTTCTCACTTGAGAGAGAAATCCTGAACTTCATCAGTCTTCTTGAACCAAGGTATCTTTCCCTGGATGCCTTTGATTGGACATTTCTATAGACTTGTTTTAATTGGGACATTTTCTCAGTTTTAGAACTGTAAGCTAGCAACTTATTAAATTCCCCTTTTTAAAAGCCATTCCTTTTCTGGTATACTGTATTCCAGCAGCTAGGAAACTAAGACAACTTGCTAAACCTTCATGTAGAGGAAGCAGTTCTTCTCTAGTAGAATCCACCAGTGCCAATGGAAATCTCTCACTTTCCTTTATCACTGCCTGAGATTCCACCTCATAATCTAGATCTGTTAACTCCAAGATGAGTGTGTTTCTCTTTATATTTTATATTCCTTATTCTTCCAACAGAGGTGACATAACATGGTTACTTTCTCCTCCAGCTCCTAAACCTGTTGCCCACTGTAGGTTGGGGAACTGGGAGGAGTACAGAGGAGCTTCTGTGGGGGATATTCTGTGATGATGAAAAGAAAGGTGGGAAAGTTCCAGGGATAAACTGACAAATTTTCCACCCCCAAATGGAGCAGGAAATGCTAGTAAGAAGATTTCCTAACACAGAATTAAAATAGGCCAGTCTATGCAGAGGAAGTAGCCAGTAATCAACTTGAGATCCAGGCAGGTTTGCGTGGCTCCAGTCCCAATTAGGGAGACCAAGACTGTCTTCCCGCGCACAAATAAATGGCCCAAAGCCATTTTCCATTTCCTTTCTCCTGGGCTGGAATCCAGTCTCTGGAGAAGTCAGTGAAGAAAGGAGGACTCCCCTTGATAATGACTCCCTGGAGGAACAGAGGAAGCAAAAAAATCCAACTGTCCCAGGAAAAAAATTGGAAAGTGAGGTTTGCCTTGTCCACTTTGGCATTGCCCCTGCCTTATCCTCTGGGCTTCTACCCATTCTCCTGCCCTCTTTCCTGTCTGTGGGTTAGTCACTTAATCTCTCTGATCATCCAGTTGTAAAATTGTGATAATTTAATCCACGTGAGGATTAAGTGTTTGTAAAAATCCCATTTACTTCTTCTCTGTGTCCCCATGGTCTTTGATTTATTTGTCTGTAGTGTTTTGTTGTACCTGGAGATAGTGAACTTTTGGGTTTCAGTGTTTGTGATATATTTGTCTTTTTGTGCTCAGGAATTAGTGTTTTTCTGTTGAGGGTGCTCAGTGAATGTTTGTTTTGTCAATGGTTGAAAGCATAAGTCAACAAATGAGTATTTAAGTAAATGAATGGCTAATGGGAGCATGAAGAGCTGTGCACTTCTGAGTCATTGAGGGTTCGAGTACATGTCTGTCCCAGGGCACCAGCCCTTTAGCAGGAGACATCTGGGGAACTTTCTTACGTTTCAGGGAGCATGGTCTGTCTAGGGGAGGTGTGGGCACCATTCCCCTAGGAGGAGTGCCTCTGAGAGGCACCGGTAGGGAGTTGAATCAGAGAGGTACATTCAGTCCTTCTTCCCTCTCTCCCTCTCTCCTTCCTGTCTGCCTGCCTGCCTCCTTCCCTCCCTCCCTCCCTCACCGCCTCCCTTCCTTCCTTCCTTTCTCCCTCTTTCTATCTTAATTTTTTGAATTGAAGTATAACTTCATATAGAAAAGTACACATCATAAGTGCATAGTTTGCCGAATCATCACAGAATGAACCCATCCAATGTAACTACCAATATAACTAGATCAAGAAATAGAACATAGTCAGGACTTCCAAGCCCTCCTCATGCCCCCTCCCAATCATTATCCCATCACTCCTCCTCAGGGGTAATTATTATCCTTACTTCTAACACTATGGTTTTGCCTTCTTTTGAAAATTATATGAATGGAGTCATGCAGAGTTTATTCCTTTCACTCAACATTTTGTTTTTGAGATACATAGATTCTATGTTGTCTCATGTAACAGTGGTTTATTATTATTGCTTTATCATTTATTTTTGTTCTTTGAAAATGTCTTTGTCTCTTATTTATTTCTGAAGATTTTTTCTGAGCGTAGAATTCTGGGCTGACATTTTTTCGCAGCCCTTTAAAACTGTCATTTCGTTTGATTTCCATTGTTTCTGCTGCAAAGTCACTGTCTTATTGTTGTACCTTTAAAGGTAGCGTATCTTTTTTCTCTCAGATTTTAAGATTTTTTTTTCTGTGCTTTGTTTTCATCAATTTGGCTATGATGTGCCTAGGTGTGGCTTTTCTTTGTGTTTAAACTGCTTGGTATTTGTAGTGATATTTAAACGTATACCTTGATGTTGCTTATCAAGTTAGGAAAGTTCTTGATTATTTATCTCTTTGAATATTACTTCAATATGTCAATGTGTCTCATTTTCTCTCTCCTCTACTTTTAGACTTCACTTTTGTGTATTAGACCTTTTCACCATGTCCTTTTTGTCCCTTAGGCTCTTTTGTGTCTTTTTCATTCCTTTTTATCCCTGTATGCCTCAGTGTGGCTGTTTTCTTGTAATCTATATTCCACTTAAGTATTCCTTTCTTCAGAGATGGATCTAAATGGTGGTTAAGCCCATCTGTTGAGTTCCTTATTTTCGTTAATGTATTTTTTAGGTTTAGAATTTCTGTTAGACTCTTTCCTTCTAGTTCCTAAGTCTTGTTATCTATATTCTTCAATATTTTAGATTATAAATTTCTCCAAATCTGATAATTTCAAGATAATGGATATCTTATGGATCTATTTCTATTGTTTGTGTTTTCTCTTGGTTTTGATTTTTGGTGTTGTCTCTTGATATGCTGGGCAATTTTGAACTGAATGCCAGATATTGTAGAGATAAATTGAGGCTCTGTATCATGTGTCTTCCTCTAAGTATTTACTTTTTAAAGATATTTTTTATTGAGATATCTTCACATACCATACAGTCCATCCAAAGTATATAATCGGTGGCTCACAATATCATCACATAGTTGTGTATTCATCACTATGATCATTTTTAGAACATTTGCATCACTCCAGATAAAGAAATAAAAAGAAAAAAGAAAAGCCCCATGCATTCCATACTCCTTACCTCTCCCTCTCAATACCCCTAACTAGTATTTCACTCTATCCAATTTTTTTACTCTTTATTTCCCCTATTATTTACTTATTTTTTTGTCTTTATTTTCTTACTCATCTGTCCAAACCCTGGATAAAGGGAGATCAGCCACAAGGTTTTCACAATCACACAGCCACACTGTAAAGGCTGTATAGTTATACAGTCTTCTTCAAGAATCAAGGCTACTGGAATACAGTTCAACAGTTTCAGGTATTTCTTTATAGCTATTCTAAGACATTAAACACCAAAAAGGGATATCCATATAATGCATTAGAATAACCTCCAGAATAACCTTTCAACTTTATTTGAAATGTCTCAGCCACTGAAATTCTATTTTGTCTCATTTTTTCCCCACCATTTTGGTCAAGAAGGCTTTGTCAATCCTATGATGCTTGGTGCTGGGTTATCCCTAGGAATCATGTCCCACAATGCCAGAGAGATTTTTTACCCCTAGGAGTCACATCCCACATAGTGGGAAGGGCAGTGAGTTCACCTGCAGACTTGGCTTAGAGAGAGAGAGGCGACATCTGAGCAACAAGAGAGGTTATCTGGGGGTGATTCTTAGGCATAATTATAAGTAGGCTTATCTTCTCCTTTGCAGGAAAAGATTTCATAAAGATGAGCCCCAAGATCAAGGGCTTGGCCTATTAAATTGGTAGTCCCCAATGCTTGTGAGAATATCAGGAATTCCCCAGGTGGGGAAGTTTCATATTTTCTCTGTTCTCCCCAGTCCCTCAAGGGGACTGTGCTGGTTTGAAGCTGTTGCATACCCCAGGAAAGCCATATCCTTTAATCCTTATTCAGTATTGCTGGGTGGGACTTCTCTAATTGTTTCCATGGAAATGTGACCCACCCAATTGTGAGTGGTAACTTTTGATTAGATGCTTTTCATGGAGACATGTCTCCACCCATTCAAGGTGGGGTTGTTACTGGAGCCCTTTTAGAGAGGACCATTTTGGAAAAAGCTTGAGAGCAGTCAGAGCTGAGAGAGCCAGCAGAACCATCAGAGTCCACATAGCCAGAGACCTCTGGGGAGTTTCATGAAACAAGAAGCTGGGAGAGAAAGCTACCAGACATCACCATGTGCCCCCCCAGCTAAGAGACAAACCTAGAACTTCATCGGCCTTTCTTAAATGAAGTTAACGTCTTCTTGGTAACTTAATTTGGACATTTTCACAGTTTTAGAACTGTAAACTTGCAGCTAAATTAATTTCCCTTTTAAAAAGTTGTTCGATTTCTGGTATATTGCATTCTGGCCGCTTATAAACTAGAATGGAGACTTTGCAAATGCTTTTTTATTCTCTTTCCAAATTACTCTGGAATGTATTGGGGCATCACACTAGCTTGTACAAACCAACAGAATCTTACTCCCTATTCAAGATTCCATGTAATTATGGTGTACGAATAAACTGATGATACAAATTAAATTAGGTGTGTGCTACCAAAAATATAAATTTTGCACCAAATAAATATCTCTTGTTCTGGTTTCACACTGATGTTGAAGTTTTAAAATACAGACCATGTCATCCTATACCCTGTATTTGTTTTTTTTTTGTTTTTTTTTTTTAATGGCATGGGCAGGCTCCAGGAATCGAACTTAGGTCTCTAGTATGGCAAATGAGAATTCTGCCACTGAGCCACTGTTGCACTACCCAAAGAAAAATTGCAGAGTATTTTTTTTTTTTTTTGGTTCATGGTCCAGGAATTTAACTCTTGTCTTCCACATGGAAGGTGAGCATTCTATGACTGAACCCCTGTGCACCCCCTGTATTCTGATTTACCTTGGTCCTGTCTAGATCAGCTTTATTCATATCTCTAGTTGACGTCTGATCATTATTTTCAACTATATTTTTGCATTTCTTTTTCTTGTCTAATTGCTCTGGCTAGAACTTCCAACACAATGTTGAATAACAATGGTGATAGTGGACATCCTTGTCATGTTGCTGATTTTAGGGGGAAAGTTTTCCGTTTTTCCCCATTGAGTATGATGTTAGCTGTGGGTTTTTCATATATTCCCTTTTTCATGTTGAGGAAGTTCCCTGAAAACTTTGAAGTGTTTTCAACAAGAAAGGATGTTGAATTTTGTCAAATTCCTTTTCTGCATCAGTCGAGATGATCATGTGGTTTTTCTGCTTTGATTTGTTGATATGGTGTATTACATTAATTGATTTTCTTATGTTTAACCATACTTGCGTATCTGGGATGAATCCTACTTGGTCATGGTGTATAATTCTTTTAATGGGCTGCTGGATTTGATTTGCAAGAATTTTTTTTGAGGATTTTCACATCTATATTCATTAAAGAGATTGGTCTGTAGCTTTCTTTTCTTGTAATGTCTTTGTCTGGCTTTGGTTTGAGGGTAATGTTGGCTTCATAGAATGAGTTAGGTAGCCTTCCCTCCTCTTCAATTTTTTTGAAGCGTTTTAGCAGGATTGGTACTAATTCTTTCTTGGATGTTTGGTAGAATTCACATGTGAAGCTATCTGGTCCTGGACTTTTCTTTTTGGGGAGCTTCCCAATGACCGATTCAGTTTCATTACTTGTGATTGGTTTGTTGAGGTTGCCTATTTCTTTTTGAGTTAATATTGGTTGTTCCTGCCTTTCTAGGAAGTTGTCCATTTCATCTACGTTGTTGTTTATTAGCATAAGATTGTTTGTAGTATCCTGTCATTACTTCCTTTATTTCTGTGGGGTCAGTGGTTACGTCTCCTCTTCCATTTCTGATTTTGTTTATTTGCATCCTCTCTCTTCTTGTTTTTGCCAACCTCATTAAGGGTCCATCAATCTTATTGATTTTCTCATAGAACCAACTTCTGGTTTTGTTGATTTTCTCGATTGTTTTCATGTTCTCAATTTCATTTATTTCTGCTCTAAATTCACTATTTCTTTCCTTTTGCTTGCTTTGGGATTAGTTTGCTGTCCTTTCTCTAGTTCTTTCAAGTGGACAGTTAATTCCTTGATTTTTACTCTTTGTTATTTTTTGATGTAGGCATTTAGGGCAATAAATTTCCCTCTTAGCACTGCCTTTGCTGCATCCCGTAGATTTTGATATGTTGTGTTTTCATTTCCATTTACCTCTAGATATTTACTGATTCCTCTTGTAATTTCTGCCTTGACCCACTGGTTGTTTCAGAGTATGTTGTTGAGCTGCCATATATTTGTGAATTTTTTGGCACTATGCCTATTATTGATTTCCAACTTCATTCCTTTATGATCTAAGAAAGTTGTTTTGTATGATTTCAATCTTTTAAAATTTATTGAGACTTGTTTTGTGATTGAGCATATGGTCTGTCCTTGAGAATGATCCATGAGCACTTGAGAAAACAGTATATTCTGCTGTTGTAGGGTGTAATGTTATATAAATGTTTGTTAAGTCTAGCTCATTTATGATATTATTCAAATTTTCTGTTTCTTTACTGATCCTCTGTCTAGTTGTTCTGTCCATTGATGAGAGTGGGGAATTGAAGTTTCCAACTATTATGATAGACGTGTCTATTTATCTTTTCAATGTTTGCCTCATGCATATTGGAGCATTCTGGCTTGGGGCATAAATATTTATGATTGTTATGTCTTCTTGTTGAATTGTTCCTTTTATTAATACATAGTGTCCTTTGTCTCTTTTAACTGCTTTACATTTGAAGTCTAACTTGTTGGATATTAGTATAGCTACTCCTGCTCCTTTCTGATTGTTATTTGCATGAAATATCTTTTCCCAACCTTTCACTTTAACCTATCTTTATCCTGGCGTCTAAGATGCATTTCCTGTAGACAGCATATAGATGGTCCTGTTTTTTAATCCATTCTGCACATCTGTATCTTTTGATTGGGGACTTTAATCCATTAACATTTAGTGTTATTACTGTATGGGCAGTACTTTCTTCTGTCATTTTGCCTTTTGGATTTTGTGTGTCATTATCTAATTTTTCTTCTTTTTATGTTTATTGATAGTCTTCATTTCTACAGTATTCTCCACAACTCTGTCTCCTGTCTTTTCCTGTCTGTCTCTAGTGCTTCCTTTAGTATTTCTTGCAGAGCCAGTCTCTTGATCACAAATTCTCTCAGTGATTTTTATGTCTGAAAATATTTTAATTTCCCCTTTTGCTTTTGAAGGACAATTTTGCTGGGTATAGAATTCTTGGTTGGCAGTTTTTCTCTTTTAGTAACTTAAATATATCATCCCGCTGTCTTCTTGCCTTCGTGGTTTCTGCTGAGAAATATACACGTAGTCTTATTGGGCTTCCCTTGAATGTGATAGATTGATTTTCTGTTTCTGCTTTCAAGATTCTGTGTTTCTCTTTGACATCTAACATTCTGATTAGTAAGTGTCTTGGAGTACATCTCTTTGGATCTGTTCTGTTTGGGGTACAGTGCACTTCTTACATCTGTAATTTTAAGTCTTTCATAGGAGTTGGGAAGTTTTCAGTGATAATTTCCTCCATTAGTTTTTCTCCTCCTTTTCCCTTCTCTTCTCCTTCAGGGACACCCACAACACATATATTCATGCGCTTCATGTTGTCATTCAGTTTCCTGAGTCCCTGCTTATATTTTTCCATTCTTTTCCCTATATTTTCTTTTGCTTGTTGGATTGCAGATGTTCTGTCCTCCAGTTCACTAATCCTATCTTCTGCCTCTTGAAATCTAACATTGTAGGTTTCCATTGTTTTTTTTTTAACTCTTCTCCTGTGCTTTTCATTCTCATAAGTTCTGTGATATGTTTTTTCAGACTTTTGATTTCTTCTTTTTGTTCATTCCTTGTCTTCTTTGTATCTTCCCTCAGTTCATTGATTTGATTTTTGATGAGGTTTTCCATGTCTGTTCGAACATTCTGAATTAATTGTTTCAACCCCCGTATCTCATTTGAATTGTTGGTTTGTTCCTTAGACTGGGCCATATCTTCAATTTTCCTAGTATGATATGTTTTTTTTGCTGTCATCTAGGCATTTAATTACCTTAATTAGTTTATTCTGGAGATTGTTTTTTTACCTAGGGTTTTCTTGCTGGATGACTTTGTTGTCTATCTGTTCTTTGACATTCAGTTCAGCTTATTCTAGATCTCTAGCTTAGGTTTTATTTAGCAGATCAGAATTTTTCAGTTTTTGTTTTCTTGTTTCTTGCCCTGCCTGATTGGCGCCCCCCCCCATGCCCTTAGGAGGATCTATTAGGTATTATGGACCCCAGCCAGATTTTCCCAGACCAAACTGACCTTCTCACACGAGGAAAGAGTCACCTGCATCAGTCTTCCCTGAGAGTAAGACCCAGCAGGTTGAAAATCTTTCCTTTGAAGCCTCTGAACTCTGTGTTTTTCCTATCCTGCCCAGTATGTGGTGCTTTTCTTCCTGAAGGTCCCACCCACATAAGGTGATGCGATACCTTTAACTAATGCAGACTCTCCCTGCTGGGGGCATGGTTGAGACAAAGGAGAGGCTGTAGGCTGGCTTTAATCACTTCACTTTTCTAGACCCTGGGGTCTGAACTCCTTGAGGGAGGGGTTCCACCTGATCTGGTTCCCACCTGGGGAAGGCACAGGCTGCAGACAAACACTCAAACAAGCTTAATCCTGCCTATGCCTGGGGTAGTTGGAGCCTGAGAAGTCCTACAGCTGTATCTAAAGAGTACTCAAGCCGTCACAACATAGCCACAAAAAAGAAAAGGAAAATCCTTCTCAGAGCAGGACCCCCATTCCTTGGGTTTGCCAATCAAGAGCTTAAGTTGGTATGTTGCTTTGTTTATCTTCAGGTCCTATGTGCCCCCTCCTTTCCTTCAGGGTCCAGACCCTTTCAAGTATTGTGTGTTATCTGATCCAAAAAACCTCTTTTTTTTCCCCTTCCTTTCTCTGTCAGCCCTGCCCTCAGGTGCTGGGGCAAAAACCACCAACGTTCACTTTTACTAGAGGTTCAGCTGAGCTAGGGGCCTATTTTTAGTAGTCAAGATTTGTTAATTAATTCCACAGTTGGAGTTTGGTTGCGCTCAGCCCCTGTTGCTAGTGAAGTACCTCTCCTTTCCCCTCTGGGAAGCAGCCTGTGGGGGAGGGGTACTGGCCGCCATGGCTTGAGGGTCTCATGGTTCTGGGTGGGCTCACAAACAGTCCTGCTGGTCCAGACTGGGGTACGCTATGTGTCCGGTCACTGATGTGGCCCCAGCAGTTGTTCTATACTGTTCTTGGCTATTTACTAGCTGCTCTGGAGGATGAACTAAATCCTACACCTTGCTAATCTGCCATCTTCTTTCAACTTTTTTAACAGTTAAAGAGAACTTACTTTTTTTGGGGGCAGGCATTTAGGATAGGGTACGTCACCATGATATAAACAGAAATTTAGCTGTTTGGAAGCTGGTCTTATTCTTTGTGAGGTTGGAGTATTTTTGGTTTACCATTGCTCCTAAGTATAGCCCTTTGGGAATCCCAGCTGAAAGCTTGGGGTTTACTTGTATCTCTTTTCCTTGGTGAGCCTGTACTCCAATTCATATTTGTGCCAGGCTCAGCTTCTTTTTTCTTGTGGGAATAACCTGTTGTTTTAGTTTGTAAAAGCTGCCAGAGTGCAATATACCAGAAATGGAATGGCATTTACAAAAGGGAATTCATTAAGTTAAAAGTTTACGGTACCAAGGCCATGAAAATGACCAAATGAAGGCATCCAGGGAACAATACCTTGATTCAAGTAAGGCCAATGAGTCTAAAACACCTCTGTCAGCTGGAAAGGCACATGGTGACGTTTGCTAGCTTTCTCTTCTCATTTCATAAGGCTCCCCCTGGGATGTTTTCCTTCTTCACCTTCTAAGTTCTCTGGCTGTGTGGGCTCTATAGGCACCGAAGCATTTTCCTTCTTAAAGGCTCCAGTAAGCAACCACACCTTGAATGATTGGACATCTCCATGGAAACCAACATCTCAATGGGGACACTAAAAATGATCCCACCCAGCAATATTGAATGAGGATTAAAGAACATGGCTTTTCTGGGGTACAGAATAGTTTCAAACCAGCACATTTCACTCTTTGGACCCCCAAAAGACATATTCTTTCCAAATGCAAAATACGTCTTTCTGTCACGACATCACAAAGCCTTAAACTATTTCAGTAAGATTACAAATACAATACAAAGTAAAAAGAAGTACAAAATCTCAACAAAGTCAACCACAGGCATGGTCTGTCCTAAGGCAAAATTCTCCTCTGGCTTTGGACTTGTAAAACTCAGAATAAGTTATCTATTGCCAACATACAAAGGAGAGACAGTCATAGAGTACATGTTTCAATTTCCGTATGGGGAAATTGGAAGAAATACAGGGGTCAAAAGTCCCAAACACTTCCTAAAACCAGCAGGGCAAACTCCATTATATTTCAAACTCTGAGAGTCATTTATTCTTGGGACTTTAGAAAATGGCAGTCCCACCCTTTCCAATTGCCTATGCAGCAGTAGCTTGGCTCTCTCCAAATGCAACCTTAGGGGATTGGGGAGACTACCTTTTGCTCAGCTCCACCCTCACCAAACATCAGGACAGTACCCAGGTTCTCTGCCATCTCTGGGGCACAGATTCACCCCCCTTAGAACAATGGGGTGGCAGCCAGCCTCTCCTCTCCCCATTCTCCAAGGAATGTGTTCCACCCTGTCTGAGGCCTGGGATACTGAAACTCCTGTCCTTCGCCTTCAGGGCAAACTCTTTTCTCCAAGTGCGTGGATGGGTCTGCTCTCCTAGCCCAATGTTTCTTGGCTTCGGACCTTAGCTTCCATGGTTCTACCTTGAAGTTATTTCTCCTTCACTTTTAGTCCAGACTGCCAGTGGTTCCATTTATATAGGTACTATAACACTCTTGTTGGTTTTCTGTGTTGTAGGCAGGGATCATAACCTTCAGGCAATAGGACTTTTCACAGATCATCTCTTCCTGGATAACTCCTTCTCCGACCCTGTTTTATTTTCTTCTTCCTGAAATGGATGACTAGTTTCATGTTTAGTTAAATCTTCATATGGGGCACTATTCTCTGGGGTCTCCCTTTCTGGAAGCCCAGGATTTTTTAGACCATGAATTTCTGGCTTCTTTGTCCCCAAGAGTACCATTCCCAGCTTATCTCTTACCTGTCACATTTCACTATAAGTTGCAAGGAGAAACTAGGCAGCACTTTCTACATCTAATTTTGAAATCTCTTCTGCTAAATATCCAAGTGTCTGGCCTTTAAAATCTGCCTTCAATCTAAAATGAGTAATCAGTTTTGCTAAATTTCTGCCACTTTAAAACAAGGGATGCCTTTGTGCCAATTTGTAATAACATGTACGTCATTTCTCTCTAAGGCTTTATCAGAAGTATTGTTAAGAGTCCACGCTTCTACCAACAGTCTCTTCAAAGCATTCCAGGCCTTCTATATAAAGCTCCTCACAACTCTCCCAGAATCTTCCCCTTATCCATTTAAAAAGTCATTCCAGCATTTTTGGTATTTGCAAACCACAGCATCCCACTCCTGGTACTAAATTCGGTTTTAGTTTGTAAAAGCTGCTAGAATGCAATATACCAGAAATAGAATGGCTTTAAAAAGGGGAAATTTATTAAGTTTTAAGTTTGCAATTCTCAGACCATGAAAATGTCCAAACTGAGGCACCAAGGGAATGATACCTTGATTCAAGAAAAGCCGATGGGTCTAGAACACTTCTGTCAGCTGGAAAGGCACACAGTGAAGTCTTTTATGTGATATTTTCCATTCATGTATCTTTGATGAAATAATATTTAAAATCTTTTCCCATTTAAAAAATTAGATTGTTTTCTTATTATTGAGTTTTGAGAGTTCTCTATATATTCTAGATACAGGACCTTATCAGATATGATTTAACAAATACATTCTCCCAGTTTATGACTTGTCTTTTCATTTTCATAACAGTGTCTTTTGAAAGTAGAAAATTTTAATTTGATGACATTTAAAATATTAATTTTTCTTTTATTGGTCATGCATTTGGTGTTATACCTATGGAATTTTTACCTAATTCAAGGTCACAAAATTTTTTTCCTATGTTTTATTCTATAATTTTTATAGCTTTAAGTGTTAAATTTAGATCTGTCATCATTTGGAGTTAATCTTTAATTTTTGTACATGGTATAGTGTATGAATCAGAGTTCTTTTTTATTTTGCATGTGGGTACCCAGTTGTTCCAGCACAATTTGCTGAAAAGGCTATTTCTCCACTGAATTATATTTCCATATTTGTTAAAAAATGAGTTGTTCATATATGGACCATACAAATAATGGTCCATTCATGATTCTCTGTTTTTGTAACCTTATGCCACTGTCTTTATTATTGTAGGTTTATGATTAGTCTGAAAATAAGGTGGCATTTGTTCTCCAACTTTGTTCGTCTTTTTCAAAGTTGTTTTGATCCTTTTCATTCTAATATAAATTTTAGAATCAGTTTGTCATTTTCTTACAATAAGGCTACTGAGACTTTTCATTTTATTGGGATTACTTAGAATGCATAGATCAACTTGGTAAGTAACAACTGACATCTTAACAATTTTGAGTCTTTGATGTCATGAACATGGTCTCTTCCTTTATTTATGACTTCTTTAGAATTTCCTAAGGATGTATTGTAGGTTTTGGTGTACAGGCCCTGTTGTCTTGCGCATTTTTGTTAGCTTTGTCCCTAAGTATTTCACATTTTATGCTATTTTAATAGTATCACTTATTTCTATTTCAATTATTCATTGCTTGTATAGAAAATAAAATTTTTTAATATTTATCTTGTATCCTGCAGTCTTGCTAAACTCACATATAGATTCCATGGACAATCATGTTGTCTGCTCATAAAGACAATTTTACTTGCCTTATTGCTGTGGCTATTCAGAAGTGATGGGAGAAGATATCCTTGTCTTATTTCTGAACTTAGGGGAAGGCATTTAGTTATTCACTATTAAATGTGCTAGCTGTGGGTTTTCGTAGATGTTGTTTATGAGCTTGAGAAAGTTCCCTTTTATTTCTAGTTTGATGAGAGTTTTTATCAGGAGTGGATGTTGTATTTTCTCAAAAACATTTTTGTGTGTCTATGTAGAGATGATAATAATTTGTTAATATGGTTGATTTTTCAATGTTGGCTAACCTTGTATTTCTAGAACAAATATCCACTTAGTCATGGTTTTGGTTTGGTAAAGCTCTGGAATACAATATATGAGAAATGGACTGGCTTTTAACAATGAGAATTTATTAGCTTACAAAGTTACAGTTCTAAGGCAGTGATAAGTCCCAATCAAGGCATCGACAGGATGAGATCTTCTCTGAAGACTGTTTACTGGCGAGTTTGGGTTCCTCTGTCAGATAGCAAGGCACATGGTAACGTTGGCTGGTCCTTCTCTCCTGGGTTTCATTGCTTCAGCTTCTGCCTTCTCTGTTTGTGGCTTTTTCTCTAAACTTCTCGAGGTGTTTTGCTCTGTTTTCAGTATGCCTTTATTCTCTAATGAAGGACTCCAGTGAAAGGATTAAGACCCACCTTGAATGAGGTGGGTCACATCTTAATTGAAATAACCTAATCAAAAGATCCCACCTACAATAGGTCTACACCCACAGGAATGGATTAACATAAGAACATATTTTTCTGGGGTCCGTAAAGCCTCCAAACCATTACAGTCATGATCTGTTATATTTTTCCTATATTCTTGGATTTGATTTGCCAAAATTTTATTTGGAATTTTGCATCTGTGTTCACGAGGGCTGTTGATCTACAGTTTTATTTTCTTGTAATGTTTTAACTGGTTTTGATATATCATGGTAATGCTGGCTTCATAAAATGAGTTGGCAGGAATTCCCTCCTCTTTAATTTTCTGAAAAAGTTTGAGTTGAATTGGTATTATTACATCCTTAAAGGTTTGGTGGAATTAACCAGTGAAGCCATCTGGATTTTTTGTGTGTGTGGACAAGTTTTTAATTACAGCTTTACTTTTTAAATAGGTATAAGGCAATTAAGTTAATCTATTTCTCTTTTAGTGAGCTTTCATAGTTTGTGTCCTTCATGAA
Organism: Tamandua tetradactyla; assembly: GCF_023851605.1. Classification (NCBI taxonomy): domain Eukaryota; kingdom Metazoa; phylum Chordata; class Mammalia; order Pilosa; family Myrmecophagidae; genus Tamandua; species Tamandua tetradactyla. The sequence continues at coordinate 56,425,856 of NC_135327.1, read as the reverse complement.
CTTTGTTTCATCTAAGTTGCTCATTGCTTTAAATTTTCCTTCATCATTTTAATATCTGTAGAATTTGTAGTGATGTCACTTCTCTCATTCCTGATATTGGTAATTTTGTCCTCTCTCTTCTTTTGCTCATCAGTTTTGCTAGAGGTTTATTAACTTGATCTTTTCCAAGAAATAACTTTTGGTTTCACCTTTATTGTATTTTATTCATTTCAATTCTTATCGTCATTACTTCATTCTTCTGCTTACTTTGGGTATACTTTTTTTTTTAACATGATGCTGAAGTATTTGATTTGAGATCTTTCTTTCTTTCTAACATAGGTTATTAGTGTTATAAATTCTCCTCTAAGAACTGTGTGACACCCTCCAAAGTTTGATATGTTGTTGTGCTGGTTTGAACTGTTATGTACCCCGGAAAAGCCATGTTCTTTTAATCCTAATCAAATCTTGTAGGGACAGACCTATTGTTTGGTTGGGAACTTCTGATTAGGTTGTTTCCATGGAGATGTGACCCACCCAATTGTGGATGGGATCTTTTGATTGAATTATTTCCTTGCTGATATGACCCTGTCCATTCAAGGTGGGTTTTAATTAGTTTACTAGAGTCCTTAAAAAGAGCTCACAGAAAGAGAGAGTTCAGAACTGACACAAAGAGCAAAGAAATGAAATCAAGACACAGACATTTGTAGATGCTGAGAGATGAAATCTAAAGTTTTCCCCAGAGAATCTAAGTGAGGGCCCTTAGAGTGATTAGACACTTAAGATTGAAAGCCACTGAAATTAGAAGCTGAGAGCAACGAACCAGGAGCAAGGACCAGCCAATGCCAGCCATGTGCCTTCCCAGCTGACAGAGGTGTTCCAGATGCTGGCTGCCTTTCCTCCAAGATGGTACCCTCTTGTTGGTACCTTAATTTGGACATTTTCACTTCCTTAGAATTGTAACTTAATAAGTCTCCTTTATAAAAGCCAATTCATTTCTGGTATATTGCATTCTGGTACTTTAGCAAACTGAAATAGTTGTGCTTTCATTTTATTGAGTTCAAAATACTTTTAAATTTCTCTTTTGAGTTTTTCTTTGATTCTTGTCTATTTAGAAGTATTTTATTTAATTTTCAAATATTGAGAGGGGCAATTTCTAGATTGTAGAAATATTTAATTTCACTGTGGTCAGAGAACATGTTTTCTATGAGTTGAGTCTTTTTAAATTTATGAAACTTGTCTTATGGCCCAAAATATGGCCTATCTTGGTAAATGGTTCATATATACTTGAAAAGAATTTATATTCTGCTCTTGTTAGGTGGAGTATTCTATAAATGTCAAATAGATCAGGTTGGAAGATAGTTTTTTCAAGTGCTTTATATCCTTACTGACTTTCTATCTCCTTGTGCTTAAAATTATTCAGATAGGGTTATTGAAATCTCTGACTGTACTTGTGGTTTTATCTACTTCTCTTGCAGTTCTATCAGTCTTTTTTTTTTTTTTAACATGTGCAGGCACCTGGAACTGAACCCGATTCTCCAGCATGGTAGATGAGAACTCTGCCGCTGAGCCACCATTGCCTACCCACTATCCGTTTTTGCCTCATGTATTATAAGCTGTTTTATTAGCTACATCAGTATTTAGGATCATTATGTTCACTTGACGAATTGACTCATCATTATGAAATGAATTTCTTTATCCTTAGATTTCATTACTATGACATCTACATTATCTGATATTAATGTAGCCATTCCAGCTTTATTTTGATTAGTTTTAGCATGGAGTATCTTTTTCCAGTCTTTTGCTTTTAACTGATTTGTGTCTTATAGGTATCATGCATTTCTTATAGCCAGCTATAGTTGGGTTTTGCTTTTATTTTTAATCTAATCTGATAATCTTTCCCTTTAATTGAAATGTTTCGATCATTTACACTTTATATGATTACTGACATTGTTAGGTATAGATCTGTCATCTTGCTGTTTGCTGTCTATATAGCTCACCTACTTTTTGTTCCCTCTTCCCTCTTTTTCTGCCTTCTTTTGGATTTCTTGAATATTTTATGATTCCATTTTCCTTACTTTTTAATTATAACTCAAAGAGCTATAACTCGTAGTTGTTTTAAGTATTTTAGTGTTTATTTTAGGTTTTATAATATATATTTAACTTATCACAATCTATATTCAAATGATATTATACTACTTCATACATGTATGAGAACTCTACGATAGTATAGTTCTGTTTTTCTTTTCCTGGCTTTTGTGCTATTGTTTTTGTACATTTTAATTTCATATATATCATATACTTACACTCTATATTGTTATTACTTTTGTTTAAACAGTCAACTATATTTTAGAGAGACTTAAATAGTAATTTAAAAGATCTTTTATATATTTATCCATGCAGTTACCATTTCCAGTGATCTTCATTTGTTTTTTTTAGGTTTGTATTTGCATCTAGCATAATTCTTTCTGAACCATTTTTAACAGCTTTATTGAAATATAATTAATGTACTATAACATTTATCTATTTAAAGTGTATAATTCAGTGCTATTTGTTCTATTCAGATATGTGCAGCCATTACCACAGTCAATTATGGAACATTTTCATCACATCAAAAAGAAACCTTACTAAAATCAAATGTTTCTGTGTCTCAAAGGACTTTGTCAAAAAGGTGAAGAGGCAGCCAGCTCAGTGAGAGAAAATGCTTGGAAGCCATTTATCTGATAAGGGTTTGATATTCGGTGTATATGAAGAAATTCTACAATTCAATAACAAAAGAACAAACAACCCAATTATTCAATGGGCAAAAGATATGAATAGACGTTTTTCTGAAGAGGAAATGCAAATGGATGCAAAGCATATGAAAAGGTGTTTATCTTCATTAGCTATTAGGGAAATACAAATCTAAACCACAATGAGATACCACCTCACACCTATAAGAATGACTGCTGTTAAACAATGTGGAGAGAATATGGAGAAATTCCCACTGCTGGTGGGAATCTGTAATGGTACCGTCACTGTGGAAGACAGTTTGACGGTTTCTCAGAAAACTAAATATTGTGTTACCCTATGTTCTAGTTTGCTAACTGCCAGAATGCCATATACCAGAAACAGAATGACTTTTTTAAAAGGGTAATTTAATAAGTTGCTAGTTTACAATTCTAAGGCCAAGAAAATGTCCCAATTAAAATAAGTCTATAGAAACGTCCAATCAAAGGCATCCAAAGAAAGATACCTTGGTTCAAGAAGGCCGATGAAGTTCAGGGTTTCTCTCTCAAGTGAAAAGGCACAGGGCGAACATAGTCACATTTTCTCTCTTAGCTGGAAGGGCACATGGTGAACACGGCGTCATCTGCTAGCTTTCTCTCCTGGCTTCCTGTTTCATGAAGCTTCCGGGGAGGCACTTTCCTTCTCCATCTCCAAAGGTTGCTGGCTTGTGGGCTCTCTGTTTCTTATGGCTATGTCGTTCTTCTCTGCTCTCTCTGAATCTCCTCCAATCTCCAAAATGTCTCCTCTTTTATAGGACTCCAGTAACTTATCAAGACCCACCCAAAAGGGTGGAGACATGTTGTCGCCTAATCCAGTTTAACAACCACTCTTGATTAAATCACATCCCCAGGGAGATGATCTGATTACAGTTTCAAACATACAGTATTGAATAGGGATTATTCTGCCTTTATGAAATGGGATTTAGATTAAAACATGGCTTTTCTAGGGGACATACATCCTTTCAAACCAGCACACCCTATGACCCGGCAATTCCACTATTTGGTATATACCCAGAAGATCTGAAAGCATTGACATGAACAGACATTTGCACTTATGTTCATAGCGGCATTATTTACAATTGCCAGAAGATGGAAACAATCCATGTGTCTATCAACAGATGAGTGGCTGAACAAACTGTGGTGTGTATATATATATATATATGATGGAATGTTATGCAGAAGTAAGAAGAAATGAGGTCCTGAAACATGACAACATGGATGAACCTTGAGGACATAATGCTGAATGAAATAAGTCAGGCATAAAAGGATTGACACTATATGATGTCACTAATATCAACCTGCTGGAAATTGAAAACTCAGACTCTTTTTGTTTTTTTGCATGGGCAGGCACCAGGAATCAAACCTGGTGTCCGGCATGACAGGCGAGAATTCTGCCACTGAGCCACCATTGCACCACTCCTGAAAACTCAGGCTCTTAAAAGCACTCGTTGGAATCAACAATTCAATATCATAAGAAAGCAGTGAAGATTCTTGACTTGTTCCTAACTGTAAATGAAACTGCTTCTAAAATTTCAGCAGTAAGAATGATGTTAGTGCTAGTTTGGAGATACACACTTTTCAGATTAGAAAAATTTCTTTGTATTGTTAAAGACTTGATCATAAACATTTACTGAATGTTTTTATGCTTCTGTCGAGATGCCTGTATGGTTTTTCACTATTAATGTATTAATATGCTGAATTTAAAAAATAAATCTTAAAAAAACAGCAACCCTTTATTATTTAGCCTTTACCCTCTTGTCACCTTTGCTCTTTCTCTTCCCAAACAACCACTAATCTGCTTTCTGACTCTGGGGTTTGCCGTTGTCCGTTTGTATATTTGGTATCTCAGGAGATAGTGATGTCTCACTCCATAGAGTTCACAGTCTGGGTAAGGAAATAAGATATACCTGCAAGTAGCCTGGGGTTAGGAGTCCCTCTGAGGCCAGGTTGAAAGGTCAGGCTGTGGGAAAGGTGAAGGTCAGGCTGTGGGCAGGGTGAGGGTCAGGGTGAGGGTTGGGCTCTGGACTGGTGAGGGGTTGGGTTGTGAACAGGTGAGAGGGCAGAGCATGGCAAGGGGATTGCAGAATCTTCTTTCTGAAGGTAACTTGCTGATGTCAGGCTGACACTGACTGAATTAGTCCTGTTTCTGACCAACTCTGATTTAAGGTCATGCTTTTGTGCTTTCCTAACATTTGTCTCCTTTGGCACTGAGAAATCTTCCCCAGCTGTATGTGGTACTTTGGGGGTGCTCTTAGGTATATTAGGTATATTCTAATATTAGGTATATTCTAAGGCTGGGGAGAAAGTGTCATGGCTTTGATAATAGGGGTCCAGGGAAAAATTATAGGTGCAGCCTCTCCCTGCTGTGTGATAAAAGTGTCATCACACCTGCAGACGAAAGTGCGGTGAGAGTCACATCTTCCGACAAGCCAGACCTGCCCCATGTTATTGTGTTAAGTATAAAAATGCTGTGATGCCCACATCTCCCAGTTGGTAGAGGTGTGAGGAGATGGCAGAATCAATAGGGATTTTGCTCCTTTCATTGTGCTGTTTAATGTAGCTCCTTCTCTTTAAAAGGTCTTCTCTGGGAAGAGATTATAATCCATGATCTCCAGTTGCCCTGTCTAGGGTGATTGAGTGGGGGCTGCAAGATTTTGTAAACAGAGCCTCCCTTACTACTGTCTTCCAGGGTGCCTGGGAAGCTGCGCTGTTGCTTTGCTCTTTGGAGTTGAGCATTGCCTTCCATTTTCACTTATTCATTCCACAAATATTTATTACAGGTGCAAACTATGTGTCAAGCAATTTGCTGGCCACTGTAGATAAAGTGTTGACCAAGACATAGCCTTGACCTTCATGGATCTTACAGTCTATTATAGGAGACAGATGAGAAAAACAAACACATGTGCAGTGAACTGAGTGCATTGAAGAACATACACAGGAATGTATGACAGAATAATGGCAGGCACTGGGCACCTTAGGTGGAATGGGGAGGGCAGGCCTCTCTGAGAGGGTGACATTTTAACTGAGATTGGAATTTGAGACAAAAGCACCTTAGGCAGAAGAAAAGCATGTGGGAAGGTTTTAGGGCAGAAAAATGTTGGCATTCCTGGAACCACATGAAGGCTGGTGAGCTTAGAGCACAGAGAAAGGGTTGAGGCCATGAGGTGCAGGTAGACAGGAAGCGGGGGTGGGGCTGGGGTAGGGTGGGTCACACACAGAGACCTGGAAAGGTATCTTTTTAATTCCAAATATATATGGGAGGCCACAACGGGATTTTAGGTAGGAATGTTATGTGATTGGATTTAGTCTTTAGTTTACTTTTTTTTAAAAGGAATTACTATTGTTTTTGTAAATATGATGCCTGTCCATCGTAAACCTTTTATGCTATAGGGAAAAGTATTCAAAGAGGAACAACATGTCGCCTTGATGTATGTTTCTCAGAATAAAAATAGAAGCGGGAGCTTGATTAGTCATTCATTTATTCAGCAAATATTTGTGAAGCACCTTCTCTGTATCACACACTAGTCTCAGCTTTGGCAAGATTGGCTGACACAGCGGAGAAGGTTCCAGCTTTCAACGAGTGCAAATAACAAGGCAGATTCAGCTGGTGATGAGTGATATGAATGCAGTGTAGAGGTGGCTTCTTTCGATGCCTAATTAGAGACTCTCTCTGATATGTGTGTCTGTGATATGTCATCTGTGATAGGAAAAATGAGGAGGACCAAGAGGCAATCAATGGCTGTGAGACAGGATCTAGTGTGGATGCCTGAGGAGTAAGTAGGGGAGGTCATGACATGTAGGGCTTTGTAGACTCTAGCGAAGGGCCTGGACTTTATTCTAGGTGTGATGGGAAACCTTAGAGATCAGTTAGAGAACTTTGCACGTGTCCAGGCAGGGGCTGATGGTGGCTTGGAAAGGGAGAGAAGTGGACAGATGTGAGAGGTATTTTGGAGGTGAACTGACAAGACTCCCAGTGGAGGGGAGTTGAGGGAAATGGCGGCATCAAGGACGACTCCCAAATATTGACTTACATGACTGGTTTAATGGCAGGGGTGCAATTTATTGAGATGGAGAAGAATGCTGGGAGAGGGAGACTTTTTGTGTGGAGACAAAGGAAGAGTTAAGTTTTGCACCTGTTAAGTTTGAGGCGGCATTTGATGTGCAGATTGGAGTCCTGAGGAGGGGTCTGAGGGACATTAAACTGGGAGTGGGCAGCACACAGGTGGCCTTGCAAATGGGTGAGATCACCAGGAAGACAGTACTGCTAGGGAAGAGAAAAATGCCCCTAGGGGGGACAGGTACAGGAGGAAAAGCTAGCAAAGGAGCAGGAAAAGAAACTGCCAGAGAAGTAGGTAGAAAACTTGAAGGGTGGTGACATAGAAGTCAAGAGGAAACAAAGCTTTAAGAGGAAGATGCGGTCAAACATTGGCCAGTGCTGAGAATGGGGAAGTATCCTTTGCTTTGGCAGCAAGGAGGTCCCTAGGGACCTGGATAAGAACTATTTCCAGTATCACGTTGGGGGTGGGCCTAGACTGAAATGAATTGCAGAAGGAACATGCAGGCAGAAGAGGAAACTTGAAAGGCCGATAAGCCTATGAAAAGATGCTCAGCTTTAGCACTGATCAAAGAAATGCAAATGATGGCAAAAAATGAGATGCCATTTGTCACCCTTCTAATTGGCCCCATATGAAAATATTTTAGAGTTGGGCATTATTAGAACTGAAAGTTTGAGCAAGACTCCAAGTGACAGTGATGTGAAGTTCCAAAGATGAATCCCCGAGAGCAGAATTTACAAAGGAAATGGTTTGCAAGCCATGACTCTTGGACCCTGCCATCGGAGTAAGGAGATAGACAGGGTCAGACAGCAGAGAGGATTTGGTGAGGAGGTTTCTTTGGAAAGTAGTCTTGCTCTGTGGTGAAGGTAAAGAAGGGTATAGGGTGCTACTTCACCACAATGCTGGCAAGACTTCTGGAGGATTCCTCTGAGCACTTTGCCATGAGATCCTACAGCTGGAGGCATAGAGCATGCTCATGCTGAAGAAAACCATAGAAATAATCACCTATTATGTATTCTAACACAATACATTAGTTTTGCCTCCTTTTGAACTTTGTATAAATGGAACAGAAGCTTGTGTGCCTGGCTGCTTTTTCTCCATTTTAAGCTTGTGAGTGTGATCCATGTTGTTGCTTGTAGCAGTAGTTTGGTTATTTTCATTGCTATATAATATTCCTTTATATGAATTTACTTAAATCATTTATCCATTCTACCATTGGTGGATAAAAACATCTATAATGTTTTGCAGTTTTGGGCTATTACAGATAAGGAGGCTCTGAACAGTCTTGTACATGTGTTTTGGTACGCATATATACACGTTTCTTTTGAGTGTATTCCTTGGACTGGAATGTAGGTAATATCTCATTTTCATTTTAATTTGCATTTCCCTGATAGCTAATGACGTTGAACACCTTTACAAGTGTTTATTGGTCATTCATATATCTTTCTTTGTGAAGTACCTGTTCAAGGTTTTGTTTTGTTTTTTATGCATTTTAAAGATTGGGTCGTCTGTCTCTTTTATTGATCAGAATTCTTTATGTATTCTGGATACTAGTCCAAAATACCTGCAATGCAGTTGTCTTCTCCTACTCTCTGACTTGGCTTTTTTCACTCTGTGAATGGTATCTTTGATGAAGAGAAGTTCTTAATTTAAAGAAGTCCAATTTCCCAGTATTTTACTTTGTATTCAGTGTGGATTTTGGGGGGCCTTATTTTTAAAATCTTTGCCTAACCCTAAAGTCATGAAATTTCTTTCTGTATTACTTTTTAGGAGCATTATTGTTATATATTTTATGTTTAGAACTACATTCCACTTGTAATTTATTTCTGTGTATATTGTGAAGTATGATCCAGCTTCCTCTTTTTTTAAAACAATAAATAGTGCAGAATCATTTTTTTTTTATTGTGAAGACCATTCCTTCATGGCACTACAGTGGGACCTTTGTCTTTTTATCTGATCTCAGGAGGGAAGCTTTAAATTGGCCAGCACTACATTTAATATTTCATGTAGGGTTTTTGTTGGTTCCATTTTTAAGATTAAGGACATTACCTTATAATATTGGTTTGTTACATTTAAAAAAATCATGAACAGATGCTGAAGTTTATCAAATGTTCTTTTGTTTTATTGAGGTTCTGAATCTGAAACTAAGCAGAGGCTTGGGAAGCCTTGTAAAGATTGATATTCAAAGCCTCTCTGATATTCAGAGCCAGAGAGGGACTCCACTGGACACCCATACTTTTGGCTGAGATCTCTGAAGTGCCACACTCCAGGAGTAAGGTTAAACTGAAGTAGGTGAGGCTTAAAACCTGCCTCAAGGCATCTCGATCTCTGGTTGGATTAAAGTGATTTGCCCTGCTGTTTGCCATAAGCAGCAGAATATGACATAATCCAGAGCCCTCTATAATTTTTCTTAAACAACATCTGAGATTCAATAAAATATCCCCAGACATACTGTGCTGGTTTAAAACTGTTGTGTATCCCAGAAGAGCCATGTTCTTTAATCATTGTTCAATATCATTGGGTGGGATCTTTTTGACTAAGTTGTTTCCATGGCGATGTGAGCCACCCAGTTCTGGGTGGGACCTTTTGATTTAGGTGATTCCATGGAGATGTGTCTCCACCCACTCAAGGTGGGGTTGCTTACTCGAGTCCTTTAAGAGGGAACCATTTTGGAAAAAGCTTTACTGCCCACACAGCCAAAGAACTTTGGAGATGCTGAAAGAAAACGTCTCCAGGGAAGCTGATAGGGAAAGCTAGCAGACATTGCCATGTGCCTTCCCAGCTGACAGGTGTTCTGGATAGCATCAGCCTTTTTTGAGTGAAGGTAACCTCTTGTTAGGGTCTTAATTTGGACCTTTTCATGACCTTAGAACTGTAAATTTGCAACTAAATAAATTCCTTTTTAAAAGGCCATTCCATTTCTGGTATATTGCATTCCAGCAGCTTAATAAACTAAAATACATACCAGTAAAAGAGGGCAAATCATTTGACTGAAAATGAAGGGGAGCAGGGAAGTGAGACAGAGAAGGGAAGGCAGCCTAAACATTGTACATTATCAGTTGTTTACCTTTATGGGCAACTGAGGCTCAGTCCCATGGAAATTTGGGGAGTCAGAGTGAAGCATGCCTTAGAGTTGTCCCATTCTAAGGACAAGGGACCTGGTATATTTACACAGCAATTCCTTCAGTCATTGGTGTGGGCTGTGGGAGCAGGTGTTCGTTCCTCATCACTTCTGGACTGCCCCCCACTCATGTAGGAAGAGCTCCAGAAGTCCAACAGAGTCTCTAGGAAAAGAGTCGCAGGTGCTGGCAGTTGGAAGTCATCTTCATAGGGACAGGGTTCAAGTACTGACAGCATCAGCTGCATTAATCTTCCTTCAAGTCCCATCTCAGACAGTATACTCATAATCATAAAAATATATACTTGGATACAGATGCTTTAGTGTTTCCCCACATCTCTTTTCCAGATATTATCTCAAGACCTACTTTGTGCATAGGGACAGCTCCAGCCCCCACTGGACTCTAAATTCTTGTCACCCACTGGCGTGGCTTTCACCATTTGTTCCTTCTCATAATTGTTGTGTCTTGTCCTTTTTGATACTCCTCTGATCCTCTCCCACCTGCCTTTAGCAAAGGATTGGGGATGCACAGATGCTTGGGAAGGACTTGCCACTAATAGAATGAGATTCAGGCCACAGCCTGTTTTTATACTCCTATCTAATCCCACTTCCATCCATAAATTTCATTTTAGAGGCACACTTTTCCTGGCTGTTTATGAGGGTGGTGTGTTGGGGTGGTCAGCATAAATACAATCCATGGATGATGGTTAAGTTTCTTCTTAAAGATTAGAATCCACCTCTTTCCCCAGCAAAGCACTTAGTGAAGCTCCTCACATGGAGCAAAATTAATTGGATTGAATTCCTCCTTCTCCCACTCTGAAACAACCCTCTTGGGATACTTATTTTTTTATTTTTTATTTTTTTGCATGGGCAGACACTGGGAATCGAACCTGGGTCTCTGGCAGGGCAGGTGAGAACTCTGCCTGCTGAGCCACCCTAGCCCGCCCTGGGATACTTATTTTTAAAAAGCATCTTCTGCTCTCAGAACTTTTTATGTCCTCAGATGCCAACTCCTCATACCCCTGGTCCCCAGTTCCTGGGTGTCAGTACTTGTGGTCAGGGCCAGGACCATGTGACCTTGGCTGGTTTGACTGACTATCCCTAATCCATGAGGGGACCTTCTAAGGTTGCTTCTTAGCTGGAGAAGGAGCCCCACCCACACCCCCAAAGAGAACCCACTGCCCCTAAGGTCTGCTCTGAGTAAGGAAGGGTCAAGAGTGAGATGGACCCTCACTTGCAAGGTTCTCTGTCTTTCCCTCCTGCCCCTAACTCTGGCATCTTGAAGCCTTACTCACCTCTGGGATACAGCTGAGGGGCTTGAATTTTCCATTATCATTTTTTGGTTCATGGGAGGTGAAAGCCCTAGAAAAACTCAAAACACTGCAAGTTTTCAGAAAGGCCAGTGATCTGCTGGTGGCTTTATTTTCTGATATCGCACAACAGAGCTGCCTGCATTTTTTCCCACTCAATTGAGTGACTTTTTGATGGATCTTACTGGTTGTTTTGGCATCGTGTGGGCATAAACTCGAGCTGGGGCTCCACAGAGGCGGCAAAATCAGACATGAATAATAATCATAATAAACCTTCACAACACTTGGAAGTTTCCAAAGTGCTTTCCCAAACACTCACCTCTTTCCATCTTAAAGCTCCTTGTGACATAGGCAGGGCCAGTGTCACAGCTCCATCTTCCTGATAAGAGAAATAATGGTTCAGAGACAGAGGCTGACCTGGCCTGAGAAAGAGAGTGAGAGAGTGAGCGCACATGTATGTGGGTTTGGCCTGCCTGGGTTCATGGAACAGGTTCTGAAGGGGAAAGCCAACATTGAGGCATTGGAATCCAACCAAGACTCTGATCCATCTGAGGTAGACATAGGACTTACCCAGGACCCAAACACACTGAGGCGTGTTAACAAGTCTGCAGGGTGCCTTGCCTGTGTACTCTCCCATGCCCCCTCCTCTGCTGTACCACTCTTTCTGTCCTAGCTCCCAAGGGCCCAGGCTCTCCTGCCGTGGCGTCACCTTTTTGCCTCTCCCTTCTGCCCTGTGCACTCTGTCTATCCACCCCGTCCTCAGGGGAAGTCCCCGCTGCACTCCCCTTTCCCAGGACCCTGCTCTCTGCCCTCATGGATGTCATAAACTCGCCAGAGCATACCTCCCTGCACCTCTCCTTTCAGGCACAGTCTGTCAACCTGAGATGTTTGCTTCCCAGGGTCTTTTCTTTTCTTGGAGGACCCACTCAAATCCTGCCTCCTCCAGGAAGTCTTTCTTGGCTGCTCTGGTTTATACCAACCATTGGGCTGGGACCCCTCCAGCTTCTCCTTTCTGCTTCAGGACCTGCTCAGGAACTTCGCGCGCCCACCTGGGGCATCGCACACAGTCCGTGGGTTTTCAGCATCCTTGCCTTAATCCTTACTCTTCTTAACAGAAACTTCCAGGGGACTGTCATGCTCCTTCCTCCTGGTTTTTCAGCTCTTGAGCCAGTGAGATAGAGTTTGAAAGGAGGAGTTTCTGGCATCAGTTGGGCAGGTTTGGGTGAGGTGTTGGTCTATCTCGGAGCATCCCATCATCTTGACATATCTTGTTTCTAACACTTCTCTCCTCAGTAGACAGAGAGTTCTCAAGGATATGCAAATGGGAGATGGCGGAATGTGGCTGAGATGGGAGAAAGGAGCAGCTCCTGTGGATGCAGCCGGTGCCGCCATGGAGTGCCCCCTTTCCTAGGCGCAGGAGCTCTGCCTGTGGCCCCAGGTGCCCGGCTGCAGATCCCCCACCAGCCACCCCTGCCTGCACATGCCCCCTGGCCCCCACCTGCACATGCAGGATGCTGTGGCCGGGAGTGAGGGCCCTGCTGGGCGCCTGCAGGGAAGCTGAGGACATTTGGTACTGGCCACCACTGGAGATGTGTCCTGTCCCCTCGGGGATCGTGGGGCTCTGGCCCCCCGCCACCCCACCCCGATTTCCCTTGAAGGGCTTGACAAAGATGCGGTTTACCCCTCCCCCACGGTACCAAATGTGAATCGTATTTCACTTTATGGCATTTTGTCTCAGTGAAAACCACATAGTTTGACCAATTAAAGCCTGTTTTGGACCAAGCCCTTGACAGAATTGGGGAGGCAGCTGAAAAGGACGTCCTGTTCCTATGGCCTTTCATCTCTCTCTCCCTTTATTTTCTTGGTCACGGTTCAGATTTAGAGGGAAACAGCAGTGGGAAGAAACTGTGTCTGCTCCAGCCTCTTGGTGGCTGTAGATAACCAGCTCTCAGCTGTGCTGCCAGGGCCCCAGGAGCAAGGCCCAGCCTGAGAGGTAGAAGTATGCTGGAGGTGTGGGGGAGCCCCCAGGGGGCTGGGAGAGGAAGGGGGTGGGGACTGTGAGGGAGGCTACAGCTGCTGTTTGCGTAAGAGGAGGGGGCCGCTGGGGGGGGGGCAGGGGAGCAGGATGGGAGGGCTGTGTGCTCTGGGACCCCCCCTTACTTGCTGCCTGTGGCTTGTGGCTGCACCTGGTGGCGTGAGGGCTGTGGACCTCAGCTCAGGGGCATCATGGTAGCAGCGGGAGCAGGGCTGCCCAGAGTCGAGCCTTTGCGCCAGCGGTTATGAGGGTCCTGGAGGGGGAAAATGGGCCAGATGAGAGCGGCGGGGCAGCTAGGGGTTTAGAGCATGAGACAGTCTCTGGGGACCCCGAGAGGCACCGAGCAAGGGTCGGGAGGGGAAGGTCCTCCCTGAGCAGGTGGGACAAGCTCCATTAGCATGTGCACCCTTATCGCAGGTACCCCACCTGTCCCCGCGGGCTGGAGACTGGGGGGCATAGGGATACAGAAGGGTGAGAGAAAGAATAAAAGTAAATTTGCTGGGCCTCCATGTGTCTGGCATAGATTCCAATAAAATCATATGTTTCTCATTTTATTCCTGCAAGAACTCATTCATTCATTCATTCATTCATTGAACACCCACCAAACATTTACTGAGAGCCTTCGTGTGTTAGGCACTTTTCTGGGCATCAGGGATAAATGTCCAAGGAGATATAGCTCTTCCTCCAAGAGCTCACAGTTCACAGGGGAAGACACCATGGGAGGGGCCCCTCTGGCAGGTTGGGTAGTCAGGAGTTGCTTCCTGGAGGAGGTAACCTTGGAGCTCCAGAGGAAGGATTTAACTAGAAGGGAAATTAAAGAGCAGGGGTGGGAAATGTTGACAGTGTTCCAAGTGCAGATGCAGATTCAAAGCCATGACACATTTGAGGAAGTATAAATAGGTCTGTGTGGTGGAGGGAAAGGCTTTGAGACTGGCTCAGAGGCAGGGCAGGAAGCCTGCTGACTGTAATGGGGTCTGACCACAACAGTGAGCCTTGACAATACTTACTTATTTTTGGTGGATGATGTGATGAGCTTACCATTTTAAATATCCCACTTTGACGTCAGTGTCGGAGGGGTCCGGTTGAGGGCTCCCCTTGTCACTTCAGGGGAGAAGTGACCAGGCCTCGGTCAGGATGGTGGCTTTGGAGAGGGAGAGCAGTGAATGGCTTTGGGACTAGTTGGGAAGTCCAGCGGGTAGGACGAGCCTGGAAAACTTTTAGCTTGTGTGATTGGTGTGATTGTTCTATTGATGGAGGCATTTAGCAGAGAAAGACACAGATGTGGTCCCACTTTCTCTGGAGATTCTGCCCTAGTGGGGAAGACAGTGATCAAGAGGTGATGAGCGTAGGGCAGGCTACAGAGGGGTGAGGGCAGAGGCCTTCGGGGGCCGTAATGTGGGTTTGGACATCTGACTGAGCCCTTGGAAGGTTCTGGCTAGTGTAGGGTCTTTTGGGAGACCAGGGAAACCAGACGGGAGAGAGGAGAGGCTTGAGGCAGAGGGTAGAAAGCAGAACTTGAAGCCGTCTCTACCTCTCATAGATAGCAGGGCTGCCAGGTGGGATTTGCTGGCTGAAGGCTCATGCACCTTATGGAGACCGCTGGTGGATGAGCAGCCTGCAGGTCTGCACGTGCTGAGGGTGCAGCTGGAGGGCCTCCACGGGATGATGCCCCGTGGGTGGCCAGAGAGAGAAGTGAGGAGTCACTGACCTTCCCTCTTCCCTCTCTTTATCTTTGATAAAGCAGTAGGATTCTAATTAACAAACTTTGGGGGAAGAGAAAACATGTACGTGCTTAACATTCAAACTGTATGAGAGAGGAATAGTGAATCCCCCTCTCACTCCTAATTCCCAGCTCCACAGGTCCCATCCCCTGAGGCATGCCAGTCTCATATATTCCTCTGGAGATGGTTTGTGTCTGTAAAGCAATTTTATAAAAATGCTAGCAAACTATGTCTATGTTTCTACATCTTTCTTTTAAAATTTGACTAAGTGTTTTTAAGTTCACTCCTTATAGTACTAAAGAGGTCTACTTCATTCTTTTGTACAGCTGCATAATGTTCCATCATATCATGTCCCATAATTTAATTAACCAGTTCCCTACAACTGGGAACTCAGTAAGTTTCCAGGCATTTGCTTATAAACAATACAGCAAGAATAGCCTTGTAAAAACAGACACCATTTTGGGATTAATTTTGGCTGCATTTGGAGTGTTGTTTTTTTTTTTCTTTTGTATAATGAGAAGTCTGGAGGTAGACAAATGCCGGCATTGGTTTAGTGATATCCTAGCAAGGTCTCCATGTCCTTTTCCTTATGGTGATAAGATGGCTGCTCTAGATCCAGCCACTACATCTACATTCTGGGCATGAGGCAGGAGGAAGGACAACAAAAAGGAAAAGTGTGCATCATCAACTCAATCTTCTGTTCTTTTAAAAGATTTCCTGGAAGCCTTTTGAATAATTTCTGCTTACATCTCATTGGCCAGGCTTGTATCAAGCAGCCATTCCAGCTGGAAATGTTTTTTAGCTGGGCTTATTGCTGCTGCCAACAAAGTCAGGTTTTATAGAAAGGGAAGGAATGGGCACTGGGTTGGTGTCTGGTAGATTTTATCTCTAGTATAATTTCTTAAAAGTGGAATTGTTGGATTAAATATTTTCTTATGCTTAAAAGTTTAATTGTGCCAAATTGTCCTCCAGGGGGTTTCACTAGTTTACACGTCTGCAGTGTGTGTGTGTCTGCATCCTTGCCCATAGACTGTGTTGCCAAACTGTTCAATTTTTGCTAATATGACAGGTGAAAAATGACCTCTCATTGTTTTCATTTGCATTTATCTTTCTATGACTGAGGTCGATCATCTTTTCAAATGCTTAAAATCATTGGCATTTAAAGGGTGATGGGAGAAGAACATTTGATAAGGGAGAACGAGAAGTAGTGACCTGGAAAGGAGTTGGAAACTAGGAGAGGTTAGGGTCAAAGAAGGGGAGTGAGGAGCTTCAAAGAGTGCAGAGACTCTGTCAGGGAGGTAGAGTATGGACAAAGGAGTGCTCACTGGGTGTGGCAACATTCTGGTCACTTGTAATCCTGGGAAGAGCAGACTCAGCTGGAGTTCTGGAGTAGAAACTCCATAGTCCTCCCCTGTGGAGTATTAACTGTTCTGTTTAGATGAGGACATGGATTCCTAGAAGGGTTACATAACTTGCTGAAGGTCACAGATCTCATAATGAGTGAGCTGGGATTTAAATTCTGGTGTGTTGGACCCTCAGAGGCTCTCAAGGGAATTCCACAGAGGCTGTGAGGGAGGGAGAAGGTTTGTGTATAGCTGCTGATTTACATATATGGAAGGGACTTTTCAGCTCTTAGATCCACTTACCCCATTTTACAAATGAGGGCATTTAAGTCCCATGAAGGTCAAGAGACTTGCTAGCAAGTGTAAGAGCCCAGAAGAACCCAGATTCGACTCTGATTCCAGGACAGTTTGTGGAACTACCCTTTCTCCAGCAGGGGGTGCCGGTCAATGTCCAGGGCTGAGGAGAACACACCTGAGCCAGTCAGCCCCTCCGATAGAACTGCTTACCTGGGCCCCAGGAGGAGTCACTGTCTGCTGAAGGAAGAGACAATGACCCAACTTATGCCTGCAAAGAAGATCAAGCTACTGGCAATTCTGGGCTTGGTTTGTAGCCTCTTCGGAGGGATAGTGGTCTGGAAGCTTAAAGCGTGTCTTATATCCTTCTGAGAATTGTTGTTTCATTATTTCTCATGTCAGAGCCTCTAACTTACCCCCACCTAGGGTCGCTAAAATACACATTATCATCTATTCTTGGCTATCAGTAAAGTCAACCAGATGGCCATACATCTGGCCAGTTTGATGGTTCATTCACTCATTCATTTTAAACATTTTTACAATTAAGCCTAAAATAACATTGTTATTCTTACAAAATATGAATTATGGCCCAGGTGATCCTTGTTGAGAAATGTTTTTGGGGTAGCAGTGCGCCCTGCCTCCAAAGACAAATCATGAAAGGCAAAGCCAGTGTGCTTGTTTGAAAGGATGTATGTACCCTAGACAAGCCATGTTTTAATCCTAATCCCATTTTGTAAAGGCAGCCATTTCGTCTAATCCCTATTCAGCATTGTATGTTTGAAACTGTAATTAGATCATTTCCCTGGAGATGTGATTTAATCAAGAGTTGTTGTTAAGCTGTATTAGGTAATGACATGTCTCCACCCATTCAGGTGGGTCTTGATAAGTTTCTGGAGTCCTATAAAAGAGGAAACATTTTGGAGAATGAAAGAGATTCAGAGAGAGCTGAGAACAACAACATAGCCATGAGAGCAGAGAGCCCACAAGCCAGTGACCTTTGGAGATGAAGAAGGAAAACGCCTCCTGGGGAGCTTCATGAAACAGGAAGCCAGGAGAGAAAGTAGCAGATGACGCCTTGCACGCCATGTGCCCTTCCAGCCAAGATAAGTCCTGATTGTGTTTGCCATGTGCCTTTCCAGATGAGAGAGAAACCCTGAACTTCATTGGCCTTCTTGAACCAAGGTATCTTTCCCTGGATGCCTTTGATTGGACATTTCTATAGACTTATTTTAATTGAACATTTTCTTGGCCTTAGAACTATAAACTAGCTTTTATTAAATTCCCCTTTTTAAAAGCCATTCTGGTTCTGGTATATTGCATTCTGGCAGCTAGCAAGCTAGAACAGCCAGTCATAGTAATGTCCCTTTCTTGCCAGATATTCACTCTCCCAGCAGCCCTTGTAATTGGATGCTGTGGGGGTCCTGTGGCATGGTTCCTGCCAATGAGCTGTAAGAGACAGGTTGAGAAGAGTACCCACTGGCATTAAATCTTCTATCTTCTTCTTGCCTTCAACACAGATGTGGTTCCTGGAGCAGAGGCAGTTATCTTGTAACATGGAGTTCATGGCAAGAGGACTAACAGCTTGAGGATGGAGAGGCAGAAAAATAGTCCTTGATGACTTTGTTTTTACCAACTCTGGGTTACCAATCTTCAGGTTTCTTGTCATGTGAGACAATTAAATATTTGTTATGTAAGCCACTGTTACTTAGGTTTCTGAATATTTGTAGCTGAAAACGCTCTTATTACACTCTCAGGTTTTTTATTTATACAAAAGCTCACTCATTGTTCAGTGAATTGCATTCTTCACTTAGTATATCTTGGGGATTTATTTATAGCATTCTACACAGGTCTGCTTTATACTTTTTAAAATAGACACATGTATTCCATTACATAGATTTACCACAATTTATTGCTCACTTCCCTATTGATTGAAATTTAGATTGCTTCCAGTTCTTTGCTGCTACAAAACAGAACTGTAATGAACATCTTGTACATGTATATATATAAATTAGCCACTTTTGTCAGTATATCTGGAAGTTAAATTGCTAACAGTGGAATTGCTGGATCAAATGTTATTTTAAATTGTAAAATTTGGTGGTGGTTGCCAAATGTCCTCTAGAAGGAGTCCATCAGTGTCTCCACCAGCTGACAGTGCACATACGTGCCCGTTACCCCAGACTCTCATTACAATGGCTCGTGCTAAATGTGACAGTTAAAATCAGTTTTTAAAAAGGTAGCTTATTCTTTTAATTTGCATTTACTTTTTATGATTATAGCCGAGGATCTTTTTTTTTTTTATATGGGCAGGCACCGGGAATTGAACCCAGGTCTCTAGCCTGGCAGGTGATAACTTCCTGCTGAGCCACCGTGGCCCGCCCTGAGCACCCTTTTTTTAGGTGCATTCGCCATTTGCATTTCTTCTTTTGTAACCTCCTGCTCTTACGCTTTCTTCATTTTTCTATGGGATTACTGGGTTCTTTCTAACTGATTTGTGAAATTTCTTTTGGTGAATTTGGAAAATTAGCCTTCTGGCATACTTTGCACATTTTACCCCCAGTTTGTTGTTTGTCTTTTGATTTTCTTAATGATATTTTTTTGTCCCTCAATGATTTTAATTTTTATGTAGTTATGTATTTCAATAATTTCCTTTGTGGCTTTTGTTTTTCTTTTCATAGTTTAGAAAAGACTTTCCACTCTAGGACTATAAATACATTGACCTGCTTTTCCTTCTAATATTTTTATGGCTTCTTTTTTATGTTTAAATCTTTGCTTCAACTGTATTTTATTTTGGTATAAAGAATAAGATGAAGATTTGTTTCGTGCTTTCCCAAACAGGCCACTGTGCTGTTGGTTCAGAGGAGCCAGATTTGTATTTGGGATTTGGATGAGTCATGATTATCTTCCTGCTCCTTTTAAACCTGGACAGTCTTCAGAAGTTTGAAGTCACCAGGAAAGAGAATGTCAGGGCTGGGAGGACCAGTATTCTACAGGGATTTCCAGCACAGGGCAGGCAGGCAGGGAGATGGAACTGGGGGCTGGAGAATGTGTCCACCTACTTGAATCCAGGACTTCCAGGGTGATGACTCTGGAAGTCATCACCTTCCAGATGATAAATAAATAATAAATTTATTTATTAAATATACCCACATACAAACACAAACATTTTTACCATATGATCATTCCATTCTTGATATATAATCAATAATTCACCATATCATCACATAGTTGTATATTCATCATCATGATCATTTCTTAGAACAATTTGCATCAATTCAGAAAAAGAAATGAAAAAACAGAAAAAAATTCATATATATCATACCGCTTACCCCTCCCTTTCATTGATCACTAGCATTTTAATCTACTAAATTTATTTTAACATCTGTTCCCCCATTATGTATTTATTTTTAATCCATATGTTTTACTCTTCTGTCCATAAAGTACATAAAAGGAGCATCAGACACAGGGTTTTCACAGTTACGCAGTCATCTTGCAAAAGCTGTATCATTATACAATCATCTTCAAGAAATATGGCTACTGGAATGCAGCTCTTTATTTTCTGGCAGTTCCCTCTAGCCTCTTCCTTACACTTTAACTAAAAAGGTGATAGCTATATAATGCATAAGAATAACCTCCAGGATAACATCTTGACTCTGTTTGGAATCTCTCAGCCATTGACACTTTATTTTGTCTCATTTCTCTCTTCCCCTATTTGGTCAAGAAGGTTTTCTCAATCCCTTGATGCTGAGTCTCAGCTCATTCTAGGATTTCTGTCTCACGTTGCCAGGAAGGTCCACACCCCTGGGAGAATGACTCTGTTTTGAAGGTCTGCTCTGAGTAGTCTAGTGAGGCCATGAGAAAACTGGGCATACAGTTGATGACTTCCTTCTCATCAAAAGCTGACCAGAACTGTCAGTGAGGAATCATCAGATAGCATCCTCTAAGTGCTCTCTGACAGGTACACATGCAGCCTTCGTTCCCCAGGTGGCCAGAAACAGCTCTTAACTGCATCCTGGTCTTTGCTCCCTCCAATCCTCCTAGTCCCTCAGGCCGTTACTGGCCAGCCTTGGGCTGTCCCCAGTTCCTCAACCCCTTCCAGTCCTGACCTCTGGAGCTTTCCCACCAAGAATCCCAAGGTAGAGTTTTCTACCCTGACTAGGAATGCATGGGGGCAGAAGGCCAGAGCTCTTGGCACAAAGGAAATTGGGGTTATCCCTGGATTTGTAAGTAAATTCTTCCCATAATTCTCAAGATGGACTTGCTTTGAAATCATGTTCAAGACTGTGTGAGAGGCTTAAATAAAAAGGACTGACAATACCAATTGTTTTGATTTCCTAAAGCTGCTGGAATGCATTATGCTAGAAATGGGTTGGCTTTTACAATGAGGATTTATTAACTTATACAACTTATGGTTCTTAGGTTGCAAAAGCATACAATTCAAGGCACCAACAGGATGATACCTGGACACTGAAGACAGGCTACTGGCCCCTGTCACATGAGAAGCATATGGCCAGTATCTGCTGGTCCTTTGCTCCTGGATCTCATTGCTTTCAGCTTCTGGGTCTGGTGGCTTCTTCTCTGAGTTTCCGTGGGTCCTCTCTTAGCCTCACTTTTCTCTGTCAGCCTCTCTTGATTTCATCTCTTAGCTTCTGTGTGTGTTTTATCCTCTTATAGAGGACTCCAGTAAGGGGATTAAGACCCACCTTGAATGGGACGGGTCACATCTCAATTGAAAGAACCTACTCAGAACGTCCCACCTATACCAGGTCTGTAGCTACAGGGATGGATTAAAAGCACGTGGCCTTTTCTAGGGCTCAGAACAACTTCATACCACTGTACCAGTATTGGCAAAGGGATGGAGCAACTATTCATTGCTGGTGGGCACGTGCAGCTACATTGGAAGACTCTTTGGCATAATCTACTAAAGCTAAGCATCCCCATACTTTATGATGTGGTGATTCCACTCCTGGGTGTGTACCCACTAGAAATGAGTACCTGTGTTCTCTAAAATATATGTACTAGAGATGTTGATAGCAACGATATTTGTAACAGTCCCAAACTGGAACCTATTCAAATATGCCGTGACAAGAGAATGAATGAATAATTTGTGGTAGAGTCACACAGTGGAATACGATTCAGCAATAAGATAATAACAAAATAAAATAAGTAGAAAATTATATGCAACAATATGGATGAATCTCATAGACATTATGTTCTGTTAAAGAAGTCAGATACAAAAGAGTCCATACTGTATGATTCATTTATATGAAATTCAAGAACAGGAGCAACAAATTGGTAATTTCTGGCAGGTGAATATTGATTGGAAAGGAAATGAGGGAGCCTTCTAGGGTTCTGAACATGTTCTATATCTTAATTTGGGTGGTAGTTACATACCTGTACATGTCTAAGATTTGTGCACTTTATTGTATGCAGGTTATAGTTGAATAAAAGAGTAAAAAAAGAAGATTCTTTATGAGATGAGCATGTTGGGGTCGGCGTCACCTTTCTGTCTTGTTCCATCCACTTTTACAAACAAAGCAATGGGGATCGAGGCCAAGTGAGCCCTGTCCAAGTCAGCTCCGTTTGAATCTGAGACGAAAATAACCACGTCTCAAGTATGTTCTTTACTTTTTTTTTTTTTTCCAAATGGGAAAGGCACAGGCTTTTTTTACATTCCCAGCCAAAGGGAATCTTTCTCAAACTTTCCATAGAGATTCTCCTTTGGGCAGACACCAAACATGGACATTTCTACCAAGGCAAAAACAGGCTGGGGAGCTACAAGCTTCTGGAAAGAGAAGGTTGGGAAGGAAATGATGGCAAGCAGCCTCCCCCACCAGCTTCTCCCCCAGTCCTGCTGGAGTCATGTGGGGGTGGCTGTGCCTTTTTACTACGACGGCACTGATCAAAGGCCCTGGGATGAGTGATGCTGGGGGTTGAGGGTGGTAGGGCATCGGGCCGGACAGTGGCGTGTCTCCAGCTGCTGAGAGCCCCAGGCTTTCCGCCTTGTGGATTCTCCACCCTACACAAACGGGAGGAAGCCACAGATAATAAAAATCAGAGTGATCTGCAGTCTGCAAGTATATAAAGTGTGGGAAGTGTACAGAGCAGCCTGATTCTGTCTGGCTCTGTCCATCTGTCAGGTGTGGAGAGGAGCCACTTTTATGGTCATCTCCTCCTTGGCCAGCTTCTTTGGGCTTTCTCCTCAGCACCTCCTTTTCTTCCTCCACGTGCTTAGGGGAAGGGGACACATCTTAGGTGTCACCCATGTAAGGGAGGCACGGGGACATGTTGGCCAGGAGGGTGTTATTTTTTGGGTGAGAAAACCAGGTCTAGGGAAGGGAAGCAACTTGCCTAAGATCACACACCTAAGGGATGTCAGAGTCAGGATTTAAATCCAGGACAGTGGGAACCTAGTGCTTGGGCTCTGTTCACTGGGGTTGGCTGCCTCACTTCTCCTTTATTTGAGAAGGATGTTGCCGAACTGTTGGCTCATTCTCTCTCTTGTATCTCAAGATAAACAATTTTAATGCAGTATTTAAAAAAAAATAAAAATCAAGACGAAAATCTATGATGAAATAAATACAAACGTTATATAAAAAAACAAGATCAGTATTGCTAATTTTTCTTTTACCTAGGTCTAATGTGGCTTAGCAAGTCACTGCCAGGTTGACTTATTTCTGGGAGCCTCACCTCCATCTCACAGTGTACGCTGGTACTCCCAGAATCCACCCCCAAGCTACTCTCCTCTGCCCACCGTCTTGCCGTTAGCACTTGCAACCAGATAAAATTTTATGTCCTCAAATTTATCTCAATGTAGATGACTCCAATTTCTGCATGCTCAGCTTTGGGCATATCTACTTCTCTTGGATTCATGTCTGATATTTCCACGGACCTGTTAGAAATCTACCCCCAAACTCTGATGACCTCTTAGTGTCAACATGTGTTGAGCTGAACTCACCCCTACCCCTATGTCCTCTGTCCCGTCCTGCTCTCAGGTCTTCTGGTCACTGGCTCTTCCCTCATCCTTATTTTCCATATCCTGTTTACTATCAAGCCTTGTTGGATTATATTCTCAAATACTTCCTGCAGTTGCCCCTTCTCCAAGAATTCAGAAGGACCACACTTTGGTAAAAGGAAGATGCAGAATAGAAATCATAGGCACAATGGGTTTGGCCCAGGACCCAAGAGGCAGTGGAGATGTGGGGAGGAAGGGATGGGTTCACGTAGAGCGGTGCACACAGGGCAAGTGGAAGTTGAATGTAGAACTAAGTTCCATGTTGTTGAAACATGTTCTTATGCAACATTTTGTCCTGTAGATGGGATGTTGAGAACCTACTTTGTTCCACACACTTGTTGGGTGCTGGGGAGACAAAGATTGAAAATCAATTTAGTGCTCGAGAAGCTTACAGACTGGTAGGAGAGACAGACCCACTAATAAACCCACAAGAGCATGCATGCCATTTTGGAGCACTAGGAGGGAGCAGCCAGCTGTGCCTGAAAAGATGAATGGGAAAGCTTCCCAGAGGAGGGACATTGAGCTGAGCTTCAGGGTTGAGTGGAATTGGGGGCGGTGACTGATGTCATTGGTGATGATATTGGTCTTAACAAAGGGAAAAAATGATGAAACTCAAAGAGATGATAATGATGAATAGGGAGACTCCATCTGAATGTAGGTGGTGGGGGCACCCCTCACCCATCATAAGGCAATGGTATTGACCATCCTCAACCTGCCTGTAGAGCCTGATTGCCTGACTGCAGATCCCCTCTCACAGGCAGGGCTTATGATTTGAGGCAGAGCTTATCTGTATTTTTTTCTTCTTGAATGAAGAATCATTCAGAACCCAGATATTCATTTGGCTTGCAGGCAGAACAGGAAGATAATTCATTTTGTTTTTCTGGCTATTCATTTAAAGGAACTTGCCTGGTCTGGGAGTCTAAAGAAAGATTCTTATAACTGGCCTTGACTTGATTTTAATCAGAATAAAAGTCACTAAGAACTGTGGAAAGGGAATTTTCACATTAATTGCCATTTAATCATTTGGCTTGGATGTCAGGCATCTGGTGCCTATCCTGCATCCCCTATGGCAGAGACCTCTGACTCAGCATCCACAGCCTGATGGGTCTTGGTCCCAGGAAGGCATCTATGCTGACTCAAGAGAGCATGTAAAAAATGAAAAAGGAAGCTGTGCTTCCTACTCTCTTCCAGCCACTGACTCTGGTCACTGATAATTCCAGAAAGGTCTCTTCACCCCAAATTCTCTCCCATTTGCCTGCCACATGCATGAAGTCCTCCCAGGAATACACTACTTCCTAGGTTTGGGTCTTGCATCTCCAGCTCACTGAAGGACCACTAGGGACGGGGAAGGACTTCTTGGAGTCTGAGCCAATTTTCCTTGAGCAGGATTGGGTGAGGATACATGGTAGAAGTGTTGGCGGCTTTGTGGAGTAGGCCTGAGGGTGGGGCTGCAGGAAGAGGGTGAAAAGCAATAAAGATGGCCCAGGACCTTGGGTTGAGCCAAGTTTGGAAGGGAATGAACAGGATCCCCATTTGCTTGAAGGCACAAGTTAGAGATTAAGATTGTTATATCTTGGATTAACTTGTGTCCTCCAAAAAGATATGTTTAAGTATTAATTCCCGGTATCTCAGCATGTACCCTTATCTGGAAATGGGGTCATATTAGGTGAATTAGGCAAGTTAAGTTGAGGTCAGACTGCGGTAGAGTAGGTCCTTAATCCAATATGACTGGTGTCCTTATAAGAACAGAAATTTTGGACAGAGACAGAGAGAGAAACGGAAGAGGACCATGGATTGCTGGCAAGTCCGGGCCAGAAGCCAGGACCAAGGCACAGAACAGATTTGTCCCTACAGCTTTCAGAGGGAGCATGGCCTTCTGGCACCTTACTTTTAGACATCTAATCTCTGCAAGTGTGAGACAAGAAATTTCTGTTTTTTAACGCTACCAGATTTGTGGTGCTTTGTGATAGCAGCCCGAGGAAACTAAGGCAGGGACCCTGCAGAGGGAAAGAGAAGATTAGGGACCCCGTGGACCTGCTTGGTGTCCCTGACCCCCCCCGTGCCCTGCTTCTGCTCTCCACAGCTAACCCTTTGGCAGGTGGGGCCTATTCTGACGATACATTTCATGGCAAACATGACCTCCCAGGGCATGTAAGGGAAGCCCATTGTAGGTACTCTGACCTCAGTGCCTGATTTGCTCCCACCCCCCACACTAGTGCTTTCCTCCTGAAACGCTGTCAGTGTGGAGACACCAGTTGCTTTGCATCTCTGGAGATCGTTGTTCTGAAAACCTTAGAGGAAACCCAGACATTTCTTTGGTTTTAATGATTTTTAGGAAATCTCTCTCAAGGCCCATCTGTCTGCCATCATAAAGTTCATCTAACTTGGTTTTTCTTCAATTATTGACCATGCTCCCTGCTGCTTTACTCCATGAATCCCATTCTGTTTTCCAGTGGTAAGAATGCAGGTATATTAGCTAGGATTCTCTTGAGAAACAGAATCAGCAGGAGATACCTGTAAATATAAAATTTATAAAAGTGTCTCATATGATTGTGGGGTTGTAAAAGTCCGAGGTCTGTAGGGCAGGCCATGAACTGGCAGCTCCAATGCAGATCCTCAGTGAACTCTCAGGAGAGACTGGCTGGCTGAAGCAGGAAGAGTGATTGTCTCTTCTGAGTTCTCCTTAAAGGGCTTCTGGTGATTGGATTAAGCATCACTCGGTGCAGGATGGATGCAGCCAACGTGATCATGATTTCAGTCCATGAAATGTCCTTATAGCCACAGATAAGCCAGTGTTTGCCCAACAAGACAACCGGGCATCACCACCTGGCCAAGTTGACACATGAACCTGACCATGACACCAGGTCTTGGGCATTTCAGAGAACTAAAACAATTCCAGGCCCCAAAGTTCGCACGTGCACACTACCTGGCTGAGCCAGCTGTCCTGTTCAAGAGCATGGCATTTTTGTTGGAAGGTAATTACTATATGTAACCAGGTTTTAAATCCAGGGAATTCCTGGAACCTATTGGCAGCCCTGAGTTGTAAGACATGAAATAGAAATTTAGAAACAGACGTCAAGCATCATGACTGTTAGATGAAATCAAGCATTCTGACTCTCAGACTGAGTCTTATGAGTCTGCAGACATACCAGTCATATTTCTTTGCTCATAGACCCATTTCATGCTTTCTCCCTGCTTGGCTCTGAGTTGTAGAAAACTACATTTCCAGGCTCCCTAGTGTTGGAACCCACTTTGTGCAGAGAGGAGGGGTGGGAGTAGGGAAGGAGAGAGAAAATGGGATGGGGAAAAAGAGAGAGAGAGGGAGGGAGAGGGAGGAGATTGGCTACTTAGAAACACACACTGTGGGGGCAGCTCTTACCTAATGACCAACAGATGTAGGGTATGAACCCTCAGCTCCCCTGTCCCTGATCAGGATGACTGACTTCCTGCAGTATTGATCTAAAGTTTTCCTCCCTGACTTTTTGGTGGACATCACAATCCTGCCTGATATTCCTTTCCTGGTCCCACTTCTTCACTCCTCTACCAAATTTTCCCCCCTAGGACCATGTCTCATAAACCGTGTAGCAGGAATCCTCAGCTCAGGAATGCTAAGACAATGGCTCTGATTCATTCTCTCTCTTTTTTTTTCTGACTTTTTCTGAACATTCTGGCATATGGTCTAAATTGTGGTTTGGGCCATATTTATGAGTCTTGCCTTCCCTATTCTAGTGTGAGGCCGTGGAGGGTTAAAAAAAAATTCCTTCTATATCTGTATCCCCTGCAGTGACCAGCAGGCATTGGGTTGTCCTGAGAATCATTATTTTTCAGGGTCTGTAGAGGTGATTGAGAGCAACACTCTCTCCTCTAACAGATGAGGAAGGGCAGGCCCCCAAAAGAAAAGGGGCATATTGGCCCTTTTCTTTTTCTCCTGGCTGAGATGTATGGATGTTCAGTTCTTGGTTTACTGAGATTTAGTTAATTATTACTTTTGCTATGTGGCGTCCTGAGGCCTTTTGCATACGTGGTGAGGAACCTCCTTTAAGCCTTTCTGAGAGACAATCCCCATCTTCATTGTGTCAGGCAAGCTCTGCTATAGGCTTAAGGATACAGGGTTGGGTGGGGAGATGAGGAGAATTAGTTAAGTGAAAAGGAAATTACAGCGGGTTTGGAGCACATTACTGGGGTCTGCTATCCAGTGGGGGTTCTGAAGATTTTGACCCAAGCTTGCATGGGAGGGGCAGAGAATACTTCATGATGAGTTGAAACCTGAGCTGAGTGTTGAAAGCAAGCAGGAATTTCCAAGGTAGAAAGTAGGAAAATGTAATTTCCTCCAAATGTAGGATATAATCAATACTTAATAAAACAATGATACTTCTCATTTAAAGACAGTTTTGCACAGGGTTGTAAGAACAGAGCTTGGTGTCACATGGGATTTGAATTCTGGCCTCATCACATATTTCTTTGTGACCTTGAGCAAATTACTTAAACTTTGTAGACAATATCTTCATTTGTGAATTGGAATAATAAATCCTATCTCATTAGGTTAACACCCAGATCGCATCAGATTAACAAATTCTGAACTAGTACAAACCCCTCAAGAAACAAGAGCTATAATGTAAAGTCATGTTCGTAGATACTGGGGATTTGGACTTCAATTTATCTTTTTGGGGGACACAATTTAACCCATACATCAGATTAAGGAATTTGAACCTATCTTGTCTCATTTGCCTGCATTTGAGAGGACAGGAGATGTTAAGCCCTGGACTAGAAAGTCTGAGAGGAGGAGGTCCTCATTACTGTTATCTTAGGTTGGGTTCTCCAAGAAGAAAATATCAAGATAAGGATATGAGTAGAAGTGGTTTAACTGGGACTTCCACTTGACCAAAGTGGTGGTGTGCGATGCTCCAGGGTGTTGTTCCCTCACAGAATCTTTGAACAACTAGCAATAACTGGCAGAGCCATCATCCTCAAAACTCCAGAAACCTGTTAAAGTGTTGTAGTAACTTGGCAAGTGCCAAATCAAGAAGACACAGCTTTAAATGTTTTAGAAGAAGCTTGTGGCACCATTACTGGCCTTTCCCCCCACTCCTTCCATTGAGGGCTTCTTGTGCTGTTGTGGAGGGAGCACATTAAGTCTTATGTGGATAGTGGGGTGCCTGTATGTGGGTGCCAGTCTATTGGGTGGCAACCTGTAGGTCTGAACCAAGAAATTTTTTTCTGATTTGCCTCTCCAGAGCTTTTCCTGCAGGAAGATGCAAATTATGGACAGATAAAGCAGTGTAAGAAAAATGAAGTCTAAATGGCCTGGGACAAAGAGATTTCCAGCTATAAGACATACAGTAGAGCTCTTGGGAGAGGGTGAACGTCTATTTCATAGGAAATAGAATGGACAATCAGATTCTTATAAGTGGGGAAATTTTTAAGGCCATGAGCAAGCACAAGCCCAGGGCAAGATGCAGGCTCTGAAAAGGCAGAGAGGACCCTTCACTTTATTTTTACTTGGACTGATATTTTAGATAGGAGGGCTGAACTCTGACGGGGCTCTCCAGTCACCAATTTGCAGAGACTGTGAAAGGTGTTTTTTGCCTGGTTTGTTTGTTTTGGCTAGCTCCTGGCACTCAAAGAAATCTCTCTCATATCACTAGCTGAATACAAACTTAAGGAACAGACCACCCAGGGACTAAATTCTAGAGTTAACACATTAAACTAATAAAAAGTACAGTGTGCAACAAAAGATCACAAGACAAACAAAGTAACAGGAAATGATGGTCCATCCAAAGGAACAAGACAAAAATTCAGAAACAGGGCAGTCCGTGGTGGCTCAGCAGGCAGAGTTCTCACCTTCCATGCCAGAGACCTGGGTTCAATTCTCAATAAATTAAAAAAGAAACCAAACAGAAATACTGGAGTTGAAGGAAACAATAACTGAAATGAAAAATTCCTTAGAGAGTTTCAGTTGCAGATTGGAGCTGTCAGAAGAAAGAATCAGAGTTTGAAGACATGACAATTGAAGTGATTCAAACTGAGCAGAAAGATAAAAGAGTATAAAAAGTGAACAGAGCCTAAGAGATCTGTGGGACACCATCAGGCTTAGATGAAGAATGTTAAATTTAAGCCCCATGGTAACGACAAAGAAAATATCTGCAAAATATATACACAAGGAAATGAGAAGGAACTCAAAATGGTATACTACAAAAATTAAATAAGAAAGTAGGCATTAATAGAAGAATTGAGGGACAAAAAAGTATGTCTTACAAAGATGAAATAGCAAAATGGCAGGAGAAAGTCCTGAGTTATTAGTAGTTACTTCAAATGCAAAGTAAATACTTTTTTTTTTTCAGTAAAAAAGTAGGGATTGCGGAATGGATTAAAAATCTTGAACCAACCATACACTATTTACAAAAGACTCACCTTAAATTTAAAGACGCAGGTAGGTTGAAAGTTAAAGGATGGGAAAAAATATCCCATGCAAATAGCCAAAACAAAGCTGGATTTGCTATACAAATATCAGATAAAATAGGATTTAAGTCGAAAAGTGTTATGAGGGATAAAGCAGGCCACTATATTCTGCTAAAGGGGTCAAGTCAACAAGAAGATGTAAGTATAAATATATGAAGCAAATATTGACAGATTTGAAGGGAGAAATAAAGGGTCCTACATGAATAGTAGGAGACTTCAGTATACCTCTTTCACTAATGGACAGAATATCTAGACAGAAGATCAATAAAGAAGTAGAAGACTTGGATGATACTATAAACAAACTAGACCCAACAGACAGATAGAGAACTCTTCACCCAGTGGCAGCAGAATACCCAGTTTTCTCTAGTGCACATGGGTCATTCTCAGGATAGACTATATGTTATGTCACAAGTCTCAATGCATTAAAAAATAATGAAATCATGCAGTGTATCTTCTCTAATCACAATGGAGAGAAGTGAGAAATCAGTAACAAGGAGAACTGGAAAATGTACAAATATGTGGAAATTAACATACTCTTGAACAACGAATAGGTCAAAGAAGAAATCACAGGGAAGATAAGGAAATATCTTGAAACAAATAGGAATGAAAACATGGCATACCAAAACTTACGGAATGTGGCAAAAGCAGTGCCGAGAGGAAAATTTATAGCTTCAAATGCTTGCAGTATAAAACAAGAAAGATATCAAATAAGACAACTAACTTCACAACAGGAGGATACATTAAAAAAAATAGCAAACTAAACCCAAAGCGAGCAGAAGAAAGGAAATAACAAATATTGGATCAGAGATAAATGACACAGAGAATTAAAAACAATAAAGAAAATCAGTGAAACTGAACAGTAATTCTTTGAAAAGAACTGGATCGACAAGCTTTTAGCTTGACTGACAGTGTAAAAAAGAGAGAGGAACAGATAACTAAAATCAGAAATGAAAGGGAGTACTTTAGTACGGACCCCAGGAATAAAAAGCATTATAAAAGGTTACTATGAACAGCTGTACACCAGCAAATTAGATAACCTAGATGAGATAGACAGATTCCTAGGAACACATAAACTACCTACACTGATTAGAGAAGAAAAAGAAGATCTCAACAGGCCAATAACAAAGAGGTGGAATCAATAATCAAAACCTCCTCCCAAAGAAAAGTCCAAGACCAGGTGGCTTCACTGGTGAATTTTACCAAATAGTCCCAGAAGAATCAATACCAACCCTGCTCAATCTCTTCCAAAAAGTTGAAAAGGAAGGAGTGCTTTGTAAATCATTCTATGAGGCCAGCATCACTTTAATTCCAAATCCAGAAAAAAAGATATCACAAGAAAAGAAAATTAAAGACCAATATTCCTCATAAATATAGATGCAAAAATCCTCAGCAGAATATTCGCAAACTGAATCCACATCATCACAGTATGCAATCCAGCGGCTGGGGAATGGATCATGAGACAGGGAAGGGGATGCAGCCAATGCAGGATATGTGAGCCATAGTTAACACTGTGGGAAACTGGGGCTTGCGTCCAAATGGGTAATTCTGGGAGTTAGTTTAGAACATATGCCTCAGAGTTACCGCCATCCTAGGGGCAAGAAAGCTGCATGTTTATTCACTGACTCCCATTCATCACTGGTTGAGAGGTAATCCTTGATCACCGCTCAGAGCCTGCACTACAGACAGGGCAGATTCTGGTGGCCAGAGGGGCTGGCACTGGCAGCTGGGTGTTGGGAGGTTGCAGGGGCTGGCGTGAGGGTACCGGCAGGGCACTGTCCGCGTCTGCCTCGGTGGTCTCAAAGCAGCAGACAAGACCCTGGATGTCCTGGCTCCCAGATCCTCTCTCACAAGACCATTGTGGGCTGATTCTGGGAGTGAGTGGGGATGCTGGCGGTCAGTGGAGCCGAGCTGAGGGTGCTGCTGACAGAGAGGGAGGGAACTGAGCAGATTGGAGAAGCGGTGATAGCTACTGGGGGTGGCAGAATAGCCGTCTGAGGATGGACAGAAACGAAGCAGGTGCTCCATCTCTGTCTGGCAGTTGTGCTCTGCCTGAATTAACACTCTGGTTTGGTGCCCAGGACAAGTTCTACTTAAAGATGCTCTTACTTAACACAGTCGTTTATGGATGGGTTTGAGTTTTTACTGCTAATGCTGCACCAAAAAGAAAAAAGAAAATATTTGACTATCCCTCTTTGTGTTCTACGCCCTCAGTCCCCAGCCCCCAGTAACCTGCTCTCAAAATCCCTCTGTTCAGCCTCCAAGGATCCAGAAGAAAGGGTATTAAGTATTTCAGCTCCCAGGCAATTTTCATATTTGAGCTCTGCACAGATTATCTTTGACTAGGGTCATATGCAGTATAGCCTGACCCTGAGACAATAATTTGGATCCAAGTAGAATATTTGGGAGGTAGTCCCAGGAGTGGGGACATGAGACAGGGAAGGAAGGAAAAACCAATAGAGTGCCTTAACGGACCACTGTGGGCAACTGGAGCTCAGGCCTGCATGGCCCCACAGAGAGACTGTGAGATCATGCTCAGAGCTGTCCCACTGAGGGGTGAGGACATGGGGGCATCTCACCAGCTCATCAACATCAGTCCCATATTGGTTGAAGACTGCTGCCGAGAAGTTAACTCCCAGGTACCTCAGTCCTGCCCTGTGCTCAGGTGAGCCTCTCCCCTGTTCAGATGCTGCCGCCAGGTAGAGATGCAGGGACGGGCTGAACAGATTGGGTGGGAAACCAACTGTGTACCCCCTGGAGGAAGGAAGGAGAAGGCCTACCAGGAATAAAATGTCTTATTTCTTTCTTGTAGGGGCACAATTACAAATTTAAATAACTCTTTTATCCTGCCACTGTCCTTCTCAACAAGCTTCAATGGATCCTGTTCTAGTTTGCTAGCTGTCAAAAACGGAATGGCTTTTAAAAGGGGAATTTAATAAGTTGCTAGTTTACAGTTCTAAGGCCAAGAAAATGTCCCAATTAAACAAGTCTATAGCAATGTCCAACCTAAGGCATCCAGGGAAAGATACCTTGCGTCAAGAAGGCCGATGAAGTTCAGGGTCTCTCTCTCTCTCAACTCTGACTCTGGTGAACACAGTCAGAGTTTCTCTCTCATCTGGAAAGTAGCACATGATGAACACAGTCAGGGTTCCTCTCTCATCTGGAAGGGCACACGGTGAACAAGGCATCATCTGCTAGCTTCTTCTCCTGGCTTCCTGTTTCATGAAGCTCCCCGAGAGGCATTTTCCCTCTTCATCTGCAAAGGTCGCTGGCTGGTGGATTCTGCTTCATGGTGCTATAGCATTCTCTGCTCTCTCTAAATCTCTCATTCTCCAAAATGCTTCCTCTTTTATAGGACTTCAGAAACTAATCAAGACCCACCCAAATGGGTGGAGACACGCCTCTACCTAATCCAATTTAACAACCACTCTTTAAATCATATCTCCAGGAAGATGATCTAATTACAGTTTCAAGCATACAATACTGAATAGATATTAGAAGAAACAGTTGCCTTTACAAAATGGGATTAGGATTAAAACATGGCTTTTCTAGGGTACATACATTATTTCAAACCAGCACAGATCCCTACCTCTTGTTGAATCAAATCCAATCCCAAATACCATTTAAGCACTGCGTAATTCTTTTCTCTTGAACCCATGAATAATGATAACCATAACGGAATGCTCAACTAATCAAATTGAATTTAACTCCATGTGTGCTAATGGGAGCTAGAACTCGTTTAGTGGATTGATTCAATTATTTTTAACCTGTCTTGCCAGCCCCACACACAGCTAGCTATCCCCTTGTACCTAGCCTGGCTGGTGTCCTTTCTATTCACACACTCCCTGCCCTTGCACAACCTCTCTGTGCCTGCATCTTGCTCTCCCCTCACTGTCTGTCCAAACCCTGTACGTTCCCTAGGCCCAGTTGAGGCTGCATCACCGTGGTCCCCTCCAGCATGTGTTGTAGCTGCCACTTGATAGGTCAGGGTCCATTGGCCATCTGATAGAGTTCCAGCTCTTGCTACATGTGTGAGCTGTGTCTGTCCAATGTCTGGGCAAAATGCGCAAGGCTGGAGCCTGAGTCTTCTTTCTTTCCCCTGGCACAGCCCCACATAAGACCAAGGCCTTGATTAGTCCTCAGTGAGCACTGGGGTGGGGGTGGTGTTACTGATGATGATGATGGTAGCAGATGCTGTTGGTGCTCTGCCCACCTCCCTGCAACAGTCACTCTACACCCCAAAAGCTGCTTATGGTGAACAATTATGACTCCTTCTGACGGCTTCTTTGTCTAACCTGGGAGCACATATGGCCTGTGTACAGAGCAATCACGAAGTGCCTGAGGGCTGCTGAGAAGGAGCAGACCCTGGCAGTTGGCAGCATCCTCATTCTCAGTTGAGATGACTCAGAAGTGTACTCTGCATAGTCTCCCAGAAGCTCCAATTGCCTGCAGTGATTAATCCTTTGACAACACACCCATTGGTTGCCTTCTCTTCTCTTTTCAATCCCCGACTCTTCCACAGGTATTTCCTGCAATCACTTTCCCCAAATTAAACTTGCACTTGAATCCTTATCTAAGGGTGTGCATGTGGGGTACCCAAACCAAGTCAGTGACCTTGACATGAGCACTAGAGAATTTAGGGTTCCTGAAGGATAGAGTGTTGTTAAATGGTTGGGTTCACTCTGCCTGGGCACGGGTTGGGAGTCAATGAATACTGAGGCCAGGTGAAACTGAGGACCTGCACTTGGAGGAAGGTCTGAGATCAAGGAATGGGACAGGTGAATGTGGAGAGCAGAGTTTCTCAGTGTAAGCTCTTGACTAAAAAGGTGAGAGATTGAAATGAACTTAACGTAACCCTGAAGCTTGTTAGGCAATAACTAAAGCAGAAAGACATGTCTTGATTTGAAAGTTTACTACAAAGTAGTTTGGACATTGCAAGAAAGTACCACTTCCACCAGTCCAAACCTACATTTTCTCTTTTCATTCTAAGTCAGTGTGCAGCTTGGATATGTTTTACCAGGGCATCTGCTTACCTTTAGCCTGACACATACTTAATTTTCTTTCCACTGAGTGAAATTTAGGTTGGTGATTATGAGTCAAATCTTGACCCATATCTCGAGGCCATTAGGTAGACCTCCAACTCCATCTCAGACTGACCCCTAGTATCAGAGAACGTTTCATTCTGGCTATTGACTGATTTCCCCACTCTGGTCATTAGACAAGCTTGTAAATCCAGTTTCTACTATTGTCCAGAAACAGACTCCATTACCTCAAGGAGATCAGCAAAGGAAAGGCTGGTGCTGTGGAGTAGGACATCTCCCATTTCTGAATTCTAGGGGCTTCTGCAACTTGACCTTGGTGATGGGCTCCAAATGCCCTTAATGTCTGTGTGAATTTCATTTCTCAAGTATCCATCTGTTCATCCTGAACCTGGAACACTTTTACCCATTGAAGGAATTAAGACAGGAATTGGAAAGAGCTCAGTGAGACTGGCCAAAGGCTCAAAGAACATTTGGCTCAGGGAAATCCCAGAAGAGAAAGAACTGGTGAAAAGGGAGGCTGAAATCCTGGCAGATAAGTCCCACCCAGAACAGGGAGAGCTGAAAGAACTGCCCCAGGAATGATCCAGATCAGGCTGGAGAAGCTGCCTTTACATGCTGGTGAGAGAGGCCGTGGGTCTTAATTCACCAATAGACTAAAACATAGGCGTGATCTGCTGGTTGGGGCAAGTTAAAGGGGATCTTGAAGGTGAGCTGAGTAATTTGTTTGGTGGAAAGTCTTCTGATTGGGAGAAAAAGGGTTAGTTTAGGCTCTTCCATTAATAACATGAATGCTTTCTTTTTGTCTTTTATTAAAAAATTCTTTTTCTTATTAAACTATATCATAAATTCAGAAAAATGAACTTACGAGTACCAGCACCCAGTTAAAGAAACAGAATATGATTAGCACTTCAACTTCCCCTGACCAGTGCCCCCTTCCCAATCACTTCTTCTCTCTTGATGGTAACGACTATCCTAGCTTCTAGTAACAGAGATGAATTTTTTCTGTCTTTGAACTTCATGTAAATGGAATAATTCAGTGTTTCCTCTGTGTCTAGCATCTTTTCCTCAACATTATATCTATGAGGTCTATTCATGGTATGTGTGGTAACAGTCCATTCTATTTTATTGTTGTGTAGTATTTGATTTTATGAACATACTATAGTTTATCCATTCTGTTTTTGATGGGCATGCAGGTTGTTTTCAGGTTTTGGCAATTATGAATCAAGCTGCCACAATATCCTTGTGCATATCTTGTTGGATATATGTTTGTATTTCTTTTGGTTGTATACCCAAGGAGTAGAATTGCTGCATCACAGGATTATGTATTTATTTAGTTTTTGTAGATATTTTGAAGTAATTTTCCAAAATGTTTTTTTAACAACTTAGAACTCTCAGCATTGTGTGAGAGTTCCATTTGCGATGCATCCTTTCCAACACTTGGTATTTTTGTTTTCTTTTTCACTTTAGCCATGCTGGGGGTTGTGTGATGATACAACGTTGTGGTTTAAGTTGCATGTCCCCGATGATGAACGAGGGAGGTTGAGCATCTTTTCATATGTTAATTGGTCACTTGGATACCCTCTTTTGTGAAATGCTCAAAGTGGTGGGTTGTCTGTTTTCCTCTTATTGATTTGCATTCAATGCCTGTATGATTTTGGAGCACATCTTTACTCTTTGCTTGACTTTTTCCCCCTTACCTTCTCTATGCAATCATTGGGGCGTTACTTTAACCTTCAAGGGTCTGGGGTGGGCACACAGTCCAGGACTTTAAAATCATTTGATTTCATCACCATGGCTCTTATTTAGGAGTGGGCAAACAACCCAGGGGCGTTCAGTGAGACTTGCTGGAGCTTTTCTTCTGGGATTACTGTCTGTGAAGGTGATGTGAGGCTGAATTTGCCCAAGTGACCGTGTTGCCATTGCCCATTGAAGAACCACTGAGAATGAAGCCAGTGCCAAGAAGAACAGAGTGGCGAGCTGGGGGGAGAGGGACAGGAGAAAGAGAAAGTAAGAGGCGGAGGGGGAGAGACCTGATGGCATTGTTGAGTCTCTGGATGCATTGCAGGTATTGTGTGAGACAGTGTTTTCTTTATCACTTAAAAACAAAAGGATGGAAAAAGAAATAAGCTACCAGTTCATGCAAAAACATGGAGGAAACTTACATGCATGTTGCTAAGTGAAAGAGGATAGTCTGAAAAGGCTACTTACACTATAATTCCAAGTATATAATGTTCCGGAAAGGCAAAATTATAGATACAGTAAAAAGATCAGTGATTGCCAGGAGGTCAGGATGGTCAGGGAGGGAAGGATGAGTAGGTGGAGCACAGAGGATTTTTAGGGCAGTGAAGCTATTCTGTATGAATCTGTAATGGCGGATACATGACATTACACATTTGTCAAAATCCATAGAACTATACAACACTAATGCAAGATGCAGTTGAGAGGGAAAACTGGGGTGGGGTGGGGAAGAGAGGGCCTATGCGAGCTCTACTTTCTGTTCACTTTTTCTGTAAAACCTAAAACTGTTCTAAAAAATAGTTTATTAATTAAAAAGAAAAAACAAAAGACCATGAGATTAACAGTTGTGTTGGTGCCCTGCCTATAACCCCTTGGCACCCGCTACTCCCTTGCTACTACCCTGTCATGCACTGTCCCCCTCCCCCCTTCTGCTGGGAACACATGGGACTTTCTGGGGGTATTCTCTGGTCTTTGGAACTGCTTGACCCATGGAAGTGCTTGGGAGTTAATAGTCCCGGGAGCAGTCCTGAATAAATGACAGATGGGAGTGGGTGGGTAAATACTCTACTTCCTCTCCCTCACATGGGCCCATCTCGAGGAGTCTTCTACACCAAATTCCCCAGCAGAACCGAGGCCCAGCTGTGCGTATGGTGGCCTCAGCCTCCCCTGCCCGGCCTACATCCCCACACTCCTCCTGCTGCTTCCTGAGATCACCTTCTAAATAAACAACTTGCATGAGAATCAGCATCTGCTTTGGGGGTGGCGGTGGGGGACCCAGATTAAGATAATGAAAGAGCTGCACTATGAGCTAAAATGTCCACAAATAACACTGAGTTCAAGTTAATACATATACCCAGTTTGGTTCAATTTGAGGGCTCTGTATGGAGCACATGTAAGTCCCTGAGGCCTAGAAAAGTATAGAACTATATCTGTCTTCAAGTTACCTGCCAATTTGGTGAGGAAATAAGACTCTCAAATAACACATTGAGGGTATATATCTTAGAAATCTGACGTTGGCATACAGGGTCCCTGCACTGGAGGTATCTGGCTTAATGTGGATGAAATCCCCATTTTTTCTGTGGCTCCTGCGTGTCCAGAGACTTTCTACTGATCTCTTCAAATTCCCAACACAACAGATTGGACACAAAGCCCATATCCACAAAAATCTGAACACATATGGGATTATGAAAGTCTGGAAATGTTAGGGAAGTTTTGGAAAAGTGTGGAAGGAATCCCATCACTCACCCCACAGCCCTACCCCATCCTGCTACAGCCGCGTCTTGAGCTTCACCTCCTTCCATGAGACTTTTCTCGTGTGCCCTGCCCTTGGCTTGAGCTTGGTCCTGATGCCTTCCCTCCTGGTGAGATGCCTGCCGGGCTGGCCAGCCTCCTTCAGGGGGCTTTGAAAATTGGAGTGAAGCAGGTTTTCTTCCTGTTAAAGATGGAAGACTAGCTTGACCTCGAAGTTATCCTTGGACTCCCCTTTTTCTCTCCTCCTAAGCAAAACTTACTGGATTAACCTTTATCCAGCTCCTGATTTAGGGATGTTGCTGTGGCCTCTGGATTGGTGTGTTTGATGTTATATTTGGAGTAAAGCAGGCAGCCTGTTGAGAAAAACTGCAGTTGCATTATTTTCATGATGTGAGAGCTGATGAGTAGCTCTACTTATCTGAAACAAGATTGGATCGTCAGATAACATAATTTATGACATTGGGGAGCTTCTCCAACTTCTGTTTGGTGTCTCTTTTATTAGTTTCTTGTTGATAATTGCTCCTTTGTGGGCAGGTGTGATTGAAGTGTCCAGGGATACTACAGGGTGACCCATCCAGGGTTACAAATGAGAACTGCCAGCTTGGATTTGGCTGTCAGCAGTTTCTTCTTCCTGAAGGAAGACTTTCACGAATGTAAAATACAGATATGAATGAATGGAGGAAGGCAACTGCAGCTTTCCTTTCTTTATAACTATCAAAGTGGGGCTGCAACACTTATGTTCCAGGGGAGGAAGAACAATCGATGGCTCTAGCTCTGGCTTGGAGTTGAGGAGCTGCAGGGGCACTAGCTCTCACTGGTCTGGGGAGGTGGAAGTGAGCTGCCAAGTGTGATCTGGGAAGAATGATGTCAGGTGCTCTTGTTTCATGTCTACTTGATCAGGCAGCAGGTTGGTTGAAGCAATCAAGGCAGCTGGCTGTTGCATTTATTTATAAATGTCTGTAGGAGCAGAAACTCCAGAAACTTCCTCAAACGGATGCTTTCCTCCCCCAGCCAGGACTCCTGTGGGCTGCTGTCTGTGTCCCAGGACCTCTGATCTCATCTTCTGTAAGGATGCCAGACCCACGCCTGAGAGGCCAGTTCTTTCTCATTCCACAGCAGTGCTCATCCTTAAAATGAGGGAAGCTTCTGCTCTGCCACGCCTCTCACAGCGTCCAGCCACCCCATGGTGAGTGCAACATTTAAAGATGTGTATTTTTCATCTTTCAGGTCTCTAAACATAAGTTAAGTGCTTCCTTTGGTGCTCAAATGTAGAGTCAGTTTTCTGTTCCAGAGTTAGACTAGGCTGGTTTCCAGCATGGTGATTTTTGAAGGGTTTTTAAGAGTGTTAAAAAAAACCAAACTAGAAGTGATTTCCTTCTTACTTTTGAGCTCAACCACTGTATCGGATGTGACTCCACTGTGTGTGCTGACTTATAAAAAACTCCCACTGCAACTTGTTTGTGGTTTATTTCTTGACAATTACTCTTCATTTTTTAAAATTTGAACTCCATGTGCTCAATAATGGTTGAAGGGAGCTGATTATTTTTTTCTATTTTAGAACTTATTACAATGCAGTATTTTAAATGGTCCCCTTTAGTTAATGCCTAAGTCTTTGAGATATGATTATCCACCCTCTCAGTTACCCTCTCCCTTCTTCCTTAGATGGATTGGGGTATATAGGCAAGGGGCTGATGTGCTTTTGAGATGCGGGGGGTGGTGGAGGACAGGGATTCTGTGTCCATCTGGGGATTTTCCACAGTCCTGTAGCTCCTCTGTCCTTATTCTCTGGGTAGTTACTCACAGCAGTGTGAGTAACTGGCACTTGAGCTGAGGTCTTGTTCAGGTTATCTCAGAGTCTTGTCTCTCCCTTTCAGCCAGCTCTATGTCCTTGGCATAGAGACGGGACTTAGCATGATATGGGGACAGTCCCCTACCCCCACATCTGCCCAAACTTGCTTACATAGGCTGGGTGTCCCTGCCCCTTCTACCTTTCTCCCAAACCCTGAAGGGGCCTGAAGGAGCTTGTGTGCTCAGAAGCAAGTTCTCAGCACTTTGCTTGGCCTTTAAGACCTCCATAAGTGGTCCCAGTGTCCTTCACCTTCAAGATTCATTTTATGAGGGCAGCAGGTCTCTCCTTTTGCTCTTATTCCTGTCTAGAGAAAATATCTCTTCTTTTTCTAATACCAGGCTTTTTTCCCCCAATACCAAGCTCCTCTTTCTGCTAGGAGTGCCCTCTTCTCCTGCCACCTTGAATTGCAACCCTGGATAAGGAACTACTGTGGCACAATGGCTGAGAGTGAGGGCTTGGGAATCAGGCAGCTGCCTTCATCTGAATCCTAGTTCCATCCTTTATGAGCCATGTGGCCTTGGGAAAATCATTTAACCTTTATATGCTTCAGTTCCTTAAATGTAGCATGGGAATAATAGTATCTGCATCTCAATCTCATGAGGATTAAAGGGCACTGAGTCTGACTCTTAGTACAGACTTGTTGAATGAATGAAGGAATGAATGGATCAGTTAATGGATTGCCTTTCCCAGTTTACTTGTGAGCATTGCAATGTTAAGTAAGCACTCTGGTGAAACTACCTGGTCTCTTCTCTCCTGCCCCCAGGTAAAAGCCCCTGGTAGTATGTAATTCCTTTTCTTTATCACGGGTTGGTTTTGTCTCCATAGCAGATGGTGACTTCTCCAAGGGTGGGAACTAGATTTTCTTCTGCTGTGTTCCCATCGGCTTGGCAGATGTTCACTAAATGCTCACTAACCATCTTGCCCTATTTGGCCCAAATGACTCCTGAATGAGGAGAAGGCAGAGGCCTGGCCTGACATGAGTCCTTGGGAGGAGTTGGACTGTGGAAGCAGCTCCTGCCCTCCCCAGCCACCTGGAATCTCACTACTTTGTCCTTGATTTGGAAGCAAATTGAAATAGCTGAGACATTGACCTACATGTTGGGTGAAGACAGGAGAGCCTCAGGAACTGGACTTAAAAACCAAACATACACAGGCGGGAAAGAAATGCCAGGGAAAAGAAAATAAGTGAAAACTGTATCTCATTTGTTTCAGCAGGCAAATGAGGGATGGTTGTGGTCAAGACTGTGGATTTGGTTTATGCATGGGATGGTACATGCATAGTGTTTCTTGAGTACTCAGTAACCCCTTATTCATGGGTACAGTTAAGTCTCTAACAGTTGCCTCACAGAAGTGCATTTGGGAGAGGTTGTGAATAGTTTAACACATTCAACTTCATCCCTGGGGATAGAGCTCAGATCTTGTGCTGTGATGAACCACAATGATATCTCCTCTAAGAAGGAGAAAAGCATGTGTGACAATAATTAAGCTTTCCATACCCATGGACCCTTCAAAGGGAAATGGCACCACCCTGCATGGTGGGGTGCCAACCAGTAGGGGACCCCAAGAGCCTTAGCGATAGACAAGGCACAGGCTGACCATGAGAAAGCCTGTAGCATAAAGTTCCACTTAATAGAGTGAGATGAATAATTTGGGCAATCAGACAATCACCAGGAAGTTATGGAAGGAACAAGGCAGTAAGTATTAGGGGAAAAAATAATTTTTTCTTTTGTTTTGAAGAACAAAAGAAACAGAGGCCCAGGAGAGGGGCTGAGCCATGTACCCAGTGGAACACAAGAGTGATGACCAGTGAACTCTTGACGTTAAGGGGAGCACCAACAACTCAGTGCCCGGAGCTACTTAGATACCTTTTGGTTCCCTCAAATGGAGTTACGTGGATAGGTGTCTGTTCCTTTGCTATGATTAAAAGATCTTGCTTTGCACTGAGAATTTATCAGAGTGAGAGCTCTAGCCAAGTCAAGCAGTTAAGGCCATTTTTAAGCCAGTGCTTCTCAAATTCTAATTTGCACATGATCACCTGGAGATCTTGTTGAAAAGCACATTCCAATTTGGTAAGTTTGGGGTGGTCCTGAGATTCTGAATTTCTAAAAGCTCCCAAGTGAGGCTGATAGTGCTTGTTCAGGGACCGCACTTTGAGGGGCAAGGTTTTAAAGAGAACCATTTAAAAAAAAAACGGGAGGCTGTCCTGGCCCTAAAATACCTATAAAGGTTTGGGGAGACAGCATTTGCCTGGAGAGAGAGAGAGAGAGAGAGAGAGAGAGAGAGAGACTTGAAGGTCTCTAAGTAATGACAATGAATGTGAAAGGAGGTGATTAACTCCTCCTGTCTGAGAGGTAATGAGGCACAACTGAAGTGTTGAGGTCCAGCCATTGGCAAGAGATGTAGCAAAACAAAGATATGGCACCCAGTGCTCTAAAACAGCCCTTCTCAAACTCTGATGTGCATATGAATCACCTGAGGAT
Source organism: Tamandua tetradactyla (assembly GCF_023851605.1). Classification (NCBI taxonomy): domain Eukaryota; kingdom Metazoa; phylum Chordata; class Mammalia; order Pilosa; family Myrmecophagidae; genus Tamandua; species Tamandua tetradactyla. Next base: position 56,382,908 of record NC_135327.1, on the reverse strand, counting down.
CTACTTCAAATGCAGATTTGGATTCAACAGGTCTGGAGTAGGGTTTGAGATTCTGCATTTCTAGTAAGCTCCCAGATGGAGCCAATACTGCTGGTTCATGGACCACATTTTGAGTATCACACAATGACAACAAACTTGCACGAGCACATGCTCTCCATTCATCCATCCATCCATCCACCAATTAAAAAATTTTACACAAGAAGTTATTAGAAATCCCATGGATAACCACTAGTTGGTTGGTTAAACTTGTCATTTAGCTCCACTTTAGAACTGGGGAAAACAAGATGACTTCAAAAAGCCATATGCTTCCAATTTGTTTTGGACATGGGAACCCAGGTTGTGTTAAAAATGAATAATAAAGACCTTTGGCTTAGTAAAGATTTTTATCTATTGTAGAACAAGAAAATGCAGTATTTAAAAAACTGCAAGAGTTTACTTAGCCTCCTGAAGTTGTACCTTAAAATGGCTCCCTGAGAAGGAATTACAGAACAGTAGGAAAGAAATTGATTATCTAATAAATGACACCGGGACAATTGTTTAGCAATTTGAAAAAAAAAATCAATTTAGCATCTCATTTCATAGTATACCAAAATAAATTTTAAATGGATGAAAGAACCAAATATAATACAAGAAAGACTATGAAAACAAGAAGTGATTTCTAGACAGGGAATACTTGATCAAGTTAAAAGAGTTGAAAGAAATCATAAAAGAAAAGTTATAGATTTTATTAGATAACATACAAATTTCTGTCTATAGCCCTCTCTAAGCTCATCCACCATAATTAAGCAAAAATCAAAATAGATACAAAACAGTTCTAGCAACTCTTTACATTTGTCAAAACTCAGAACTGTGCTCCCATGTGGAAATTTTATTCCAAAGAAATTAAAAAATAAATTACAAAAGGAAATGCAAAAGAAAAACTAGGCCACTAAAACCCCACAACATTGAAATACCAACCAGTCAACGTGAGAATAATATTTGCAATACACATAACTAACTCATGATTGATAGTCTTAATATATATCATTGAATTTGGTAAGCATGATGTTAATAACCTAATAGATATGTGTGTGAGCAGGCGGGTCACATCAGAGGAAATTTAAATGGCTAGAATAATAAAATGCAAATTCTTTTGCCATTGAGATTTTATGTCCCACTCTCACGTTAGTCTAAAATATAGGAAAAATGAAATACATGCTATTGGCAAGGGTAAAGTATGGTGGGCTGAATAATGATCCCCAAAGACACACGTTCTAAGAGCTGGAATGCTGGAATGTTCTTATAAGAGGGAGGCAAAGAGGTGTGACTTCAGTTGCAAGAGGTTGGAGTGATTTGACGAAGAGGCATGAGCTAAGAAGTACAGTTGACCTCCAGAAGCAAGAAATCAGATCCCTTCCTAGAAGGAGTATAACTACCATCACAATCAAGACACAAGACTACCCTGCATGTCAATCCTGCTGGCACCTTGACTTTCACCCTGTGTTGAAATGGATTTCATACTTCTGGCCTCCATATCTGCAAGGGAATACATCTGTGCTGTTTTAAGCCTCCACGTTTGTGGTCATTTGTTATAGCAGATGTTGGAACCTAATACTTGAAGTAAAACATCCTTCTCATAAATTGCAAGTGGGAGTGTCATTATTTTGCAACATTTGCACAACATGTAGGAAAAGCTATAGAAAAAGTATATCTATTGATTGAGTGATTCCATATATAGGAATCTATTTTAAGGAGATAATTTGACCCAGAAAGAGGCCTTGCATGAAAATGTTCTCTGTAGCAACAAATTGGCAACTAACAATGTTTGAAAGGGAAAGATTGAATAGACCACAGAATATTTTAGGCTAAATTATCTCTAAGCTTTATAAAATATTTATAAATATTTTGTAAATGTATGGGGAAATTATATGTTATATAAACATTGTATTAAAAGTCAGAATATAAAATGATATATGCACTATGTAAAAATACATAGAATCAAGACTGGGAGGATATCGGCCAAAATATTTATTGGGTATGAATGATCATATTTATTCATCAACTACTCAGTATTTTTAACTTTTATATAATGAGTGGTGTGATGGTTAAATTCATGTGTCAACTTGGCTAGGTTATGGTGTCCAGTTGTTTCGTCAGGCAAGGACTGGCCTAATTATTATTTTGAGGACATTTCATGGGTTTAAATCATCCGTAAGTTGATTACATCTATGGCTGATTTCATCTGCAATCAATAAGGAGGTAGCCTTCAGCAATGAGAGAAGTTTCATCCAACAAGTTGAAGACCTTAATGGTAGAACTGATGATTTTGGCATTCAGAAAGAATTGCCATCTCTACTTTAGGAAGCCAGCAGGAGTAGATGATTTCTTCTGTCTTGCCCACAGAGCAATGATGTGGGGCAGGGACCCTAGAGACACAGAAGGGTAACCATGACCTACATCCAGGGCTTTCTTCACCACTCAGCCCCGGGCAATTTTAAAAATATAAGCTCCACAGATGTGATAAGAAATTAAAAAAATAAAAGCCAGTGGAGCAGCCCATTGCATTCCACTGCTGGCACCCCATCCTCCCATCTCTGGCTCTAGTACATGGCAAGACCCGAGGCCCAGTCCCCAGGGCCCTGGTCTCCAGCCCCCTCAGCCACCTTGGGCCCAAGGGCTCTGCCCCGAGGTCCAGCATGGCCAGGAGTGGTCAGCTGAAAGGGAAAGTCAGAATGACCTACATCCTCAGAGATAAGGCCATGGTTTGTTGATTCAGGGACTTGGTTATTCTCTAAATAAACTTTCCTGTTTCAAAAAGTTCTCTTTCAACTGGAGCTGAGTGTTTCCCTGTTACTCTTTCCCAGGGGAGAAGCTTGCTTTCGGCGCTTTATAAATTTGTATAAACTGTTCCCATACTCACACTCACAACATACCAAACTCCTCTGATTTCCCCTGGGTTGGTCAAGAGAGGGTGGATTCATGAGCTGTGATGGAAGTCACACATTCTCTTGAGGTCCCATGGGGCTCAGTGGACGTGAGGGAGAGGAAGGGGTTTCTGCCTCAAGTACAGGAAACCTGAGGGTTGAGGATGACAGTGTTCTGAGGTCACATAAAAACAGGCAACACAGCTCTAAGGGGCTCAGTCACCCTGCCTTCATTTTAAAGATGAGCAAGTTGAGGCTCCTCAACTTGAGTTAGAGAGAGGAACATGACCCATCCAGGTTGTTCTGTGACTAAGAGGGAAATAGAACATCCAGTCCAAGGACTCAGACCTCCTGCTTCTTTGCTTTTCAGTTAGCACATATTTGTTGCTATATTAACTATTGCCACATAACAAACCACCCCAAAACTTACTGGTTTAAGACAACAACTGCTTTCTCAGGTCATGATTTCTTTGAGTTGATAATTTTGGTGAGGCTCAGCTGGGCAGTTCTGCTGTTCTGGCCTGGCCTCATGCATGAGTCTGCTGCCAGGTGAGGTTAATGGTGTACCTCACATCACTGGGCACTGGCTGGCTGTTGGCAGGTGTGATGGGGGTAACTGAACTACCTGTTCTCTCATCCCCTAGTAAGTTAGCCTGGGCTTATTCACAGGGTGGTTTCCCAAGAGCAGGAAGAGAGAAAAACCCAATGCATGCACACTTTTCAAGTCTCTGCTTGCATCATACTTGCTTTCATCCCATTAGTCAAAGCAAATCACATGGCCACACCCAGATCCAAGGGGTGCAGAAAGATTCTTTCTCTTGATGGAAGGAACTTCAAAGTCACTCTTCAAGGCTGTAGATTCAGGTAAGGGAAGAATTTTTTCAGTCTGCCTTGGTTACAAACAGTGCAGGGGACTGCTGTGTCACTCAAAGGGAGAGACTGGAGCTCTGGCAGGACCCCAAGTCAGTACCCAGCACCCAGTGCTCTGCTCCTGCCTTGCACTCAGTTAACACAATTTCCCTTAAATGTTTGGGAGATGAGCCACGGGAGAGGTAAATTTTGATTTGGGGTAAAAAAGACGGGAACGCAAGGAACAGAGAATAGGGTAGTGTCCAGGGCCCATCAGCGCTGTGCCCTGAACACAGCTGGGTGTGATGTGTTGGGGGTGGTGCTGAGAATCATGTTCTGTGATTCACGCTCTGCCCCAGGCCAGAGGACCTCCTATATGACTCTCAGTTCCCCTACGTGGGCTACTCAGCTTGGACCCCACTATGGACCATAGTCCCACTGCTGTTTGATTCTCTTTCAGCTCACCCCCAGGACCCTCCAATTGCAGGGAACCTACTTGAACTCCATCTTTTTATCGCAGAGACACCACATACTGAATGTACTACCCCTCTCGAGGGCATTTGAAATGTAAACAAACATGGAGTGAAACTCTAATGAGGGAAAATGAGATACCGTGGTAGCCTGCAAGGACATACATAATGTGGAGCAAGTAGTTTGGGGTGGGCCGCATTCCTTAAGACCTCCCATATGATCTGAAAATTGTCATTGTATTTCTTGGTGTACTGAATTGAGGAGATTAGGTCCTAAAACAGTGCCTTCAATCCAGAAGCCTGTAGAACCTTAAATTCTGAGATTGAGAGTTGAAAGGAAACTTGGAGAACAACGTCAGACCCCTCCCCATTTACAGGAAGCTTCAGGCCAAAGGGTCTTAAAGGATTTGGCAAAGGTCCACAACAGAGCCACATTAGAATCCTAACAATGCCGCCAGCATTTCTTGAGTGCTGAGTGTGTGTAGGCATTGCTGGGCTCATGTGTATCATTTCACTTAATTCCTACAAGCCTGTAGTGGATGCTATTGCAGCCCAGGCCAGAGGCCCTATCCCCAGTTGCAGCAGTCATTGGCTGCTACCAGCTCACCCCAGGGAGCTTCTCTGGAGGCCTGTTCTGGGCTTATGAGAGCTGCCTTGCTGAAGAAGTGGGGGTAATATGGTTATCCCTGGGGCATTACTTACTTACTTAATGAGTTGGGGATATAACAGCTCAGCCTCCTTGCCTCTAGGCCACTCATACTCCAGAGCTCCCATTGGGATCAGACCAAGGCCAGATTCCAGCTGAAAACACCCTTGCTGCTCTCCTTCCCCTGCCCTGAGATTTCTCACTCCCTTTCACCTGAGCTCCTCCTCGTCTCTACCTGATAAACCATGCACATGTGAATTGCTTTCTTAGTCTCTGCTTCTGGAAACCTGACTCCAAACCATCCTCTATGGCCTTAAGTCCAAACTAGACCCCTGGGGGTCTGCAGGCCAGCAGGGGCTGAGTTGGAGAACATGCAGCTGGGGGTCCAGCGTGTCGAAGTCTGGTCCTCCAAGTAGAGTTTCTCCTGGTGCCCTGGCCGTGGACACCACGGGGAAAGCCCGATTCTGAGTTCACTGCCTTGTGAGACCTTGGAAGGCTGGACTGACTGCTTTGAATGCACTATCCTGTTTAATCCTCACCCCTCATTTCACAGATGCAGAAAATGGGGCACAGAGAGGAAGGTGCTTTGTTCAAGGACATCTTACCTTTGGAAGCTTTTCCATCACCCTGACCCTGGTTCTGAGCTAAACCAGTCCTCACCACCTCCTGGGATCTAAGTGAGTTGCTGTGTATCAGCTGTGGTGTGTACCTGCTTCTGCACAGGGAGAGGCTGCCTCAGTCCAGGGCCATAGGCCCACTTGGGCAGGGGCTGAGAGCCTCACCGAGGCCCAGCCCATTCCCTGAAAGGCAGGAGGGACCACCCTCTGCTTTCTTTATCAGTGATACCAACCGGGTTTTCCAGTCTCAGGTACACTTGAGGTTGGCCTTTTGGGGCCTAGACTAGATATACATACACACAAGCATACACACATATGTATATACTTGCACAAACATACAGATACTTATACACACACTCATGGTCACTCACAAATACGACTCTGCAGACATTTGTGTGCATACACTTGCATGCACACACACACACACACACACATACACACAACCACAGCTGTGCCTGTGCTCCTACACCACCATCTTCTTGGCTCTGGTGGGGCTCAACAGATGAGGACTCCAGGGTTCTCAGATGCTGTCTAGTGAGTTTTCTAAATCTCTTAAAACTTCTCTTTAAATATTGAGCCAGCTCAGGAGTATCCCACTGTAAATCATGACGTAGGGACGTGTAGATTATATGTCCCATGGTGGGAACCCTTTCTGATCTCAGAAGAAGGGACTCTGGAAGGAGGGAATAGAAACTGGAGAGGGGAGACCAGTGTCTGGCTTGCCTTTAGGTCAGTCCAGAGGCTGGGGATGTGTGTGGCTGATGCAGACAGGTTTGAGCTGTCCAGAGCAGAGGAGAGCACCATACTTCCCCCGTGGTAGAGGAGATGCTACTTCCCTGGTAGGGCAGCCTGGAAAGGTCACGATGGAGCAGAAACAGTGGGGAGGCTGGTTTATACCGAGAGGTCCCAGGATCTCCCAGCCTACCCTCCCCCGGCCCCTGAGGGGCACAGGACACCCAGGAATATGACCACATGCCTGTGGCCTCCCAAGAGGGGCAGGGCAGGGACAGAGAGGCAGCGTGCCTCCCAGGGGGTCACCATGGCACCAGGCAAGGGGCCTTATAGATATCATCTCTGCCAGAAACTGAGGATGGACAGTCCAGTGTCTGGATCCAGTGTCTGAGCCCCTGAGGGCCTGCAGCTGCCTGGACGGCTTGGCAGGGGCAGCCCCAGTTTCAGGGCCCAGCACAGCCCAGGAGTGACTGGGAATGAGCTTGGCAACTGCACTGCACTGGACTGGCATTGCTCATTTACATGCAGACTGACCCAGGCGTTTTCCCAGAAGCCCCTGGAGTAAGCACTGATTCCCTGTGACAACTGATTTGGAGAGCAGCCTAATTGTCCCTGTGTTTTTCCCTCGGCAACAAATTGAGTTAATGAGCAAACCCCAGCCATTCATTTGCATGATGCTGCCTCCCTGACGTCTTGGCCATGGGAGACCCCAGCGTGGTGTAGACAGCCCAAAGCTCGTGTTTTCACCCCTTATCAAAACAATATGTTCTTTCTTCTCTGCCTTAGAGTTGGGAAGGGGGAGCATCACTGCAGTGGGGAGCTGGACACCTTCAGAGTCCTCAGAGGTTTGAGTCTGATGAAGAGAAACTAATCTGTCATGAATGTGACAAGTTAATAAGAGAACTCCATCTGCTCCTCTTAAGGGAAGCCCTCAATTCCCAAGTCTCTAGGGCATGGGCTGCTGGAATGCAGGAAGGGAGAGTATCATTGGGGTGGGTCCTCAGGAGTCCACGAGAAGGGGCCTGGCCATCTCAGGTCCTCCAGCATCTGCAGATCATCCTCAGCTCCCTGTAGATGGGGCGGTACCCATGGAGGCTGGGTATGGGTCCAGATGTCCTGCCTCTTTGGGAACCCCCTGTGCTGGACCCTTTCTTGGGTGCATTAACCAGATCAAGCAGTAAGAGACTGGAGGGGAGAGAAGACCCTGGGGGCCCAGTGTTGAGCACCTCTAGTGGGCATTTAGTGGCTCAGTGTGTGCTGTACAGGAAGCCAGAAGTCTGAAAGCTTATTTAGGGGTTGGGGGTGCAGGACGACTCTGACCTCAACCAAGCCTTCCTGTGGGTTGGGCTTCCTCAGAAACCAACGAGTGACAAAGATTTGGGAATGAGTAGCTTATTTGGGAGGTGGAGGAAACTCCGACAGATAGGGGAAGGAAGATGGGCAATAAAGAATGTGCTATTGTCCACCATGGACAACTGGAGTTCAATCCTGGTGAAGAATTTTTGGGAAATAGTGCAAGACACGCAGCTCAGTGTTTCCCTAGCTAGTGGTGAGGGAGCTGGACTATTTATTCACTTTATCTATCCATTACGAGTTGAGGGCTGCTTCTGGGCTCAGTAAGTCTTGAGTGATTCAGGTTTGCCTTCTGTGTGGGCTTCCATAGCCAGGTAACAAGATGCAGGTGTTCCCAGGGAGCAGCTTACTGTGTGGATCAGGGGATGAGCAGGTGCTGATAAATGTCTGCTCTGCTACCCTGGCTCATTCTTTAGCCAGATGCCCCTTTCTTGGACTGGCACCCCCTTCTCTCCGAGTCTGGACCTTGCTCACTTTAGAGACCTTTTCCTCCCTCAACCCCTAGTCATTAACTAGGTCCTCTTTGGACCGGCCTTTGCTGGATCTCCCCTTTCCTACTCTAACCCCAGGTCCTAATTCCCGGAGGTCTCACACTCAGATCACTGCAAATCTCTATCAATAAGCTCTTCCTGACTCAGCCTGAGTTAGACATACTCCTCCTACACATTCTGTGGCCCCCCATTTTCTTCAGGATAACACCAGAATCTCTCATTCTGGCTTCCCCATTTTCACCCTAACTTCTCTCTTCAGGTTTATGTTTCAGAGCTCTTTGATGCCCAATTCCAGGCAGAATGAGACTGCACTGAACTCCGAATTTGTAGTTAGCTGCCTCCAGGTACTACTTCATGCTGTCCCCCCACCAGCGATACCTTTCTTTCCTTCTCTGCTTAAGCACATACTACATTCGTCAGGGACCTATGAGAAATGAGGAATCAGGAGGCCCATGCTGAACACTCAGGTCCTGTTCCATTAGGGAGAGGGAAATAGAGACAGAGGGAGAGAGGAAGGGTCAAAGACAAAAGAGCACTTCTCTGGGATTCACAGATTTCCCTGGGGCCAGCTGGTCAGTCCTGGCTGGCTGGATACATGAAGATAGCAGAGAAGACACTTCTTAGAAGACAGATTCTAAGGCAAACTTTTCATTAGAAAGAACCATCTCTTCATTATCCTATAAGCAAAAATAAGATTGGGGCAAATAAGATTGCAAAAAAGCAGGCAGTTGTTAGAAGTCTGGCACAAAATATTCCAAATCAAAATCTGGAACAGCATAATTGTCAGGGGGTTGGAGAGTGGGTAGCTGAGAGGACAAAGCTGCAGGATGACGTTGACAGATATTCTTTCCACGTTTTCAAGTCCCAGGGTTTCGGTACAGATTCATAATCTGGATCAGGACAGAAGGCAGTTTCTGTAAGAGAGAAATTAAGCATCTGTACAATTTTTATAAACACCCCCTTTGCACCAGAGCAGTCTGCTCACTGATGAGGATGTGTTTTGGCTGGGACACAAGCAGTCTAGAGAGAAGCAGCCTGGGTATAAAGGCCAGGCTTGTCCTGGGTCCTGGGTGAGTGGTAAAGGAGGGAAAGAATTTTCCTGCTTCTTACCAAATCCTGCAGCAGTCACATTAACAGTTTGGTTGAGTGAGAAAGCCTGGAGGAGGTACAAAAGTTGTAGAGATTGTCCAGCTTTCACCTAGTGGGGGAAAACTAGTCCCAGCTTGGGTCCTACTGGTTGATGGAAGAAATACAACCCCTCCACCCATCCTTCCCTAGATATGGCATCCTGCTCATTGTTGGAGGTACTGGCTTTGACAGCAAACATGGCATCTTCATTTAGGGAGTCTGAGGCCAGATGGGGCAAAGCTCTCACTGTCCTCAGAGACTTCTGGGAATTAGAAGCAGGGTTGGAAATATCATTGGTGGATAAGAATTTCTGAGGGAAACCAAGAATTGCCTGCTTTCCTAAAACAAACCCAAGGCAAGTCTGTGGTTGCCAGGCAGCTTTGCCAGCAGTAGGGACGAATCCCATCTCTTGCCCTTGTAGATCATAATGAACTTGACTCAAACCTCATTTTCATGGCCTCTGGTGGTCCAAAGTATTCCCAAATGATTTCTGTGGATTCTTGAGGGCTCCCTCTCTCATGGCCCCTCTTGGTCCTCCAAACATCAAATCTCTATGTTGTCCTCGTGTTAAAACCAGGACACATTCAGACCTTTTACTGGTTTTGCCCCAAATTGTCCATACGTCATGCATCCCAGAGGATGGAAGGTTTTAGAGATTGGGCACCACCTTCAACTGATCTTGAAAGTTCTCCTCTGTCCCCCTGGCTCTTTCATCCCCTCCTCTCTTTCTTCCCTCTCGCTCTCAGGAGCCAACTTCTTTCCTTGATTTGGTGGAGTACTTTTTCCTTCTTCTCTCAAGTCTTGGCACCTGCTTACAACCCTGCCCACGGGTGCTCTGATCTACCCAGCTGGCTTCCCCAGACACCTTCCACACAAACGTCATGCTCTCCCCAAGAAGACTTCTAATGAATTCAACCTTCTCCACCCCCTAATTAGAGATAATTCATCTACACTGTGAAAGATACATTTTATCATGAATTAGCTAAATTACCATCTCCAAAGAGAGAACAGAGTTGATTAACCATACAAATATTTGAGATGCAGAATACGTAAATCATCAAATCAAAGATAAAAAACAAATACAAAGAAGGGTTAAAAGTCAAAACTATCAAAATTATGTCTTAAACTAGTGCTTCTCAAACTTCACGGCATGTACAAATCATGAACAACTTGTTAAATGTAGGTTTCAATTTAGTGGGTCTGGGGTGTGGTCTGAGATTCTGCGTTTATAATAAGCTCCCAGGTGATGCTGATGTTGCTGATGGAATAGAAAGTTTATATGACTTTCATAGTTGGCTGCTATTGGAATCACCTGGGGAGTTTAAAAATACTGATGGGGGTTACCCCCAAGATTCTGATGTAATTGGTCTGGGGTATGGCCCAGACAGTCATAGTTTTTTTAAATTTCCAGCTGACTCCAATGTGTAGGTAAGATTGAGAACCCCTGCCCTAGAATGGAGCATCAAGGACATGGATTTGTGTTTGATAACTTTTTAATTGCAATACTCAGAACTGCACAGGCCCAGAGTCAGTCTGTGGTGGACTGGAAGAAGGAAAAGTCTCTTCCTAAGAGGGAAATCAGTCACTACATTACAAATAGTCCTCGAGGGGCTCTGGGGAGAACTGTGGAGGAATTAAACTCTTTGTCTTGATGACAGTACATTGCCTTGTTATCTAAGCAAGCTTAAAATGACATGGTGATCAATACAATGACAAATTGAGCTAAAGTAAAAACAATACAAGTGAAGTGGTAAAAAGGTAAGAAAATGGTATAAAACAATGTAATAAGAGCAAATGTTAGGACAAATTAGATTTAACTTTAAGCTAAGATGATACCATTATGCTGAATATATGAAATAGCCAATATTTGATCTTATATGGCCTACAGAAATGGCAATTTCATATGCTTCAACCTAATAAAATAACAAAATGATTAAAAACTAGAAGATTTAAAGATAGAACAAAATAAGATAAAAAGTTGAAAAATCTGCCTGCACATGTCCAGTGGGTCACCCTCTGTGCTTGGACAAGAACGGTGCCTGGGTCTGGGTGCCCACTTGTCTGCTCCTCTAAGCTGGGTCTTACTGAGGCCTGGGATCTGGGGTAGCAGGATCCCCAGGGCAGGAAGATCTTGGCACTGGCCATCCAGTACCAGCCATTTGCCTCTCCTGAGATATCTTCTAGGGCCCTTCACTGCCCTCTGAGAGCATCCTTTCCAGCAGGTAGCAAATTGTTGAGCTCTAATAGCTGTCAAACAGCCCGTAGGCTGCCAAGATTCTTATTAGAGACTCAGAGGAGGGTACTGCTGTCAGGCTGGTCATATTTGCAGATTAAATTCAATTTATTAAACATTTATTAAATTACTACTCTGGGCCAGGCCTGCTCGGGACTTATGACAGTAAATAGGAGAGCAGAAACTAGTGTTTTTAAGGTCTGGTGGGTTTAGGGCCTTAACGAGGTGAAGCAGTGATGGGGGTTGGATTTCCTGAGAGGCAACTCTGAGATGAAGTTTAGCATGTGGATGTTTTGGAGATCTTGGGATCAGCCTCCATGGAAGTGAAGGAAACAGGATCAGCAGTGGGAGAAGCTGGGCTGCAATGGAGGGTCAGTGGACACCTCAGCTGGCTCCATGGGGAGCTGTGAAACTGAGATGGCCCTTCAGAGTTGTTGCATGCTGCAAGGAGAGTATCAGGTTTTTATATTTGCCCACTGACCAGTCACTGGCTGTGGAGGTCCTCTTGGGTACGGTAGCTGCCGCCAGCCAAGAATAGTTTCCAAGGAGGGATGACAGTTAAGGTCTTTCAACCAGCAGCCCTCCCTGCAGCTGGGATGATAAGTTCTGATGGGGAATGTATTGTTGCATCACAGTGTTCATTATTGTGATATGGTCTGTGACGAAAAGTATGACTGGACAGAGTCATTCTGTAAAAGATCTTGAATGTAGAGTGATTAGATAAGTAGTTAGTTAACCAGATGATCTCCACTGGTTATCAGTGAAGTACCTATAAAACTATAAAACTCATCTTTAACTGCCCAGACAGACACGACACATTCACATTGAAGAGGGAAAAGTCTTGGCATGGTGCCCCCTACCATCTCAGCCCTACTCAGTGGGCTGAAAGGGAACAGACAGGCTGAGTGGAAATCTAGAAACCAGGCTGGTGTTTGCTGTGGGAGAGGAGTTAATGGCTGTTTGATACAGAGGAGAAAAGGCTCTGGAGAGATGTGGAAACCATCTTTTCATGGATCTGGGGGATGAAGGTGAAGGAAGAAGAGATAAATTCAGCCTTAACAGAGAGAGACTTCAAGGCAGTATCAGGCAATAGTTTCTAAGGGGGGAATTACTAGACAATGGAGTGGGGTAAATTTCCCATCCTTTTCCATCTCTTAGAATGGCCTAAGAGGGGCAGCATGATCGGGGGGAAATAAAACATTCAGATAGGGAGACACTGCAAGGTTAAATCTCATAGTTGGTGACTAAAGAATGATAAGAAGAAGATATAATTGCAGATTTGAGCTTTTTGAACCTACAAGGGAGAAGAAATTGGAGTCGGGTAGGGGTGGTTTCTGCACAGGACAGTCACAGATATCAAGGGAGGGGTTTGAGATATGGATAAAAGGGAATGAACCAATCTTGTATGTTCAAAATATTCTTTATCACAACAACTGCTTTTTATATGAACAAATGGTGAACACATGGTGTATCTCCTGAGGGTCTAAAGACATCACCCATGGAGGGAAATCTAGTGCAGCAGGGCTCTCAGTATAAAATCATGGCCTATGGGAGTGAAAGGGACACAAATAAGAAGGAAAATTCACACTCACTGAGACTTTACTCTTTGGAAGGGATCATTTACTATGAAGGGAAAAAGTAAAGAATGGATGAAAACCTTAAAAATAAGTAGCAATGCGTTTCATTCAAAATGGGGAAAGAATTCCATCTAACAAGTGGAAAAACAGAGTGGGGAAGGGGAAGTGGCTCTTTCCTTTTTAAGAGTTACCTCAAGTTCAAGAAGAGGCAAAGAAAATGGACTCTAAATTGTTATTAACAAATATAGTCTCTTGCTTCCTACTAGATCTGACTTTGTAAATAAATCAGAGACCCTACTCTGTTTCTGATCGCACATCACATCCTCTGTTTCTTCCAGGCTACTTTTGCTTGAAGAGCTTGACAACTCTTCAAGCAAACCCTCAGCAATCTGTTATTACACTAAACTATCCACTCTATTGGGAAGTTCTGGTACTGATTCTGACCTTCTTTTCCAATAATTTCTAAGATGTTTGCAAAATAAGTGGAAAAGCAAAGCAACCCACCAGATATGCATTTGGTCAGCATGTCATACATTAGAATATACAGAAGATTCTGGAAACAATAATGGCTCAAACAAAATAGAAACATATTTCTCTTTCACATAAAAATTTAAGCAGGCCATCCTGGGTTGACATGGTGCTCTATGGTTTTAGGGACCCTGGCATCTTGTTGCTTCTCCATTTGTGGTCTTGACCTCTTGGTCCAAGATGGCAGCATCTACATTCCTGGTAGCAGGATAAAGAAGGGGACAGAAAAGAAAAGCAAAAAAGGATATAATTGCTGCTTCTTATGGAAGACACAGTATTTTTACTTACATTCCACTGGCTAGATTTTATTGATACGGCTTCTCCCAACCACTAAGGAGACTGGGAAATAAAGCCTTTATTCTGGGTAGCTATGTGTCCAGCCAAAAATCAGGGACTAACACAATGGAAGAAAGGATGATGTTCTAGTTTGCTAGCTGCCGGAATGCAATATACTAGAAACGAAATGGCTTTTAAAAATGGGAATTTAATAAGTTGCTAGTTTACAGTTCTAAGGCTGAGACAATGTCCCAAGTAAAAAAAGTCTATTGAAATGTCCAATCAAAGGCATCCAGGGAAAGATGCCTTGGTTCAAGAAGGCTGATGAAGTTCAGATTTTCCCTCTCAAGTGAGAAGGCACATGGCGAACAGGGTCAGGATTTCTCTCTCATCTAGAAAGGCATGTGGTGAACATGGCGTCATCTGCTAACTTTCTTTCCTGGCTTCCTGTTTCATGAAGCTCCCTGGGAGGCATTTTCCGCCTTCATTTCCAAAGGTCGCTGGCTGGTAGACTCTCTGCTTCTCTTGGCTTTGTCATTCTGCTCTCAGAATCTCTAACTTTCTCAAAAATGTTTCCTCTTTTATAGGATTCCAGTAAACTAATCAAAGCCCACCTAAATGGGTGGAGACAAGTCTCCAACTAATCCAGTTTAACAACCACTCTTGATTGAGCCACATCTCCAGGGAGATGATCTAATGACAGTTTCAAACATACAGTACTGAATAGGGATTAGAAGAAACAGCTGCTTTCACAAAATGGGATTAGGATTAAAACATGGCTTTTCTAGGGTACATACATCCTTTCAATCTTGCACAGATGGCTATTGGGATGAATTAGTCAGAATACTCTTGAATGCTATGTGACAAATAAACCCTTATATCTCAGTGGCTTAATACAATGAAGGTCTATTTCTCTCCCAGGAACCCAGATTGACAGGTGCTCCCCCATCTCACAACTACATCGCCTACAACCTAGGGCCTCCAGGACGGCTGGGGTGGGAAGACGGAGAGCACTGGCCCCTGAGTGCCTCAGCCCACAGTGATATACATCATTTGTGCTCTCAGCGCATTAGCCAGAACTACTCACATGGTCCCCACCCAACTATAAGGGAGGCTGGGAAATGTAGAGAATGTTTGTTATCAGTGAACAATGCATGTCTCTGCCACATGGGTTAAAACAGTTGCATTCAGTTAAGAACTTTTTATATGTGTGTGTCCATTTGCAATGATTAATTGCTCACAGCAAGGTGAATTTTGCTTGAGTAGTTTGTCAGCATTTAACATTCCTTTCTTCTCCCAAATTCACTTGCACATGGCTTGAAGCCTCAGTTTCCTACTAACCCTGACTGTCCACATGTGCTTTTCTGTGCTGTTCACAGTCTTGAAGAAAAGCCGTGGCAGCTGATTCTAAGTTTTTCCATCTGAAACAGAGGAGGCCTTCTCTTGGAGAACAATAAAAATACCTTCCATTTATGTTGCTTTTTTTTTTTTTTTACCTTTGTCTCTTTTACTGAAGGAGCAAATTAAACAAAGTGTGTGCTTTTGGCGCCTGTTCTCTGCCCCTTTTAAGATTTAATCAGCCCTCTGAATCTGCAGCATAAAGGCCTCATAAAGTCAAGTTAATATAATGCCATCAGCTCAAACCCACCAGACCCAAGGGTAGTTTTGTTTAAAGGCAAATTATAATTGAATTTCTAAACAACTGCCAAGCTTTCAAGGTACCAAAACAAACATTATACAAACAGAAACTTACCCTGGAGTCCTTGACTAACTTACTTGTGCTTTAAGAAAACAGAGGTTTTTAGAATATTTTTGAAAGTAAGCTGAACTCTTTGATGTCCCTTTACAAATTAATCACTATCATCCTCCATTTCCTGAGGCAGTTCCCCTCTTCAGCAAACCCCATAGCTGAACACCCAGCTTTACAAATTGGGTAGATCAGCAGATGATTTTTCATTTGAACACAGTTTTCTTTGCATTACAGACTCCTTTTGCCCCTGGGCTCTTTCACCATTCAACCAAATACCTTCAGGACGGCTCATTGCTCACAGTATTTTGTGACTGGCTTCTTTTATTTAGCAGAGTGTTTTCATGATCCATCCATGTTGTGGCATTCTCTGGCACTTCATTCCTTCTTATTGTCTAATAATATTCCATTGTATGGATATCATTCATTAACTGATGGACATTGAGGTTCTTTCCACTTTTTAACTATTATAAATAATAGCGCTTTCAACATTCGTGTATGGGTTTTTGCATGGACATATGTTTTCATTTCTCTTGGGTACATAAATCTAGGAGTGGAGCTGCTGAATCATATGGCAACCATGTTTAGCAATTTGAGGAACTGTCATACTGTTTTCCAAAGCAGCTGAACCTGCTTACATTCCTTCCAGCAGTGTTTGAGAGTTCCAATTTCTCCACTATATCACCAGTACTTCTTATTACCTGTCTTTTTTATTCTAGCCATCCTAGCAGGAATGAAGTAGATTCTCATGTGCTTATTGGCCATTTGAGTATCTTCTTTGGAGAAATGTCTATTCAAATCTTTTGCCTATTTTTTAACTGGGTTGTTTGTCTCTTTATTGTTGAGTTGTAAGAATTCTTAATATATTCTGATACTAGATACCTATTAAATATATGATTAGCAGACATTTTCTTTCATTTGGGGGGTTGTCTTTTCACTTTCTTGATTATGTCCCTTTTCTGATGCATGAAGTTTTTTTTTTTGTTTTGCCGTGGTCCAGTTTATCTAGCTTTTCTTTTGTTGCTTGTGCCTAGCCCAAGAAAAATTTCCCCCTATCTGGTTATTCCAGCATCTTTCCCCACTGAATTGTCTTGGGACCCTTGTCAAAAATCAGTTAACAAAAACATATGGGTTTATTTTTGGACTCTTGATTCTATTCCATTGGTCTATTAGTCTATCTTTATGCCAGTACCACACAGTCATGATTAATTTAGCTTTGTACTAAGTTTTGAAATCAGGAATTGTGACTCCTCAACTTTTTTTTTTTCAAGATTGTTTTGGTTATTTGGACTTGCATTTCTAAATGAATTTGAGGATCATCTTGTCAAATTTCTGCAAAATGGGCAGCTGGAATCTTGATAGGTAATGCACTGCATCTGTAGATCCATTTGAAAAGTACTGCCAACTTAATATTACATTTTCTGAGCCATAATCATAGAATATCTTTTCTTCTGTTTAGAACTTTAATTTCTTTCAATAATGTTTTATAATTTTTATTGTACAAGTCTCATACTTCATTCCTAAGTACTTTACTTTTTGTTCTACTAGCAATAGAATTAGTTTCTCGGTTTCTTATTGGGTTGTTCATTGCTAGTAGTCAGAAATACAACTGGTTTTTTTTTTTCAAAATAAAATTCTGGTGTATTGCTGGACAACATTGTTTCACACATACATCAAACAGCCCCGTCCAATAAAAAACAAAACAAAACAGCTACTTCACAGATGAAAATAAAATATAATAATAAAAAAAGAAACCTTTATCTTTGGCCTTTTTAACTATCTCATACAAACCAGCTACTTAAAGGAAAGCTCAGTGCATACTCAAAAAAAGTTACTGGAATGCTTGGAATAAGATTGTATTTTTTTGCTGTTTTTGCTTTTTTTCCAAGTTTTTTTTTTTCTCCTTTGAGATTATAATGAACATGGTCGCAGCACAGGTAAAGTCAGATGTAGGACAGAGAACTCTGCCAAGTCTGGTTTGGCCATCCGAAATCATTAAAAATGGCTGACCCCTAACAATATGTACAAAAATATAAAATATAAATAAAATACAAACAATTTTTCTTTTTTAAAGTACAAAAAAAAAAGTAGGGCCTTGGAAGTTTTGGTTGCTTTTCCCTCCCCTGTTGCAAATTCACGTTGTGGTTTTGGTTGGGTGGTGGAGAGTGTGCCAGTTGCGGGGGCGCTGCTGGGGGGGGAGGGGGATGGGGGACACCGCCGCTGTACTTCACGGTGACCACATTTAGACTCTGAGATTGCAAGTGGAGGGTGAATAGGTCATGGTGGCCTATTTTTTTTTTAAGCTTAATGTTTCCTTTTTTGCTGTCCAGTCATCCTCATTGGGCCTCTGCCTCTTGTTCCATCATCAATTCTCATCGTCTTCAGCTGCCCGCTTGCCCAGAGCTGCCTCAGCCTCCTTATCTTTATCCCCATCCTCTTTCTTACCATCTCTTCCTTCTCCTCCTTCTCCTCTTCCTCTCCACCTCCATTCACCTCATTGTCAGCCTCCTGCTCCTGGTTTTCCTCACCAGCGTTCCCATTAGCAGGTGCAAACTGCGTTCTTCGCCTGCTCCACGACTTCCTCCTCCTTTACATCCTTGGAGGTGATTTCGGAGCTGGGCTCCACGGCCGCACTCACCTCAGGGGAAATACAGGTGACTCGAAGCGACTGGTTAAAAAGAAAGGGAGAATTCAGGGTCTCCGGCGTGGAAGCTGTGGGTGTCCAGGGCGGTGCGCGGGGAGCTGGACCCGGGAACAGCGGGAAGATGGCTTTTCCCAGCAGCCAGCGGGGCGGTTTTTGCATTTTTACCTTGTATCCTGCGACCTTGTTGAATTTGTTTATTAATTGTAATAGTTCTTTTAAAGTTGATTCCTTAGAATTTTCTGTATTCAAGATGATGTGTGCAGTTTTAGTTCTTTCCAATTAAAATGCCTTTTAAATATTTTTCTTGTCTTATTGTACAATATTGAATAGAAACGGTGAGAGCAGAGAACCTTGCCCTGATCTTGCTGTTAGAGGAAAAGTTTTCAGTCTTCCACCACTAAGTATAATGTGTGTGTGTGTGTCTTATAGGTGTTCTTTATCAGGCTGAGGAAGTTTCCTTCTACTCCTAGTTTGTGTAGGGTGTTTTTGTCACCTTTGAGAGGGTGTTGGATTTTGTGAAATACTTTTTCCCCCATCTATTGAATTGATGATGTGGTCTCGCCATTTATTCTTTTAATATGGTTTGTTACCTTAATTGATTTTTAGATATTAAAGTAACTTTGCTTTGGTGGGAGAAATTCCATTTGGTCACGGTGAATAGTCCTTTTTTGATATTGCTGAATTTGGTTTTATTTGTATTTTGTTGAGGATTTTTGTGTCTGTATTTATAAGGGATATTTATCCATAGTTTTATTTTCTCGTAATATCTTTGTCTGTCTTTGGTATCAGGGTGTTTTGGTTTGCTGAAGCTACCAGAATGCAATATATCAGAAACGATATGACTTTTATAAGGAAATGTATTGAGTTACAAGCTTATGGTTCTAAGACCATAAAAATGTCCACAGTAAGGCATTCAGAGAAAGGCTAATGTCTGTCACATGGGAAGGCACATGGTTGGCATCTGCTGGTCCTCGTTCCCAGTTCCTTTGCTTCCAGCTTCTGATTCCAGTGGTTTCCACTCTAAGCATCTGTGGGTCTTCACTTAGATTCTCCAGGACACAACTCTGAGTTTTGGCTTGCTTTGTATCTCATGGGACATGGCAACATCTGCTGGGCACTTAGCTTTTTCCAAAATGTTTCCTCTTTTAAAGGACTCCAGTAAACTAATCAAGACCCACTTTAAATGGGTAAAGTCCTATTTCCATCTAATCAAAAGGTCACACCCGCAATTGGGTGTGTTATATCTCCGTGGAAACAACCTAATCAAGAGTGGATCTGGAAAAAGGGCTTGGCTTTTCTGTGGTGCATAACAGCTTCAGATCGGCATGTGGGGTAATACTGGCCTCATCAAATGAATTGGGGAGTCTTCCTTCCTCTTCCAATTCTAAATTAATTATTCTTCAAAGATTCAGCAAAGAAGCCCTCAGATCCTGAGCTTTTCTTTGTGAGTAGATTTTTTATTACTAATTCAATATATTTACCTATGTAGTTCTATTCTGATTTTCTATTTCTGAAATCAGTTTAAGAAATTAAGAAGTTGAGTCTTTCTAGGAATTTTTCCATTTCTTCTAGGTTGTTGAATTTATGGGCATGGAATTGTTCATAATAATCCTTTATAATCGTTACTGTTTCTATAAAGTCAGTAGTTATGCTCCTTCTTTCATTCCCGATTTTAGTAATGTGAGTCTTCTTTTTCTTCTGTCTAGTTTAGCTCAAAATCTTTTCAAAGTAATACCTTTGGCTTTGTTGATTTTCTCTATTGTTTTTCTGTTTTCTCATTTGTTTCCACTCTAAATTTATGATTTCCTTCCTTCTTCTTGATTTCAGTTTAATTTGATCTTTTTCTCTTTCTTAAGATGGAAAGTTATCAATTTGAAATTTTTTGTTTCTTTTTTAATATGTACATTTGCAGCTATAAATTTCTGTCTGAGCACAGCTTTAGCTGCACCTCATGCATGTCGTAGTTTCATTTACATTCATCTCAAAACATTTTAAAAATTCCCTTGTGATTTATTTTCTGACTATTTATGAGTCTCTTGTTTAATTTCTATTTGTGAATTTCCCAAATATCCTTTTACTGATTTTTTAAAATTTAATTGTAGCCAGAGAACATATTTTGTATGACTTCTAACCTTTTAAATTTATTGAGTCTCGTTTTATGGTCTAGCATATGGTCAATCCTGGAGAATGATCCATGTGCATTTAAGAATATCTGTCCTGCTGTTGTTCTATAGATATCTGTTATGTCTAGTTGGTTATAGTATTGTTCAGATCTTCTATTTTCTTGTTGACCTTCTGCCTAGGTTTTCTATCCATTAGTGAAAGTGGGTATTGAATTCTCTAACTGTTGTTGTCGAATGGTCTATTTCTCCTCGATTCTCTCTGGTTTTGCGTCATGCATTATGGAGATCCTGATTTGGGTATAAATATGCTTATATTTGTTATGTCTTTTTGATGGGCTGAAATTTTTTATGATTATGAATGTACAACTTTATCTCTTGTAGTTTTTTTTTGTTGTTTCAACATCTATTTTGTTTGTTTAGTATATACCTCAATTCTCTTATGGTTTTAGTTTGCATTGTTCATCTTTTTTCCAACTTTTTGCTTTCAATCTATTTGTGCCTTTGAATGTGAAATGTCTCTTATGTATAGCATAGCTGTATTTTTAAAGAATTACACGTTAACAATCTCTGCTGTTGACTGAATTATTTGACCCATTTAGAACTACATCACAGGGCCACCGTGGCTGCAAGGGAAGATGGGAAGGTGCTTATTTTGCTTCCCAGCCTCTGTACCGGAAGGCTGCAAGGAAGAAGAGGTTTGGAATGGTGATTCAGCCAGTGTGTTTGCCACAGGAGTTGAGAGCCTTGCTCCTGAGGCCAGCAGCCCCTACATCCCCGGGGCCCTCATTAGAGATTCAGACTGGTGAGCTCTGCTCCAGAGCTGCTGAATCTGAGTCCTGATTGGAGCGAGGTCCCCAGGTGGTTCGTGTGCACACTAACTTTCAGGAAACGCTGCCGGTATCAGGAGCCTGCAAACCTCCTTCCCCATCACAGGCGTTAGCGGAGCAGCACCCTTGCGGTCTGAAAAATCCCCATACATTTTTTTTTTTAAATCAGGTTTCAGGAAACTCCCTAGCTGTGTCTTGATTGGCAGGCGCTGCCTCTCCCATTACTTTTACATTGCATAGGCTATACCTTTTTATAAAATTTTCAAACAAGCCTTAGCTGCCTGGAAAATCTGTAGGGATAGACTTTCACTTTCATTTTCTTTTAGGGAATGAGGACTTAGCCTTTTCTTGAATGATGCTAGAGTCTACCAGAATGCCTTTTTTAAAAAAAATAACATTCCTGGCCGGCCGCGGTGGCTCAGCAGGCAGAGTTCTTGCCTACCATGCTGGAGACCTGGGTTCATTTGCTGGTGGCCTGCCCATGCAAAAATAAATAAATAAAAATAACATTCCTGCATATTCCTAGCCTTCGCATGCATCTGTGGCTTCCACAGAACTCCCCCCAAATTCCCACTTAATTTCTTATGCTAACCCATGATACATGGAAACCACAGTGGAGAAGGTCGCAATGTGGAAGGGAAAACTGTGTAGCCACAAGCCAAAACCAGCCTGTGCTGTAAATAAAGTTTTACTGGGACACAGTCACAACCATGCACTTATATGTTGCCTCTGGTGGCTTTTGTATTACAGCGGCAGAGTTGAGTTGTTGTGAAAGAGACCATACAGTCAGCAAAGCCTAAAATATTTACTCTCAGACTCTTTAAAGGAAAGAGCAAGTAGAGAGCTGAAGTCATGGCTTGGTTGACGCTATTAGAGAGAGACTTGACAAAGAAAAGATAAAGATGACCTTTTCTCCAAAATGAGAAAAATGTGTGACTCTGAAGGGTAAGAAGTAAGAGCCAGTACAGAGGGAGACATCGGTGGGAAGAAAGGTGGAGTGCGATCCTGGGGAAGGCAGGGAAGGAGTCAAGGATGTAAGTTAGGACTAGAAATAAGGATGGACAGATAGACATTGGTTGAGGCTCCAGGTAAGTGTTCAGGTGAAAAGAGGGGAGTTGACAGACTCCTGGTTGGGTGGTCTGGGCATTTTCAATATCCTACAATGCCTAACACACAACCACAGATAGGGTGGGCATTGCTTAGTGTGTTTTGGGTTGAAAAAGGGATTCACAGTTTATAAACTAAGGTTTCCCACTGAGCACTTGGCTTTCAAAACCCCAGAACTGTGTACCTCCACACAAGCCCTGTGGGAGAGGGAGGGGCCCAGATAGTCTTTATTCCCACTACACAGCTGGGAAATTGTGGCCAAGAGAGAGTCAGTGACTCTCCCGAGGCCACTAAGCCAGGAGGCAGTCCCCAGCTGGTACCGGACCCTGGGCCTACCTGCCCGAGCCCTTTCTTGCCCAGCTGCTGCATGAGAGATGCAGGCCTTGGTGGCGAGAGACGGAGGGCAGGCTGTCCACCTGGGAGAGTTAGTTTATGTTAGCTGTGAAGGGACTCCACCTGTCTTTGTTGGCAAACCAAAACCAGAGTTAAGGTCTGCCAGGGAGGCCTCTGATTTTTGTGATACCTGTGCCCCCAAGCAAGGGCTGAGTTTCTGCACCAAACTGAGCCCTTATTGGAATGTGGGGTGGGGTGAGGATCCAGGAGGGGGGGAGTTTTTGTCAGATTCCTGGACTTTGGGAGACCGGAGTTGACAGGAGCAGAGGGGACCCCATTCTTTTCCCTACTCCTTTCCCCAAACATCCTTTGACTTCCACTGTTTTCCAGCTGTCTGAGGCCTGTTCTGAGGTCCCAGGCTTCTTCTGTGCCTTCTTTCCTGCTCCCAGTCCCCATCTGAGCTTCCCTCGGCTTTGTCCCGGCTTCTCAGGAGCGTTTCCTAAAACACTCATCCATGCAGATTTTGCCTGCCTGACTTCCCCAAAAGCAGAGCCTGAATAAGTTTGAATACAGGTGTTTTTTTTTTGGAAGTGATCCCTGGAAAGAAGGATTTGGGGAGGTGGGAAGCTCATTAAGGAAGGGGTAAAGCCAATATAAAGTTGTGTCATTAAGGCTACTTTTGTGGACAAGAGGGCTTGATTTCACTAAGAAGCTAATTAACATGTGTAAATCTCTCTCAGAACTATCTATTCAAAAGACGGGAGGTGGGAGCATTTGTCCCTCAGTTTCTGACCCTTAACTTCAGGGGTTACTCCTAGGGTATCCTGACTCCCCTGAACATCTGGGCTGTGCTTGCCCACAGGATGAGGGAGCTTCTGTGGGTCTGTTTAGAGCTCTGAGGCACAGAAGTAGAGAGCACGTGGGGTGGACTTGTGATATGATGCTGACAGTGTGAGTCTGAGCTTGCACAGAGCTGTCCACTACAGCCAAGGCTAAAATCAGAGGTGGTCAGGGAGGATGTGGCATTTGCTACACATGCCTTTGTGCTCATGCAAGAGGAAGGGCAGCTAAAAGTAGCACTGAGAGCTCACAGGGAGTGTTCTTGTAGTGTGTCCAAAGCCCCTGTGATAGGCACTCGATAGAGTGGGATTTGAAGATTATCTGCTGAAATTCCTATGTCCATATTTTTATGGCTTTTAATTTTCTTTTGGGCACCCATCCCACTGAGTATGGGGACAATCAAACTCATCAATGTGCATCAGAAGAATCTCTTCTGGGTTTGCTCCCTCTTTTAAGTTTACACTGTCTTGTAGGTTAGCTCCCTCTAGCCCTTCCTAGGATGGGCCCTGGGGGCAGAAGAAAGCACAGATGTTCTCATGAGCAGGTGCCATCATCTGGGCCCGTGTTGTAGAGGCCACACTTGGCGAGGGTGTCCTGTTCCCTTGGCACCACTCCAGGGGGTTCTCCCTGTCCTCACTGACACCAGTGTCTGCCACATTTCCCCCTTGATCCCTGACCCTGGCAGTCCAACTGGCTGTTTTTGGCTGCAGGGTCAATGATGGTTGGATTCTGGTGTCAACTTGGCCAGATGATGGTGCCCAGTTATCTGATCAGGTAAGCACTGGCCTGTTATTGCAAGGATATTTCATGGCTGGTTAATCAGCCAGAAGGCTGATTTATTAAATCATCAGCATGTTGATTGCATCTATGGCTGATTATATCTGCAGTCAGCCAAGGGGAGAGTGTCTTCTGCAATGAGAGAATCCAATTAACTGGATTTAATCCAATCAGTTGAAGATTTTTAAGGGAGAAGTGATGATGTCAGCACATACAGAAGAAACCTTTTGTCTCTACTTCAGCCAGCCAGCCTCTCCTGGGGAATTCATCAGAGTTGCCAGCTTGCAGCGTGCCTCACTGGATTTAGACTTGTGCATCCCTACTGTTGCATGAGACACTTTTGTAAAATCTCATGTTTGCAGATGTCTCCCATTGGTTCTGTTTCCCTAGAGAACATTGGCTAGTATAGTAGCGTTGTCTCCACCTGCCTGCCTGACAAGCTTACCTCTGTGTTCTTCCGTAGTACATGTAGGTCCTCCTGCATCCCTTCTGCCTTTCTGAGGAGCAGAGGGGGTCCCTGAGGTATTGTCTGGTCTGCCCTCTACCTTACATGCTTCAACATCATTTTCATCTGTTTGGCTAATCCACACTGATGTCAGGCCCCCCAGTCCTGGTGGGAGAGATGCCTGATTGTTTGCCTCTATTTCTCCATCTCCCACCCTGGGAAACTTGGCCTCTATCTCTTACCTCCCCTTCCTGTCTAGAAGATACTTCTCTTATTATGCTCTCATTATTCTCTGCACTATGCCTTGGAATCTTCCAAATAGTTCAGTGAGGTGCCGTTATTCCATTGGAGGAAATGGGTGGCCTGTAGTGTGTCAACAGTGGTAACAGGAAGAGCCAAGAATTGAACTCAAGACTGTTTCAAAATCACCATGAAGCTCCCATCCTGTCCATCCACCACCTGACTTGAAGGGATTGCAGTTGGAGAATATGGTTTTTATACTGCTGATTCTTTGGAATTTGTTCAATCATGTTTTATGACCTAGAACATGTTCAGTTAAAACGAAGTATGTTCTTTTTTTTTGGCTTTTTAAAAGGGGGATTTATTAAGTTGCAACTTTACAGTTCTAAGGCTGTAAAATGTCCATATTAAGGCATCCAGGCAAAGATACCTTGATTCAAGAAAGGTGGATGGGTCCAGAATGCCTCTCAGCTGGAAAGGCACATGGCAACACCTGCTAGCTTTCTCTTCTCATTTCATAAGGTTTCCCCCGGGGGGCATTTTCCTTCTGTATCTCCAAAGGTCTACAAAATATATTCCTGAGGGCAATGTTTTATACATACATATATAAACATACAGTTACATACATATGGTTATTGGGTTGTTCAAATCTTCAATATTTTTATTTTTATATTTGATCTATTAATTACTGAGCAAAGTATATTAAAATATTTCATCTTATAATGCTGGCTTGATAGCTCATCTTGTAGCACTGACAGTTTTACTTAAAATATTTTAAAGCTTTATTATAGATAGAAATGAATTTAGAATTGTTCTGTCTTCCTGGTGAAATGAATCTTACATCAATATGTACTAAGCTTTTCTATTTCGAATAAGAGTATTACTAGAATTTAGTTTAATAAAGCAACACTGACTTTAGTTAGTTAGTGTTTTCCTGGGGTATCTTTTTCTATCCTTTTCTATTTGATATTTATGTGTCTTATGTTTTGGGTGTAAATAATAGGTTATTGGATTAAAAAATAATCTGGCAGTCTTTGCTTTTAATAGGAACTTTTTACTTTATATTCATTTATCATGGTTATTTGTATCTGGTCATTTTATTTATTCTATCTTTTATATTTTTTTCTCCTTATTGTTGACTGTTGACTTGATAGAGGTTTTTTCCTTCTTACTCAATTTTTTCCTTTGAATTTTGAAGTTATATACTCTATTTTCCTTTATCCTTTCTATACAAATTTTAACATGCATATGTAACTCAACAGAATATCAAATTATTCCTCTGTTAAGCAGTATAACAATTTTGAGCACTTTATCTCTGACACCTGCCTCCCCACTCATTATTTTTGTCCAGAATTTTAGTTCTGAGTTTTTACTTGGCACACAAATCAGGAAATAATACAAATAATTGGTTCAAAAATAAATTTTTGTTTAGATTTGTCCCCATATTTTTCACTCCCATTCCTTCTTGCATCTTAGACCTTCTTCCAGGGATTATCTTTCTTCTTTCTGAAGTATGTCCTGAGAAGTTCTTTCAGTGAGGGTCTGCTGAGAGTGTGTACGCTACGCTTATTTTTATCTGAATGTCTTTATTTTGCCTTCATTCTTTACTATAGCATATAAACTGCAATAACTTTTTAAATGTTTGGGGATTTATATGACCCCCGCCACCCTCACCCAGTATACTCATACTTTGTCCTTTTGCAAAGTTATTTTTTTCACTTGTATTTTAGAATTAGCTTGTCAGGTTCTCTAAAAGAGAAATATCATATTGGGACTTTAATTGGGATTGCAAGTGCCCTGAATGTAGAGATCAGTTTTGGAGAGAATAGTCACTGACATTGAGCCTTTTCTTTTTATATTCCTCATCATGATCATTTCTTAGAACATTTGCATCAATTCAGAAAAAGGAATAAAAAGAAAACAGAAAAAATTCATACATACCAAACCTCTCACCCTTCCCTTTCATTGATCACTAGCATTTCAATCTTCTAAATTTATTTTAACATTTGTTTCCCCTATCATTTATTTATTTTTAATCTATATGTTTTACTCATCTATCCATAAGGTAGACGAAAGAATCATCAGATACAAGGTTTTCACAATCACACAGTCACATTGTGAAAGCTGTATCATTATACAATCATCTTCAAGAAACATGGCTACTGAGCGGACCACCGTGGCTCAGCAGGCAAGAATGCTTGCCTGCCATGCCAGAGGACCTGGGTTCGCTTCCCGGTGCCTGCCCATGTAAAAAAAAGAGAAAAGAAAAAAAAAAAAAGAAACATGGCTACTGGAACATAGCTCTACATTTTCAGGCAGTTCCCTCCAGCCTCTCCATTACACCTTAACTAAAAAGGTGATATCTATTCAATGCATAAGAATAACCTCCAGGATAACCTCTTGACTCTGTTTGGAATCTCTCAGCCATTGACACTTTATTTTGTCTCATTTCTCTCTTCCCCTTTTCGGTCAAGAAGATTTTCTCAATCCCTTGGTGCTGAGTCCCATCTCATTCTAGGATCTCTGTCCCACTCTGCCAGGAAGGGCCACACTCCTGGGATCCATGACCCATGTAGAAAGGAGAAGGGCAGTGAGTTTGCTTGTTGTGTTGGCTGAGAGAGAGAGGCCACATCCGAGCAACAAAAGAGGCCCTCTTGGGGGTGACTCTTAGACCTAATTCCAAGCAGGCCTAGCCTATCCTTTGCAGGATTAAGTTTCATATGAACAAACCCCAAGACTGGGGGCTCAGTCTATTGCTTTGGTTGTCCCTACTGCTTGTGAGAATGATATTGAGTCTTTATGCATCTGTGGTCTCTATGAAATTTGGCTGTTATAAGCTAAGCTTGCCCATGTATTGGATCTAAGCCATATGTGTCTCTTCATTTATGTAGGTCTTTTTATGTACCCATGTGCTCTCTTTCTTAAACAAGTCTTGCATATTTCTTCTTCGATTATTCCTAGTAATAGGGACTTTTAGTGTATGGCTACTTTCATAAGTGGGGTCCCTATTTGCTATTACACCTTCTGATTTTCTATTTGATTATTACTCAGGTAGAAGAAAACTTTTGAATTTCATAGATTGATCTTACATCTAGTCATTTACTGAATTCTTGTGTTAGTTCTACAATGTTTTTGGTTGGTGTGTATTTTTTTAGTTGGACAACCATATTGTTATAAACAAGGACATTGTCTCTTTTCTTCTAATATTTATGCCTCTTACTTTTTTCTTATTTCTTTCATTGTCTAAGACCTACTATTGTAAAATATCTCTGAAAGCAAGCGTCTTCAAATTATTCCTGACTGTGATGTGCTACTTCTAAAGTTTACCTTTCCGTATGATGCTTGCTTTGGGTTTCTTATAGAAGGTTGTTTTATTTTTCCTTAAGGTTAAGGAATTTTTTTCTTATTACAGCTGACCACACTCTGAATGTAGTTATGTGACAATAGTCTAAGTGTGCTTTAAATCAGAGGCATTGAATTTTGTCAAATGCCTTTTCTACATTATATCAGTCAGCTGTTGCCACAATAATTATTTTTCTCAACCACCCCTATACTCAGTACCTTTCAGCACTTATCTTTCTCACTCACACATTTATGAGTTGGCTAGGGTCTGGCTAATGTAGCTTGATGGGGCTTGGCTCTAAACTACAGGTTGAGTTCCAGATTTCTCTCATCCTCCTCTGACCATCAGTCTAGCCAGGGTATGCTTTTCTCATGGTGACAGTAGAAGTGCAAGAGGGGACAAGTGGAAATAGATGATACCCCATAAAGCCTAGTCTTGGAATTGGCACACTCCCAGTTCCACCCAGTTTCCATTGGCCAAATCAAGTCACAAGGCCAAGCCTGACAGCAGCGAAGGTGGGGGAGGTATACTTTGCCTCTAGTGAAAGGGACTGCCAAGTCACATGGCAAGAAGCTTGGATAACAGGGAAGGATGAAAAACCGGGAAGAGGAATGCAATCTATCACATACAACTCTTCAGCTATTTATAGACTCTATCTCCTACCCTTAGTATGTTAATATTATTACATAATGGATTACATTAGTAGATTTTCAATTATTAAAACAGGGTTGCCTGCATAAATAAACCCTGCTTGTCTTGATCCATTATTATTATTATTATTACTATTAAATATCTGGTTTTGATTTTCTAAAATTATTCCTATGATTGATAGACTTCCATTGGTGGTTGTGGGAAAGGGCAGTTAGTCACATCCATGTGAGTTCAGCTGAAAGTCTGTTCCCTGGGAATGGGGCTCTCCCATCCTGGATGCTACTCCTGCTCTGGCTGTGGCGTGCAAGTCCCTGTTTCGGTGCAGGTGCAGGCACCACTGTTCCTGATACTTAGCACAGATGGGAAAAGGGGGACCCGATGACCAAGAGAAACTGACTACAGCCCCCAAGTAATCAACCTCAGAACCGTTACTTGCTCGCTATGTCTGTTAACTCTCAGTCTAGAATGCCCTAAAACTTCTGTGAAATCCCAGCAGGTTGGTAGAGGCTGCCTAAATCACAGCATTGAGAATGGTGCTGAGAACTCTTCCACGCCTCGTGCTGGGCTTGGTTAGGAATGTCTGCTGTGGGTGGCAGAGGGGAAGGTGTGCAGCAGGAGCTCCAGACCTGCTTTGTGTGCACTAGGTCCCGTGGTTCTCCCTCAAAATTTTGTCTCATGTCCTTGAGACTTCGATTTGCAAATAATGCAATGCAACCCCCAAAAGATTCGTATTAAGAAGTATTAATCAGTAAAGTTTTGCTATTAATAAATAGCTTGTACTTAATTATTTTTTTAAATGGAGGTGGTCATGATGTTAGAAGAAGGAGTTAGGATGGGATGAAAAACCCACACTAGGTGGTGTCAAATTGGAGACATTGCTTCTATTCAGTAATTTTTTCTTAGGCTATGTGGCCCTTTGAATCAAAGAAAATGCTCTGAAATCCGTTTTACTGCCATAATCGTTCCAGAGTATCTTCTTTCTTTAGGCTTTCTTCTCATGACCACTGCATAGAATGAGATAATGATCATCCAGTGACTGAATGTGGTTCAGTAATGAACTTTCCTTTTGGCTTCACTCAAGATTTTCATTTTAAAACACCCTTCCAAGAAGTGTGAACTTGTCCAGCTTCTTAGCCATTACTGTTCTCCATCTCCTGCACTTCTCCTACCTTCTTTCAAGCCTTGCCAGAAGATATTCAGACTGCCTGAGAAAGTAGCTGTCTGCTGGGTGGGATTTAGGACCATTCATCCTTTCATCAGCTTTAGAGGTGGGAAGAAGGGGGTTGGGTCCTTGAAGTCATACTTCTCAGGGTTTAAATCCTGGTTCTGCCATGTACTTGCTAGGAAAACTTGCACGAGTTGCTTCCTATCTTTGAGCCTCAGTTTCTTCACTATAATGAAGATTTAATGGGGATAAAAATTCCCATCTGTGGATTTGTTATGATGAATAAACTGTGTAATGGGGGTAAAGCACATGATGCAGAATACTCATTCACTCACACACTCCTTCCTTCCCTCATTTAGAACGTGTTTTCTGGAGGTTTTGGGAGTCCAGAGAGAACTAAGACATAGTTTGCGCCCATGGTTCTCAATATCCGGTAGGGGAAACATACCCACCCACCTCTGCTTCAGCCGCAGGAGAAGGAATGGTCATGGGGAGCTTCCCTGAAGAGGAATCTTGAAAATTGAAGTCTGAAAGACAAGGGAGGTGCTTGCCAGGAGGTGATGGGGGAGCCTCCCCTGAGTCTGAAGGAGCCTAATCCCCTTCACTGTTTGGAGCCTGTTTTATGGGAAATGCTAATTTTCTGCTCTGCCTTCTTTCTGGGGACTTGGAATTTGGGCTATTCTGAGGGATCTTCCCCAAGGCAGAGCCCTTTTCTGGTTTAGATGAGATACAGTAACCGCATGTTGATTGTGGAGAGAAACTGTCCTCCTTCAGCCCCTGTAGCCTGGGTGGTGGGTCCTCTGGGGACCATTTCTGGGGAAGGAGGAGATGGAGTCCTGGGGAGGTGGAGAGATCCGGCGTGGGTCTCCTTGATGAAGGCTGTGGTTACCGGTTTATATTTAGCCAATAACATGAGATCTGTCTTGGAGGGTGAATATAAATTGTTATTTATTACAACCTCCCACACAAGGTTTCCTGGTAAGGGAAGCTTTGTGTGCAGAGAATTTCAGGCAGAAGCAAGGCATGGATTTTTTTTTCCCCAGTGGGCTAAGTGGAATATTTTTCTTCCAATGTTTGTCAACCTGTCACTGTTAAGGAAGAAAGCAAAATTGGAAGGTGCATTTCTGGCTAAACATGTTCATTAGCTAACAGATATTCATTAAGCACCCCCTTTGCTAGGTGCTGGGAGCATAGCAGCAGCCAAGTCAGAGGTGGTCCCTACCCTTATGGAAGAGGTAAGGCAGATGAGAAACAATTAACATGTAGAGGTATAGGTCCAAGAGTCATTTCCTCTCCTATCAGGGTTCTGATAATGGACTGTCATGAAACAAAGGAAAACCAAAGTATTAGCCTTGTTATGGCTGGAAAATACCTGAAAATCTACCAGATTAAGAACTCTCTGGTGTCAGGCAGATTGAGATTGGAATTATTTTAAATTATCTTTGGGGTGGTGGTTTGTTTGATTGTGTTTTACTCATTTTTAAGATACTGAGGGAGAAAAATTCTGTGATCTTCCTTCACACTTCAATAAGTATGAACACTTATTCTCTTTTGGCTTTCTAGGATCTGAATATACTTTCTACAAATGGGCAATTCCCCGCCTTATGAGTCTCTGGGGGAGACAGAACCTCCTCCTGCCACAGAGGCTGAAATATCAGACATGCGTTTTCCTAGTTAAGTCTCTCTCCCTGCCTTCTCTTGCAGCTTCCTATGGGCACAGGGAAGCCCCAGACACTGAATTGGGAGCTGGTGATGGGAGGGACCAGGAGCTGTGGGAACCCTCCTCCGCTGCGATGATCAGGTCCCAGGGTGGGGCAGGAAAGCAGCAATGGCCACCAGCATCTAATGCCCATGCACTGCAGTGTCCAGCGCTTGATGCCTATGGCAGAGATGGCTCGCTGGACTGTGAGCCCCATGCCTGCTCTCCAAACTGTCTGACAATTCTGGGAGTACACAGTTTCCCCACAATGAATTCCATTTCTGCTTAGATAATCCAGAGTTGCTTTCTGTTGCTTGCAACTGCAGTTCTGGCCAATAGTTCATCCTTCTGCTGAACCCCTCCACAGTGGATGTTTGTACCAAAGCAAAGACTTAATGTGGTTCTCTGTACCCTCATCTGTTGGTTTTGGCCCTTAAATGTATTTGGATCTGATACTGTCACCAGGGGATGAGCCCCCTTTCCCTGCTGGGTGCCATCTATAGGTTATGCTATGCCGATATGATATGCTTCTAGACCAGGTTGGGTTTTCCCAGTCCTGTCTTCATAGTGTGAGGTTAAACAGAGTCCCCAGGAAGGGCAAGTTGTGGCTAGACCCTGGGAATCAATACTTCATTCCAGATTCCTCGGGCTTCATTCTCCAGTAAGATAGCTGAACTGTGAATCTTTGGATGTCTACCTGATACCATCAAAATTTTCTTAATAAAACCGAGGAGGAGAAAACAAAATCTAAACCAGAGGAAAAGAAAGTAGTAATGGCAATGCCTCTTAGACACCACTGTGGATTACATCTAAAACTGTGGTCTAGAACCAAGAGATGCCCCAGGATGAGCTCAGCGTAGGAGCCCTTTGAATTCCATGGCCCCTTGCATTTGAGCAGCCCAGTAAGCCAAGGTCATTCATTGGTGTATATGTGTGTTCTTTTTCTCTTTGCTCTTTTGTTCTCTACCATCTTTACCTCATTCCAAGTCTAAGAGCCTGTCTTAATTTACCCAGAGCCTAAAGTCACAGAGAGCAAGTGTAGTGTGTGAGTATACGGACAATGGCCCTAGTTCCAGTCTTGGTCACAGCATCTTATCAACCCCAGTACTCAAGCTTGCCTGTGTCCTTCAGATTAAGGCCACCATAGCATATTAGCACCAACACAGAGGGGATGCCCAGCCCATAAAACCTATAGTAGGTGGGTGGGGACAGCAGAGCCAGCATATACACTTGTCATTCCTAGGATCAACAGTTTTGGGTTTACTAATTTACACAGACAAAGATGGGGACAGAGAGGGAACGTCCCACTCGAGCGTGCAACCCTGAGGTTCCAGAGCTCGGTGGCACTTGCTCCCATCCAGCATGCCTGCTGTCCTTCTACTCTCTGAACACTTGAAAGCCAAGACTTTATCTGCAGACCCTTGACTTCAATCTGATAAGCGTCCTGGGAAGGGTTCAGTCTGGATGCTGCTTAGATTGCTGCCAGGGAGAAAGCAAGCCACACTCTCAGTTGACTGTCAGCTCATCACAGAGGTTAGGTTCCTTGCCCTTCTATCCTTACCCCCAAAGAAATAAATGTATGTTTGTGGGGGGTTTTGTCAAAATATCCTGCTCCACCTACATTTTTCCTAGATTAGACCACATTTTGTAAACTCATCTTTTATTTACTATTAAGTAGGCCTGATATGTAAAACCAGTATTTTGACATTATTTTCAGGATTGTAGCACCCTTCAAAGCTGCAGACAATTTTTTTTTTCCAGATAGAAGCACTAGAATGTCAGGAAGGAAATCACCTAAGCTCGGGAATGTCTAGAGAACTCATATGCACATGTGTTAGAGAAAGCACTGGAGTTTTGTGTTTTAAATCAGAGGTAAAGATAAAATGGAAATGACAAATATAGAATTTAGACTTCAGTAATTAAAATTCCACAATCTGCAAACAGTTGTTTGGTTATTCATTAAAATCTTTTTTTTTTTAAATATCACTGAGTGTGTCTATTGGGGGAAATTTCTGGTGTGGTGGCAGGTCAGTGGTAAGTCTTGTGGGCACCACTTAGATAACACTGCATTTGTAACATCCACTCTGCCTCCACAACTGGCTGGTCCTCCCCAGCTGATGGTCATCACAACTGTCACTATGCATTTCGGGGGTTGCTCGTTGGCTAACATCCTTCTTCTCTCCCTCATGGTTGAGTATGTGCCTCTTCTTACTTGAGCAAAATCTTCTGTTGGGGACCAGCTGAACCTGTAGGTTTTTCTTGACTACCTTTTGCATTTGAGTGACTATTTTTTTTACTTGTGGGAAACACATAATCTGGAAGCAGGGACTGACTTCCTGAAAGGATATCACTAGAAAGATCCCCTCTGCCCACGAAGGAAGCAAACCCTTCATCTGTGGTTTTTGTTCCATTTCTTACATCTCCCAAATGATGTGGCCATAATTCACATACTAAGAGTTCACTAGAAATACTGCTTCTGAACATTAGTTGTAAACTCCGTTCTCAAGTTGCTTGGGGTTTACACAGACAGTCCACAAGCTTATTGGTTCCCTAGAACTTGGAATAAATTTTTCCCACTAAACTGTTGCTGGTACAGTGCTCAGGCCAGCCCGTTAAGGCTCATGCTAGCCATAACTGCCTGAATTATAGTGCTAGCCATTTGTCTCACCCAGGACTATTTCATTGTAAGTAACAGAAAAATATTGTGATAAAAAGTTAGAAAGAAAATGGAAAACAGAAAAAAATTAGAAAAACATCGGGTAGTGTGTGAGTCAGGGTTCAATCAGGACAGAGAGTCACATCGATCATTATGGGACAAACAGCAGAAATTGGATTTCACACAATTGTAGAAGGACCTGGGGAAGTGAGGTCCAGCAAGGAGATGGAGATGCAGGGAAAAGTCATTAACCAGGCCACTTGAAGCACTGATGTGGGTGGACAAATTGGAGCTTGAAGGAAAATCAGGGAACCAGACATAGCCATGCTGGAAAAGAACCATGAAGAAGAGCTGGTGGAGAAGCCTATGGCGGGCCACCACCACTGTGTCAGTGAAGCTGTGCTGAGCAGGCCCAGAGAGAGGAAGTCCATTTACAGCTCTGTAAACTTCTCTACTATTGTTTCAGAGAAGAAGAACTTCATTCAAATTCCCAATTTTCTTATATTTGAGCTCCTGCAGTGGGGACACTCAGGGTTTCTCCCTCCTCCTTCAGAAACCACAGCAAGGTTTATTACTGTATGGTGGATTTAGGATTTAAAATGGTTTTGACAGGGCAGATAAGTGCATAAAATTGAATGGAGATAATGATGTCTTACTGAAATCCTCTGTGAAAAATGCAGCTCATATGGAAAAATATCTTAAGGGCCATGGTGTTGAGAGGCTCAGTTGAGTCAACAGGAGGATGAGTCTGCTAGAAATTTAACACCTGTGGAGCCCTTTTTCCCAAAGCTGGGATCCAGAACTGTATTGTGGGCAACGCCCTTGTCTTCCAAAGATCAAACCTAATCAGAAGTGGAGCAGGGGGCAGGAGGTGGGGAGAATGGGGGGCAAAATGATACTGGAGTCAGGAGCCATCCCTGGCATGCGTGGGCTGTGACTGTGACCCCAGTGCCTTGTCTGTAAAACATGTGGTTGGACCTGTCTCTCTCTGATGTTCTGTATTCTGTGGACCCTTGATGCTCACTTCTAGAGCCACATGGGCATCAAAAGACAGAAACCAGCAAGGACAGAGGGCCAGAAAATGTGCCTATGCTGGTTTGAAAGGATGTATGTCCCCTAGAAAAGCCATGTTTTAATCAAAATCCCATTTCATAAAGGTAGAATAATACCTATTCAGTACTGTATGTTTGGAACTGTAATTAGATCATCTCCCTGGATGATGTGATTTAATCAAGAGTGGTTGTTAAACTGGATTAGGTGATGGCATGTCTCCACCCATTTGGGTGGGTCTTGATTTGTTTACTGGAGACCTATAAAAGAGGAAACATTTTGGAGAATGGGAGATTCAGAGAGCAGAGAATGCTGCAGCACCACATATCAGAGAGTCCATCAGCCAGCAACCTTTGGAGATAAAGAAGGAAAATGCCTCCCGGGGAACTTCACGAAACAGGAAGCCAGGAGAGAAAGCTAGCAGTTGACACTGTGTTCACCATGTGCCCTTCCAGCTGAGAGAGAAGCCCTGACTGTGTTCGCCATGTGCCTTCTCATTTGAGAGAGAAACCCTGAACTTCATCGGCCTTCTTGAACCAAGGTATCTTACTCTGAATGCCTTAGATTGGACATTTCTATAGACTTGTTTTAATTGGGACATTTTCTCGGCCTTAGAACTGTAAACTAGCAACTCATTAAATTCCCCCTTTTAAAAACCATTCCATTTCTGTATATTGAATTCTGGCAGCTAGCAAACTAGAACAATGCCCTAGATTTAGTAACTTGGGCAGGGAAAGAATAGGAAGGGCAAATACTTAAAAATACCGAAAGGGTTTCATTATGAACCCTTTCTCCAAAGAGAATGCTTATCCTAATTCTTGCACAGGTGGACCTGAGATTTCAGCCCAACATATCAAAGAATGTTATAAGACATGGATTTCCTTGTGAAGTAGTAGGATCTTTGTCTCTGGAGGTATGCAAACAAAGTCTCCGCGAACCCCTTCCTTGGAATGCCCACATAGAGAATTACACCAGGTGGCCTTCATAGATGGACATCTTTCTCAAGAGGTTATTCTGCACTGGGTATGTCAGGTAGCAGCAAGCCCCTGCTGTGTGCATAACTCTACGTAGGCATTTCGGAGAATTTTCAGTGAGGTTCCTGTGGTTTGGGAAGTAATCTTCCAATCTGGGAGTATAAACACATGCACACACATCCGAATTCCACACATCTTTTTGCAGGTTGGATTTCCAGGGACATAGACACTCTGAGAGTGGGTTTTCGTGCAGGAAGTTTACTGGGAAGTGCTCTCAGGACCAACATTGCAGGAAGTAGGGAAGCAGGACTAGGCAGAGGGGGTGTTGGGTTGTGATGTGGTTGCAGCAAAGCTCTTAGCCAACTCCATGGAGATCTCTGGCGCTGGCAGACCGCTCAGCAATTTTCCAAATCGAGGCAAAGAGACCCCCCCCATTGGCTAGTCCTTGGATTTGACTGCCCCCCTGGGGAGGGGCCCAGGCTTTGATGAGGAGCTCCTGTGGATGTGGGGGCAGTTCCCAGAGAGGGACACATCTGGGGCCCTGGTCAGTCAGCACTCTCCGCAGCTGAGAGGCAGGGATCTTGAGGGAGGATCGGGACAATGTCCCAGCCATCCCAGCATCTTCCGAAGACCCCTTCAGGCCCCGGCGCCCACGTTCTGTACTCTTTCTCTGGCAGGACTTCTGCCTTCTGATTGGCCTTTGTTCACAGGGCAAGGAGCTGCGTCTCCTCCCAGCATTCAACCTTGCCTGGGACATGAGAGCCCCCCCCCCTGCCCTTGTTTTGTTGTTCACAGAGGTTTCCTAGAAGCCTATTTCCTTGTTCCCAGCTCTCTAGAAATATGAGAATGTGAAGACTTCTTAACAGCAGGAGAAGTACTTTCTGCCTTTTCTCTGGCATGCCAACAGTTTTGATTTGTTTTCAAAAGAAGGCCTAAAATATTTTTAAATAGAAGGAGCCTTATCTTTCTGGAAGAAGCCACTGGTAGTAACAAGCTTCCCACAAAGAAATGCTCCCTGACCTCCATAGTTTTGTCGACAGGCCTCAGCTGGGCGTCTCCTCCCTGCTGTGAACATTGCTGAAGAGCTGCAGCCTTCCAGGATGGAATGTGGCAGTGTCTCCCTCTCTCCCTTTGCCTCCCTTCTCCCTTCCTCTTCCCCAGTTGTCTGGAATTAAGCATGTGAGTTTCTAGCCAAGGGAGAGCAGAAGGAGGAGGAAAGAGAGGGAGCACAGTTAAGTCCATTACAGAGAAGGCCCAAAGTCCTGTAGTTGTAAGCAATTTCCTTGGACCTCTATTCCAGACTCCTCAGAGTGAGGTTCATGGCACAGCCCCGTCACTGAATTTGTTAGAAATGCAAGTCATAGGCTCACCCCCGACCCACCGAATCACAGTTTCTGCAGTCGGAACCAGGAATCTTGTATTTCCACAAGCCCTCCTGGTGAATTTGGGGCATGTTCAAGAGAAGCACTATATCCTCCCAACCACACTTTGGAACTAGCTTAGGCAGAATGGGCAACTGGTTGTATGCAGAGAATTTCGGGGAGCAGCAGCATGTGACCTTTCTGAGCAGAAGACCTCTGCTCCCCCACGTCACCTAAAATTCCCCTAATGGAGCATAACTGTGGGCTGCCATCTGTCTCTTAAAATGCAACCATCCCAACCCTTTTCAATATACAGTCAGTCTCCACCCTTTGCTTCCCCCTTTCCAAAGGTTTTTAAGAGTCTTTAAAGATACAATGAAAATGGTACAGAATCCAGAAACTAGGGTGGGTGACAACTGTGGTGGTGGTGGGGGGAATGGCATATTTTGGAACTTAGAATGCTCGAATCCTAAGGTACTGGCCGTAGGTGGCAAGTGGCCTTAATTTATTTTCACAAATTGAGCACCCAAGGATAACCCATGATACTCCACTTGGTTCTAATACATAGTCCTAGCTCCTGCCTAGACCATAAGATCTTGGAATCTATGACCCTGCATTAATGGTTATTCTCTTTTCTGACAGTAATAAAATTAGCTTTAAAAACTCATTGTAGGGCTAAACATGAATAGACATTTTTATGAAGAGCAAATACAGATGGCTCAAAAGCACATGAAGAAATGCTCGTTTTCACTTACTATAAGGGAAATGCAGATCAAGACTACAATGAGATACCACCTCACACCTATAATAATGACTGCTATTAAACAAACAGGAAACTATAAATGTTGGAGAGGATGTGGAGAAACTGGGACACTTATACGCTGCTGGTAAGAATGTATGATGGTGTAGCCACTATGGAAGACTATTTGGCAGTTCCTTAGGAAACTAAATATTGAGTTGCCCTATGACCCAGCAATAGCACTACTTGGTATATAACCAGAAGAGCTGAAAGCAATGACACAAGCAGACATTTGCACTCCGATGTTCATAGCAGCATTCACAATTGCCGAAAGATGAAACAAACCAAATGCCTATCACAGACGAGTGGCTCTACAAAATGTGGTATATACATACGATGGAATATTATGCAGTAGTAAGATAAAATAATGTCCTGGGGCACATGACAAGATGGATGAGCCTTGAGGACATAATGCTGAGTGAAATTAGCCAGACACAAAAGGACAGATACTGTATGATTCCACTTTTATGAACAGCATAAAGGTATAATCAGAGGCTTATAATACAGAATATAAGGGACTTAGAGATACATAGAAGCTAGAGATGGGTGAACCATTAGCTAATGAAGTTGAACTCCAGTGTTCAATAGATAGGAGTGAAGGTGATTCTTTAGTGGGTCTAACAGTAATATTACCATATTGAAGATGAACAAGATTGAAAGGGGTTATGTAGACCTACGTGTCCCACTGATTAACTCTAGAAATATTAGTTCTTGCAAGAATTACTTCAAAGATATGATTCTTGTGCAAAGAGTATTTAAGTCCAGGGTACAGAAGGAAAACTGGTATTGCATGCTATGAGCTATGTTCAAAAGGAAACCATCAGCACTACTACAGCAACAGCAGAGGTAAATAATGGGGGGAGGGACAATAGTTAAGAGGAGGTTTAGATTTCCTTTTTGGCGAGGGTGTATTTATTGGTTTTCTTTCTCTTGGGAACAATGAAATTATCTATAATTGAGAATGTTGATGGACTGTGGACTTTGGGCCTTCTCCATGATGCCCGATGAATGCAGGTGGCTGAAGGATGCACTGACGGAGAAGTAGATTGTTGAATGATGGTGTATTTTATGAACAAAGTTTGTCCTGGTACAAAAAGGAACAAAGTCGTGAGGCATGCAATGATGTGAATGAACATGTGGGACATTTGATGAAACAAAATAAACCAGAAACCAAAGAACAACAATGGTATGGTCACCTTTAGAAAATGCTTATAAGAAAACAGGGTCCTAGATTTTAAGCTTTTAGAGCAGACACATTAAGTCCAAAGTGGTGATTATTATTTCTGGATTTTGAGAGGCTGTTTTATATATATAATCTGATATATAGGGATAAGAATGAAGCTGAACAGGTTGGGGTTAAAGTAATTCAGAACATAGGGATAAGGAAGACAGTGTCTATGTTTTGGAACCACACATACTCTTTGAGACCAATGGAAGAAAGGTTTATTTGGTCTGGAACTGAAATTTTCTGTAGTGCGTAATCTAATTCAACCTATCTGTATAGCTCATGTGAACAACTGAAACAGTGAGCACAGAATAAAGAAGAGGTCCTTTAATCCTGTATAGATTATTGTAATGCCTGGATACATCCTAGAATATATTAAGCAGATAATCAAAAAGTGTTGGCAAAGTCCCCTGAGGAATGGGAGAAAGAATATAGATCTATTAAACCTTACCATCAGGGAATCCCCTGATACTGTGTCAAACTTTAGGGACACCCAAATCAATAGACCAGGCCCTCGATCATGAGACTTACTCTTGTGAAGTTTATGTAGGAAGTGGAGAATCTTAGACTACCTATAGGCATGCCTCAGTTACTTCTGGAGGACCTCTGTTGTTGCTCAGATGTGGCCTCAGTCTCTCTAAGCCCAACTCTGCAAGTGAAATCATTGCCCTCCCCCCTACGTGGGACATGACATCCAGGGGTGAAAGTCTCCCTGGCGATGTGGGAGATGACTCCTAGGGATGAGTCCAGCCCTGGCACCATGGATCAATAATTCCATCCTGACCAAGAGGGGGAAAAGAAGTGTAATTAATAAAGTGTCAGTGGCAGAGAGAGTTCAAACAGAGCCGAGAGTCTACTCTGGAGGTTGCTCTTACACAAGCTTCAGTTAGACCTTGCTACCTATCATAACCTGCCAACCCCCAACCAGGACCATTCCAGCCAAACCTAAAGAACACCTAGGACAATATATAAGATTCCACAAGGGTTCCATATTAGAGTGACTTTCCAGAAACCTACAACCTCCAGATGGGTCCCTGGTCCAGATAAGTCGTGAAACCTAGCCCAGCCTCTCTAGAACATCAGATAGTTCCGTCTCCCTACCACATATTAGTGACAGACCCTTCCAATATGAAAAATTTAGAATTGCCGTAGTCCACACACTCCTAAAGAGAGAGATGGAAAGATCAAAGGTGATGGTGGAGTTATACAGAGAAGATAGGATTTAACAAATGAATATGAGTGCTGAATCATTAAACTGATCTCTTTTAGTATCCAGTATTTTAGAGTAACTAGAAGTAAAAACCTAAAATTGTGAAATTGTAATCTATGCCATACTCTGAAATGTGTTCTACAGCTAATTGTGGTGCTGTGCTTTGAAATTTATTGTTTTTTTGTGTATATGTTATTTTTCACAAAAAAAGAAAAGCTATGGATTTAACAAAAGAGTGTGACTGCTGAATCATTAGATTTCTTTAAGTCTCCAGTGACTTGGAGCAGCTAGAAGGAAAAACCTAAAATTGTGGAACTGTAACCCTTACCAAACTCTGAAATCTGTTCCATAACTAATTGGTGTGGTATGCTTTGAAATTTATTGCTTTTTTGTATATATGTTATTTTTCACAATCAAAAAAACAAGTGGGTCACGCACACACAAATGTATATGACTGCTGAATCATATTGATATTTTGACTGCTGAATCATATTGATATTTTGTTTAGCCTCCAGTGTCTTGGAGTAGCTAGAAAGAAAAGCCTAAAATTGTGGAACTGTAACCCAAACCAAACTCTGAAATCTGTTCTATAACTCCTTGTTACAATGTACTTTGAAATATATTGCTTTTTTTTGTATATATGTTGTATTTCACAATAAAAAATGTTTAAAAAATCACAACTCATTATATTTTCTTATAAGAGGAAAGCCACTAATTTATACTTAGGTCTCCCTAAAGGTTTTAAGAGCACTCTGGAAACACATGATGCCTAACAATTTTTAAAAGAAAACTGTTTTAGAGGTTGGGAACTCATTCTCCAAAGCCTCCCAGTGGCAGCCTCGGAGACTGCCTATCCTGGCAGGGCAGGGCACTCTCTGCCATTGTCGGGAGGGCCTCAGTTCACACCCAGCATGACACTGACACTCAAAAATGGTAATTTCTATGATTGTTATTATTTTTCCCCACATAGTACAAAGTGAATAGGAGATTACTGCCCACCCAGGGGGGATTGAAAAGCTTCGTGTTTCAAGGGTTCCCTCTGAAGAACATTGGGGTTGGTTTAACCAAGGGAAGCACAAACTTTTTTTTAAAAGGTGTGGCTGAGTGTGTCTGAAATAATGCGGCCGGGTGAGGTGTTTCATATTTAGAACTAGGAACTGGGAATTAGGTCTCCTTGCTGCCTACTCTCCATGTCACCAGATAATGTCTCTTGGGTTTCCCTGATCAAAATGACAATCATCATGCAGTTTGCCAGATAATTCTGTAATGTTGCTATGACCCCACTTGACAGCTCTGTTCAAGAACTTAGTCTGAACTGTGCTTTATGTAATTCTGGGGCAAGATGACTCAGATTGTTTGAGAAAATTGTTTCTGGAAATTATAGGAAGTGGTATTAAGTGGGCACTCCAGAGTTTTTCTAAAGGTTGTCTTAGCTGCAGGCTCTTGGGAAGAGGAAGACAGAGGTGTATTTCTATTTATGGATATGTATTTATGTCAGGTCATGATGGAAGAGAGCTGTTCTGCTCTCTGATTATTTGGAGGCAGTCATAAAAAGCAGCCTTCACTCAGGGAAGCAATGGTTTCCAGATACCCTTCTGCTTGTTAGGGACCTGCAGCTTCCGTCTCCCATACATTCAGCACTGTGCTTATGGGGCAGACAGGACTCCAAGCCTCACAGACTCTGCTGGCTGCAACATCTGCTCCTGCCCGAGAATTTCCAGCATGCATCCTCGCTAGCATTTAGTGCTGTCACTATTTTTTATTTTAGCCATTCTGATGGGTGTGTGGTGGTATCACATTTCCCTGATGGCCAATGATGTAGAACATCTTTCCATGTGCTTATTTTCCATCTGTTTTT
The DNA here is from genome assembly GCF_023851605.1 of Tamandua tetradactyla. Taxonomy (NCBI): domain Eukaryota; kingdom Metazoa; phylum Chordata; class Mammalia; order Pilosa; family Myrmecophagidae; genus Tamandua; species Tamandua tetradactyla. Next base: position 56,340,031 of record NC_135327.1, on the reverse strand, counting down.
CCTCTTTGGTGAAATGTCCAATCATGTCTTTTGCCCATTTTCTAATTTGAGTGTTTTTCTTCTGTTGCATTTTGAAAGTTCTGGTGGAAGTTTCTTCTTCCTCAGGAAAATAAGCACATGAAAATGCATCATTAGCCATTAGGAAAATTCAAATTAAGATCCTCATGAGATATCACTTGTACATTTTCATACAAAATTAGTGAAAATATCAAATGTTGGCATAGATGTGGAGAAATCAGATCTCTTGTATATTGCTGGCAGGAATGTAAAATGATACATCCTCTCTGGAAAATATTTTGGCAGTTTCTTAAAAAACTAAAGATACACTTATCATACACAACCCAACATTTGCATCCTTGGACATTTATCCCAGAGAAATGAACATCTATGTTTTCACAAAAACCTGTACAAGATTTTTTCACAGCAGCTTTATTTGTAATAGCTCAAAACTGGAAACAATCAAAATGCCCTTCCACAGGGAATGGAGTAATAAAGCTGTGGCAAGTCTATACCATGGAATACAGTCAGCAATTGAAAGGAATAAACTGATGAAACAAGCAACAATTTGGATGGCTCTCAAGGGTGTTATGTGAGTGAAAAAGGTCACATGCTGTATGACTCCATTTTCAAAATGACACAATAATAGTGATGGAGAACAAATTAGGGGCTGCAGGGTTTTGGAATGATAGGGAGAAAGGGGGTGGGTGTAACAAAAGAGAGATCTTTGTGGGGATGGAAAAGTCCTGTGTCTTGAGTGTAGTGGTGGCTGCAGAAATCCTTACATGTGATAAAATGACACCAAACTGTGCACGCATTGTACGAAAGTCAATTTCCTGGTTTTGATATTGTACTATAATTATGTAAGATGTAACCAATTATACTCTAATTATGTAAGTTGTAAACAATTATACTCTAATTACGTAAGATTTATTTTTTTCCTGTTCAGGACTTTGCATGCTTTTTCTAACAGAGGCTTTAATATCTTGCTTCATTGCTTGATAATATTATCCATTATATTTCAAATATGATTCTCCTTTTATTCCTTCCATTTTCTCCTTCTGAAACTCCTATTGAGCATATGTTGCAGCTTCTGAATGTATCATGTTTACCTCCTACTTCTCTTGTCATTTCCCTCTGTTAATCTCTTTGTGCTGGATCTGGGGTGATTATTACACATGGCCTCTGACCAAACCCTGTTGGACTCATGGGTTCTGATCAGCTTTCACATTTATCTCTCAGCTCTCCTGGCTCAGAGTGTGAGGGAATTATGAATATTTTCAATTTCAGTACTCCAAGTTATCTTATTTGTTTATGCATTCATTTTCTTCCTCTCTCAACCAGAATATAGGTCCTATGGGGGCAAGGACTCTCTACTTTATTTCTCAATGTGTCATCAGTGCATAGAGCAATGCCTGGAAAATAATAGGTAATGGATAAATATATTTTCATTGACAAAAACTCCTGAGGAGTCAGCAAAATGGACTATAATCAGTCAACAAAATGGTCTTTAAAATACCCCTCCCCAACACAGAATACTCAAATTATATTAGCAGATAAATTTGGCAAGATGTTGCATACATAAAGTATGGGTTCTTATAAATGTGATTAATCAGAGAACAAGAAAGAACTTCTGGAAATTAAACATATATTTGGCAAAATAAAGCATTCAATAGATGAGCTAAGAAGTTAATTTCAAGGAAATTTCCCAAAATGTGGAGGAAAGAGGCACACTCTTTTTATCTTTTGAAAAAAGGAATAATCGTAATAGAGAATAAGTCTAGGAGACTCAGCTCTCTTTAAGTAGCTACTTTTCCACATTCCATAAGGTTTGCTTGCTTTCATTGTCATTCACTCCTAAGTAGTTCATGGCGAATTTTTCTTTAAGCAATGAGTCATTTAGAACTGGGTCTTTTAGTGTGTAACATAAAGAGTTTGTTTTTCTTTTTTTCCCCTCTTTTTCTGTACCACCAGGGGCCTGGGAATACTGGGCTTATATCCAAGCTTGGCATGAATTCATGTTCCAATCTCATAAGTGACTCTTTCCACATATGGCTTGGGGAAGATGAACAGACAGAGATCTTCTATTCTCATTCATAGGCAGAACATTATTTTTCTGGCTCTCTGTGATACACATGAGCTGAGGACTCTATACCCCTACCTGTGTGATCATAAATCTCCCCTCCTTACACATGTATTCACTTCCCATTCCTTGCTCCTGATCTTCAGTTCATGTGGGGACTGCATGGATGACCATAGGTTCATTGCTTTGACCGTAGGTTCCCTCTTCATTTTTGCCACCTGGAAATGTTTCCATTTTTACCTTTGAGCTCAACAGCAAAATTTAAATGTCACACTTTATTCATAGCATGTCTGCATATTGGAGTAGCATGAGAAGTTCTTACATGTGACATTAGTGACATGCATTCTGACATCTTGACCAGAGGTCTACTGGCTCTTTCTCCCACTTCACCAATGTCCTCTTTAGCTATGTCCATCCTACTTATCATGTTTTTAATTTCATCACATTTTTCATTTCCAAGATCCCTGTGGTGGATGGAATTGTGTACCCTAGTGTGATATATTAAATTATGTACCCCAGAAAAGCCATGTTGTTTTAATCCTTATCCAATCTTGTGGGGGAAGACCTGTTGTTTGGGTGGGATCTTCAGATTAGGTGTGGTGCCTACAGGTAGAAGTGAACATATAACCTGTAGGGAGGGCAATTTGATACAGTGTATCAAAATCTTCAAAATTGTGTCCACTATATTTGATTTAGATGTTCCACTTCTAGGAATATATTCTAGGAAAATAATTAGACATTCTCTCAATCTTCAGGGTTATCTGGGCAGTGATCATTTTAACTTCTTTGTGATGTAAAGGAATGTTAACAAATGAAACTGGTTGATTTTCTTGGAGAGACTGATACCTCTAGGTTTCAGGGCTTATCTGGCATAGGAACAATCTGGAGGCTTTAAGTTTCTGAAAAAAATAAACTTACTTAGAAAAACTTTTATAGAGTCTTAGATAAAACCCAGGGTATTATTTAGGGTTTCCAGGAATACTGTTGGTTGGGGCTTGGCATACTGTGGCAATTTACAATATCTGGATGAAGCTTGTATAAGAGTAACCTCCTAAATTTCTATTTGAAATCTCTTTGCTACTAAAAATTTATTTTGTTACCTTTCTCTTCTCCCTTTTGGTCAAGAAGGCATTGACAATCCCATGATGCCAGGGCCAGGCTTATCCTTGGGAGTCATGTCCATGTCATGGGGGCAGGGTAATGAGTTTATTTGTAGAGTTTGGCTTAGAGAGAGGGGCCACATCTGAACAACAAAAGAGGTTCTCTGGGGTGACTCTTAGACATGATTATAGGCAGGCTTAGCTTCACCATTTCAGAAATAAGTTTCATAAGGGACAGCCTTAAGATCAAAGGCTTGGATTTTTCATCTGGGAGCCCGAAATGCTTGAGGGAATATCAGGAATTCCTCAGGTGGAGAAGTTGAATAGTTCCACATTTTTCCTGAATCCCTCAAGGGGACTTTAAAAATACTTTTTTTATTTTCTGCCCCAAATACTCTGGAATGTATCACTGTATTACATTAACCTGTACAGATTTAACAATATCTCATCCCCTCTTCTAAGTTTCATGTAATTAGGTTGTTTACATAAATTGACCAGACAGGTTAAATTATATAGTATGCTATATAAAATTTAAATTTTGAACCAAATATACATCTCTTCCTTTGGTCTCGCACAGAAGTTGAAAATATAGACAATATCATCTTTTACTTTGTATTTTGATTTACCTTAGTCCTAACAAGGTCCATTTCATTCATATCTCTAGTTGAAGTCTGATCTCTTTTTCAGCTTCTTTTACAGTTGCTGTATGGAGTAATGCTGACTCTCAGAGCTGCAGAGCTCCAGCTCTGAGTCTCAGGAGTCATACACATACCCAAACTTCCAGAGAACTACTAGGTTGTACAGAAAGATCACAGCATCTCAGAATTTAGAAATGACAATGAAAGGTCAGGAATAGATGTGATTGCTGTAAGCACTCACAATCTAGGAACCTTTATAATGAGCCTTATTGAAAATTCTGCACTCCTTAATCATCTATTGCTCATTCTCTGCCCACTTTCTATCCCCTGATAACCTATGCTGTCAAATTCAATTCGCAGTGCTTCCTCATTATAGTTAGGTTATATTAGTGAGACCATAAAATATTTGTCCTTTTGTTTCTGGCTTATTCATTCAACACAATGTTCTCAAGGTTCATTCACCTAATTGCATGTCACGTGACTTCATACCTGCCTGCAGCCGTTTAATATTCCATTGTGTGAATATATCACAGTTCCCCCTTCCATTCATCAGTTGATATACCCTTAGCCCACCTCCATCCATTGCAAATCATGAATAATGCTGCCATAAACACACCAGTGTACAAGTGTCTATTAGTGTCCCTGCTTTCAGTTCTTTCAAGTATATTGCTAATAATGGGTTGCAGGATCATACGGCAACCCTATACGTAGCCTCCTGAGGATTCACCACACTGTCCTCCAGAGGGGCTACACCATTCTACTTCCCTGCTACAGTGAATAGGTATATCTCTTTCTCCACATTTTCTCCAGTACTTATATCTTTATGTTTATTTTTAAACAGTTTTATTCACACACCATACGATCAATCATAAATGTGCAATCAATGGCTCCCAGTATAATCACATAGTTATGCATTCACCACCATAATCTATATGAGAACATTTCCATTTCTTCCACAAAGAAGAGGAAAAGAAGGAGAAACAACAACAAGAATCCCATACCGCTCCCTTATATCCCCCTCTTATTGACATTTGGCTTTTGTACATTGCCTTTATGACAATTAATGAAAGAATATTACTATATTACTGTTAACTGTATACCCTGGTTTGCATTATTTTATTTTTTCTATATGCCATCCATTTTTAACACCTTACAATGGTGGCATTCATTTGTTCTCCCTTATGTAAAAACTTTCTTATACTTGTAACATTTTATCACTATCATTGCCCACTGTGTGTTTCACTAAGTTATACAGTCCCTGTTTTTATCTTTTATCTTTCCTTCTGGTGTCATACATGCCCTAGCCTTCCACTTTCAACCATACTCACACTCAGCTTTGTTCATGATACTTACAATATTGTGCTACCATCACACAGTATTGTGCTATTCATTTCTGAATCTTTACACTCAATCCTGTTGAACATTCTGTACTCTTTCAGCATCAAATGCCCAATCTCCTCTCTTTCTATCTCCTGTGAACCTTTATTCTCAACTTTAACTTTCAGAGTCTGCCCATTATAGTTAATTCATATTAATTTGTCCTCTTGTTTCTGACTTATTTCCTGCAACATAATGTTCTCCAGGTTTACCCACATTGTTGCATGTGTAGTGTGACTTTATCCTGTCATACAGCTACATAATATTCCATTGTATGTATATACCATATTATTTAGCCACTTGTCCATTGATGGACATTGGGCTGTTTACATCTCTTGGCAGTTTTGAATAATGCCAGTATAAACATCAGTTTGAAAATGTCCATTCATGTCCCTGCTTTCAATTTTCCTGAATATATACCTAGTAATGGGATTGCTGGATCATATGCAATTCTGTACTTAGCTTCTGGAGAAATTGCCAAACTGCCTTCCAGAGCAGCTACACCACTCTACATTCCCACCAACAGCGAATATGTGTATCTGTTTTACCTGTTTCTCCACATCCTTTCCAGCACTTGCAGTTATTATTATTATTATTTTAATAATAGTAGGCCATTCTAGTAGGTGTGAAATGATATCTCATTGGTTTTGATTTGCATTCCTCTAATAGCTAGTGAAGCTGAGCATTTTTTTATATTCTTTTGAGCCATTTGCTTTTCTTCTTTGAAAAAGTACTATCTGTGTCTTTCTCCCATTTTTAAATTGGGTTGTTTGTCTTTTTGTTGTTGAGTTGTAGGATCTCTTTATATATTCTAGACATTAAATCCTTATCTGATATATGGTTTCCAAATATTGTCTCCCATTGCATAGGCTGCCTTTTTACTTTCCTGACAAAGTCCTTTGATGTACAAAAGTATTCTATTTTGAGGAGATCCCATTTACTCATTTCTTCTTTCATTGCTAGTGCTTTGGGTGTAAGGTTTAGGAAACCATCTCTTACCACAAGATCATTAAAATATTTCCCTACATTTTCTTCTAAACATTTATGGTCTTAGCTCTAATGTTTTGGTCTTGAGTTAATTTTTGTATAAGGTGTGATATAGGGGTCCTTTTTCATTCTTCTGGATATGGATATCCAGTTCTCCAAGCACCATTTGTTGAAGAGGCTGCTCTGTCCCAGTAAAGTCACTTTGACCACCTTATCAAACATCAGTTGTCCGTGGATCAGATAGTCTTTTCTGAACACTCAATTTGATTCCACTGGCATCTATCTTTATGCCAGTACCTTGCTGTTTTTACTACTTAGACTTGTAACACGCTTTAAAGTCAGGTAGTATGAGACCTTCCGCTCCATTTTCTTCCTCAAAATATTTTTACCTATTCAAGACACACTGCCCTTCCAAATAAATTTGGTTGCTGGTTTTTCTGTTTCTGCAAAGTAAATTGTTGGGATTTTAATTGTTATTGCATTGGATCTGTAAACCAATTTGGGTAAAATTGACATCTTAACTATATTTAGTCTTCTACTTCATGAACACAGTTTGTATTCCATTTATTTAGGTCTTCCTTGATTTCTCTTAGCAAAGTTTTGTAGTTTTCTATGTATAGGCTTTTTATGTCCTTTCTTAAATGTATTCCTAAATATTTTATTATTTTGGTTGCTATTATAAATGTAATTTTTTTCTCAGTTTCCTCCTCAGATTGTTCATTACTAGCGTATAAAAACACTACTGATTTTTCTGTGATGAGCTTGTATCCTGCCACTTTACTGTATTTATTTATTACCTCTAGTAACTTTGCTGGTAGATTTTTCAAATATAGGATCATGTGATCTGCAAACAGTGAAGGTTTTACCTCTTCCTTTCCAATTTGGATGCCTTTTATATCTTTTTCTTGCCTAATTACTCTAGCTAGAACTTCCAGCACAATGTTGAATAAAAGTGATGACAGTTGGCATCCTTGTCTTGTCCCTGATCTAAGAAGAAAAACTTTCAATTTTTCTCCATTGAATATGATGTTAAACTGTGGTTTTTCATATATTCCCTTTATCATGTTGAGGAATTTTCCTATCCTTTGAAGTGTTTTCATCAGGAAAGGATGCTGAATTTTTCAAATGCTTTTTTGTATCAGTCGAGATGATCAGATGATCATGTGGTTTTTCACCTTTAATTTATTGGTGTGGTGTATTACATTAATTGATTTTCTTGTGTTGAACCAGCCTTGCATACCTGGAATAAAACTCACTTGGTCATGGTGGATTTGATTTGCAAATATTTTGTTGAGGATTTTTGCACCTATATTCATTAAAGAGACTGGTCTATAATTTTCTTATAGTATCTTTGTCTGGCTTTGGTATTAGGGTGATGTTGGCTTCACAGAATGAGTTAGATAGCTTTCCCTCCTCTTGAAGAGTTTGAGCAGGGTTGGTACTAATTCTTTCTTGAATGCTTGGTAGAATTCACATGTGAAGCCATCTGGCCCTGGACTTTTCTTTCTGGGAAGCTTTTTGATGACTGATTCATCTCTGTACTTGTTACTGGTTTGTTAAGGTCTTCTATTTCTTCTCTAGTCAGTGTTGGTTGTTTATACTTTCCTGGCAAGTTGTCCATTTTGTCTAAGTTGTCTTGTTTGTTAGCTTATAGTTGCTCATAGTATCCTCTCATGATCTCTTTTACTTCTGCAAGGTCAGTAGTTATGTCCTCCCTCCCCTTTCTGATTTTATTTATTTGTATTCTCTCTCTCTCTTTTTTCTTTGTCATCCTAGCTAAAGGTCCATTGTTGTTATTGATTTTCTCAAAGAACCAACTTCTGGTTTTGTTGATTCTATTGTTGTCATGTTCTCTAGTTCATTTTTTTCTGCTCTAATCTTTGTTATTTCTTTCCTTCTGCTTGCTCTGGGGTTAGTTTGCTATTCTTTCTCCAGTTCCTACAGGTGAGCAGTTAATTTCTTGATTTTTGCTCTTTCTTCTCTTTAAAATAGGCGTTTAAGGCAAAAAATTTTCCTCTCAGCATTGCCTTTGCTGTATCCCATATATTTTGATAAGTTTTATTCTCATTTTCATTTGCTTAGAGTTGATTTCTAAATACATTCCATTAGGATCTGGGAAAGAGTTTTGTATAATTTTGATCTTTTTAAATTTATGGAGGATAAACACATGGTTTATCCTGGAGAATGATCCATGAACACTTGAGAAAAATGTATATCCTGCTGTTGTGGGGGCAATGTTCTGTAAATGTCTGTTAGGTCTAGCTCATTTATCATATTGTTCCTGGACAAAGACCATGGATTCTTTTGCCCGACATGTTCAATAACCAATTCCTGAGACACTGGGTTTCAAAGAGAGAAAGAGTTTATTACTAGGAGAGCAGATGGCTTAATGGTCCAAAATCTGTCCCCCGAGTTTAGGAGGTTCACGATTTTTAAGGATTTTAGCAAGGGGAGATGAGGTAATTTTGAACAGCAAGTTCAAAGGAGACAGTGTTATCATTAGCACTTCAATAGAAGAAGATCCTAAATTGAAAGGAGGAGAGGCAGAGCTATCACTTCAGTACTAAAGGTGTAAGCCAAAAGGGAGACACATCATCTTTCAATAGCAGACTCTAACTGATACGATTTACAAATTTCTGGGGCTGAAGCTAGTTAATGGCTGACTTCACATTCTTCAGTATCATTAGGGCCTTTTCCGTACAAGAAAATGACCAGATAGAGGGAGTAACAGCTCTTACAGTCACAAAGCACAAGATAAAGGCTTTTCCACTCATTTCAGATATCAGGGCAGCTGAATTATAGTTTAGGGATTTCAGGTATTCATTCCCCTCTGTTACTCCAATATCCCAGAGAACAAAAAGGACTATGATTCAGTAATCAGAATCATCCCTTAAATCCTGATTTCTTTGTTAGAATATCATTCAAAATCTCTGTTTCCATATTGATTCTCCGTCTACATGTTATATCCGTTGATGAAAGTGATGTATTGAAGTCTCCAACTATTATAGTAGAGGTGTCTACTTTTCCCTTCTGTGTTGTCAGTTTTTGCCTCATGTATTTGGGAGCACTCTGGTTCGGAGCATACATATTTATGATTGTTATGCCTCCTTGATGAATTATCCCTTTTATTAGTACATAATGTCCTTTTTTAAAAATCTCTTTTAATTGTTTCACATTTGAAGTCTAATTGTCTGATATTAGTATAGCTACTCCTGCTCTTTTCTGGTTATTGTTTGCGTGAAATATCTTTTTTCAACTTTTCACGTTCAGCCTATTTTTGTCCTTGGGTCTAAAATGAGTCTCTTGTAGACAGCGTATAGATGGATCCTGTTTTTTTAATCCATTCTGCCAGTCTATGTCTTTTGGAAATCGTGACATTTTGTAATGTGCTCTGAGTTCACAACCTTCACCTTTCTATTATAGTACATTTTTGTATTATCCAACATCCAGACCATATTCAGATTTTCTCAAGTGACCCTAACAATGCCCTTTGCAGCTGGTTTATCTCCGAGAAAAAGGGAACAGGAAAAAAAATCTCATTCATCACTCTTTGAATGTGCTATTTAACCAACTTCTTATTTTGATAATGGGTAATTAAAAGAGAAGGATCAAGCAGTTATGCTGCTTTTCCTTTAGGAACTGAATTTTTAGGGTAACTGGAAAGCTCTAGTTAATGTAAGAAAGTTCATCTTCACCTATGTGCTTTTTGAGTCTTATGCAGATCTGAGTCTCTTGCACACAGTTGGAGCTCAATAAATGTGTATTGATTAGGAATGAATGCTGACATTTTGGCAGCAAGTAGCAATGAATAACTCACTTCCTAAGTGATAGCCTTGGAAAAACAAATGTAGGAATCATGGCCAAGTCAGCCTGTGAAGAATGGAAGTGTTCATTTCCTACTTGGCCTAAGAGAGAATTCATGTGTTAAGGATTAGGTTTGCTCCATCTTCAGACTATTACATTTGAGTTGATGAGTCAGAAGTGTTGGCTAGAAACAGCAGAAAGTGCTTCTGATTAACTTAAGCCTAAATCAGAAGGGTTTGGGACAGCTCACAGGAAGGATGGGAAGCTGCAGAGCCACAAGAGGAACTGCCCACAAGGCCTCAGTCACTGGACCCTCAACCACTGTCACAGTGGGCATTCCGTCTCCACCTCGAGACCATGCCTGGTACCCCCTGCTCCACTCAGTCACCCTGAAAACCCTGCAATGGATTATGCTTCTTTGTGGCCTTATCTTAAGATCCACACTCTTGGCTGGGATATCTGATCAGTCATGCTTAGGTCAGGAACCCATATTTAGCTGCCAGGAGGCAGAAAAAGACATTTCTCCCTGACTTCCACAGAGGGAAGTGAGGCTGCCTCCCTCCCTTCTGGGAGTGCCTCCAACTAGGAAGGGTGTTCGGGATGGATTCTGGGCAGCCAAAATGGCAGCCATCACCTCTGGAGGCCAGTCATTCAGAAGTAGTGTATGTATGATTCAATGTCCTCAATATGAAAACGAATCTGCATTTTCCTCCTTTATCGCATTTCTGGTTCCATTGTCTGTTCACAGATGAGGAAGCTGAGCCTCAAAGCAGGTGAGCAGAGACCCGGGATCCCTCAGCAATGCCTGGCAGAGGTGGGATTTGAATACAGATCTCCAGGGCTTTTCCCATTGCACTGCAAAATAGAATGTCTGTGGTGAAGAAATCAAAGAGGGAAGAGAACTTGCCACAGATCTGCTTCAGGGACCTATGCTGAGCCCAGGAGGCAAAAACCTGCGGTGGGTGGCTGTGTCACTGTGGATTCATTTCACAACACAAGGGAGAATTATGAGCCTTCTGCTTGTCTAGGGGAGAGACTGGAGGTGAGCTGTTAGGGAAGGAAACACTTTGAAAGTAGAAGGGAGTTTTTATGGGCACTTCTCAATGGTCACCACCAATGTCAGCCACTTTGAAACTGCAGGTGTGCCATAATCTTGGAGTGGTTCCCCCTTTTTTTTAGTATCCAGCTTTTTCTGAAATGTGTTCCATTAAGTTCTTAGAAGATGCAGAGCTTAGAAGGTAAATGTCATGTGGAAAATCATGGTATTTTCCCATCAGACATAATTAATTAGGGCTTCCTGGACCAGGAGTTTTCTTTATATAAGTAGATCTGCAAAGCCATTTTTCAGAAATAAAGGCACCTGTTTTACAGAGGGAATTTTCATGGCCTCTTAAGGAAGCAGAAAACAACATTATTTTGTGGTAAAACTGTGGCCAGTCCCAGGTACCCACAGAGGGAAGTAAAATCTTGCCCCCTTGAATGAGACCCAGCTGAGGGCCTGATGGCCCCAGGTGCCTGGTCTGTTTTGGTGTCAGTTCAGGCTTCCAGAGCTGCCATCGCCGGGCTGCCACGTCCTGCTTGCCCAATGAGGCAGCCGTGGGACCCAGGAGCGTTTCGGCACTAGGTGGTGGTGGATTTGGGGACTGGCTTCATCTGGGGGGTCCAGGGTGAGTCCTTTATCTCTCCAGAACTCTGTTTCCCCATCTGTAAAATGGGAATGCTTATCTCTTCCACCTTCCATACAGGGAGGCTATTGCAATTGGGTGAGATAGGGTGAAAGAGCACTTCTCAAGGTAAACAGTGCAATGGAAGTTATCATCAGTACAAGTCAGGGAATCACCATTGGCATGCCGTGACTGAGAAATCATCGAACTCTGCAGCAGCATGGGGGAGAAGTTTCTCAGGCAATGAGAGAGAAATGTAAGGGAATGTTTATTAAATGCCCTATATAGACAGACATAACTAGGCAAGCCCTGCTTACAGCATTCTGCAGACACCCTCTCCAACCCCACCCTCAGCCCTCACCATCTCCTTCCCCTGACTAGTCTTTGGTATTGGAGCCCTATAGGTTCCAGGAAGTCCTGCTTCTCCTGGCTCAACTGTGAGGTCAGCACACTCAAATACAAGCTCTTCTCCTTCTCCTCTCCTCCCCACCTCAGTGCAGATAGGAGGACTTAGCACACTCAGGGGTCCATCAGCTCAGTTGACTTTGAAACTGAATTTCAGGACCAAGACAGGCAAATGATAGTAGTATATGCACTTTGGATAATCTTTTACAGCTTCTCTTGAATCGTTTTTAAGCTGAAGGCATTACCTGTGCAGTGTGTGAGGTCCGAGGGAGACAGTTTGACAGAGATGCAAAAGGTATTTGTTGTCCTCCCCTAGATTTGAGTCCCAGGGTCCTGTGTGCGAGCTCAGTGGCTGGCCTGGGCCAACTGTCCTCCTGGAGCCTCAGTTTCCTCAATGGTAAAACGAGGGTGAACACAGCCCAGCCCGGGAGTGCCTGGCGTTCACATGTGGGTGCTTAATAAAACAAATGTGCCTATGTTTCACAGAGAGAAGGAAAGAGTTATTTAAAACCAAAATTGACTTTAGCAACTTGTGCATTTTAAGGGAAGGGGCCAGGGGAAGACAGCACTCCCCGTGTCATTGGGCACATAAATCTTTACTCTGCCCCCTTCTACTCATGGGGGGGCGGTGGTGGGTTTCCAGGGCATGGAGGCGAGCAGACAGCTGGAATTTCAGGGCCAGTTCCTCTGAGCTGCTCAAGACCCCACCATCGGTGGTTCTTTGTTTAGCAGATATTTTGGGAATCTGTACTTGAAGATATGTGCCTGCTGCCCAGTAGAGGGTGGAAAGCTGTGTTACCGTCCAAATAAAGAATGGGTACAAGCAGGCAAAAGAGGGGATACAAGGGGTGAGGGGTTTTCACCTGCAGAGAAAAGTACAGAAAGTAATTCCTGGTTGCAGAGTGGCCAAAAGATGGAGGAGAACAGGAATATGTGGTATTCATGTCTAAGTTAGATGTGTAGCTGCGATATAACTCTCCTCCCCTCCCAAACCTTCAGCCACATCAGCAAAGCAACATAGGTGCTTTGTGGGAGTAAATTAGGGGAAATCATGAGAATGGGGCTTCATGTCCGAATGGAGCAGAGGAGATAAAAGCCGTTAGCGGTGACATGCCATTAGCGGTGACATAAAAGGAAGGACAAGATGCACCAGAGGTGGCACCAGGGACATGCCGAATGCTGGTCGCAGGCACTGGTTTTCCCAGAGGAAGAGAGACTGGGAGTCAAGTCAGTTTTAAGTCAGTATCAAGACAAGGAGATCTCAGTCAATAACTGGGTTGCTATATAAATATACCTAGAAGAACTTGATGAAGGGGCAGAACTGACAATTGCAGCTGGAAGAAGGGGACATTTACTATATTAAAATAGTAAAAGTGTCAATCTGTATGGGAGAACATCGTAGTCATCAGGGATGTCTGCACACGTTCTGTGTCTCTCTCCTTCCAGGCACACGGTGAGATTGACCTACCCTATCCATTTGAAGTCAGATTTGGTCATGGACATGCCTGGCCCATGAAAAGGGAGTTGGAATTGTGCCCCCATCCCACCAAAAGGAGTTTGAAGAGTCAGTGAGTGCTTTGTCCCCCTCTCTTTTCCTTCTGCCTTGGCAACTGACGATGACTCAGGGAGTGACTGCTCTGACACTGCGGGTCCTCAGTGAGGACAACACCCATAAACTTTAAAATCTGTTTGTTTTAAGCCACTGATTTTCATTGTTGTTGTTATCGCTGCATAACCTAATCCACCCTGAATGATCTAGGAACTTGTGCAATGCCCTAATTTGTTAGTGAGGAAACTGAGTCTGAGAGGGGAGCAGTGACCAGCCTCGGGTCAACCAGAGAGCTTGCAGAAAATACTCAACTAGAAACCAGCTCTGCTTCCCAGCAAGCTTGCCCCCAGCCCTTAGTGATGCCCACGCAGACCCCAATGAGAACAAGCTCCACACAGACAGCCCCTAGCCAGTCATGGGAAAATCCCGTGGACTTCTGCCCCTTCCTTGCCTCTAAGTCTGGAGGGTACTCCACTGACTTGGGCCTTCTCACCTGGCTCCCCAACTCTAAGCCCACCTGACTGGAGACTGTACATTGCTTCTCTGATGATAGTTCTTGTCATTCCTTTTTGGCACAATTCTGCCTTTGTCCTTTTGTCTCCTTTGTGTTTCTGGTTGAATGGATAATGACCCATCCCATTCTCATTTTATTGCTCCTCACTCTTATTGGCCAAAGCAAGCCACATGACCAAATACAGTGTCAAGAGGTGGGAAAATACCTTCTGTTCTCTGTGCCAAGTCACAGAGAGTGACATAGACAGAGGGAGGGGTAAGAACTGGAGTAATTAATGCAGTCTACCACACCCACTCTCTCCACTGACCCTGGAGCTCTTAGCCCAGAATCCATCCACATGGATCCCCTCTTCAGTGGAAGGGGCTCCCCAGCAGTATGTGTCATCTCCAACCTCAATCCTGAGTGTTTCCTGCTGTGCAGGCTTATTAATTTCTTAGAGTCCCAGGTGGTATTATCCAGTGCCGCCAAAGACAAACTGAGCAATTGTGCTAGATGACAAGGCCTTTATCAAAGAATTATAGGCTCCTGCAGAAACAGCCTTTAAATTACCCAAGACCTGCAGTTGTGTTGGGCACGCCAAGCAAACATGTCTATTCCAATGCCTGTGAATCAAAGTTTATTCTTCGCTTCCTCTCACTGGCAGAAGCTTCCATTCCTTCATCTACAGACTGCCTAATAGAGGCCATGCAGTCTGCCAGACCTGGAGATACAAAGAGAAAAAAGAAACCATGCTCCTCTTGAAGGTCTTTAAGGTGTACAGATGGATAAACACGTGCAGTGTTGTTAAGAGGAAGAACACAGAGGGAGAACAACTTCTAGTGCTGTGGAGGGGGCACATGCTTATCATTTAAATAGGGCTTTAAAGACTATCTAGAAATGGGTGCAGTGGAGAAAGAATGAGCATTTAGATGAAGGGAATTTATGGGAAAAGGCATAGAGGCATGAGCATGGGTGGCATGTTTACAAAGGGGAAATTAGACAAGTGTGTTAGGGTGTGAGGTTGAGAAGTGTGTGGGCAGCATATGATTCTAGGAGGATGGGTTTGAGTCTGATTTTCTAGGGGCCAGGAAGAGGACTTTGGACTTTGTCTAGTAACCAGTTGGAGCCGCTGAAGGACTTTAATCGGAGGAATGAGAGCATCCAATGTGTTTCTGAAGATAGTCCTATGCAATGTGGAGGATGCATTGGATGAGGGGGTGACCAGTTTGGGGGCAAATATAAATGACTAAACCAGAACCAGTGAGGCTCTGGGGGCAGGCAGCAGCAGGGATAGGGGAAGAATGGATACAAAAGAAGCCTGAGATTTCTATGTTGAGTGGATGGATGGGAGATGCCATTAGCCAGGGTGAAAGAAGGGCACAGAAATATACCTGGCTTTGGTCAGTATGGGTTTGAGGTGCCTGAGGGACATGCAGGCAGCAAGTCTTTAGAGCTGTGAGCCGTATGAATTTTGCAAGAGGCTGCCAAGGATTTGGAATTGATTGGTTTCCTTGGGAGAGGTTGTAAATTGCCAGGGCATGAGATGAAGTAGTCAGAGGGGTTGGGAGAATGAGGAGAGAAGGGTGTTGAGGAAGCCAAGGAAAGGGAGCTTTGCAAACAGTGTAAGGCCAGATATATCAGCCCATCACATACAGTTTTGAAGGCTGTGCACTGCAGAATGTGAGAGGAACTATTCCCCACATAGACTCTGTGAATGGGGGCTTTTGGAATAGTACAGTGTGCAGCCTACATGGCTGTAAGTTCCAGATCTGGCCATGAGGCTAATTGGAAGACTTTGCTAAATTTGATCCCCAGTCTTCATCAATTAAATCAGAAATTCCACAGATGGTGTTCTAGTTTGCTAGTTGCTGATTGCAATATACCAGAAATGGAACAGCTTTTAAGAAAGGGGAATTTAATAAGTTTCTAGTTTATAGTTCTAAGGCCATGGAAATGTCCAAATTAAAGCAAGTCTATAGAAATGTCCAATCTAAGGCATCCAGGGAAAGGTACCTTGGTTCCAGAAGGCCGATGAGGTTCAGGGCTTCTGTTTCAACTGGAAAGGCACATGGTGAATATGGTGACATCTGCTAGCTTCCACTCCAGGCCTCTTGCCTGATGGAGCTTCTCCAGGGGCATTCTCCTTCTTCATCTCCAAAGGTTGATTGTGGTCTCTTGTAGTTCTTGTGTCTCTGCTGCTCTCATCATTCTCTGCTCTTTCAGAATCTCAAACCTTTTCCAAAATGCTTCCTCTTTTAAAGGATTCCAGTAAAGTAGCCAAGACCCATCTGGAATGAGTAGAGTCACCCCTCCCTCTAATGAAGGGTAAATAGCCACAAGTGGGTGAGTCACATCTCCACAGAGATAACCTAATCAACTTTCCAACCTACATTATTGAATAGGGACCAAAAGAAATGGTTACTCCTGCAAGATTGAGTCAGATAAAACATGGCTTTTCTAGGGTACATAAATCCTTTCAAACTAGGACAGATGGGATACAAGAAAATTTTTTTTTAAAGGAATCAGTTGGGGATATTTAAAATAGCCCTGGGTGATTCCATAGCTCAGCCAGGGTAAAGAACCACCATTCTCCATTCTCTTGAAGGTTCCTATTCCCTCTCTACCACCTCAGTCCTGCACCTCTGCAGCTGACCATTGCTAACAGATTGGATTCACTTCAATTTTGTGGTTATCTACCATAAATAGGCATTCAGCCCTGCTCAGGACGTAGACAAATATGTAGTAGCTCCTCCCCCATCCTTAAAATACACCCCCGAACTCCCATTCAGCTAATGATCTCACCTCAAACAGCGAGCGCCATGAGTGAAACTTCCTTATCTTCACACCACCAGGCCTCCCTGAATCTCTTCCATCTTAAGATCATCCCCTACTCTTATGCTCTGGACCCCATGCCCTTCCTGTTCTATGTCTTCAGTGCTTCTTTCTAGTGTGACATTCTTATCAGCACCTAGAGAACGCTAGTACCAGAGGAGGTTATGGGCTGCTGTAGTTGTCTGCTGCTGGGCGGCATACCATTCCAAACTCAGTGGTTTAAACAACTACCAGATGTTCACTTCTACCAAATATCACTTCTGGTCAAAGCAAGTCACAGACCAGGGAGGAGGGGAGGATTGAAAGTCATGATGAAATTTAGATTCTGAAATCCTGGGAGGCACTGGCCTTGGTGAAGTCAGGGAAATCTGGAGGAGGTGATGCCGAGTGGAGTGGGGAAAATGCTGCAAACCAGTTCCAAATGATGAAGATGCCCTGGGGCATGCAGGTGGACTCAATGTCTGTTACAACAACTATTATTTTAGAGCAGTGCTTCTGGATGTGTGCAGCTGAATCACCTAGAGGGCATATTAGAGCACAGAATCCCTAGGCTCCATCTCCTTATTCAGCAGGTCAGGGGTGGGGCCTGAGAATTTGCATTTCTAACAATCTCCCAGGTGATGGTGATGGTGATGGTTCATAAACCACACTTTGGGTAGCACTGTCAGAGCTCCTCCCAGCCTGCAAAGCCCTGCTACATACGCAATATCATGCATTTTTAAACATCCGCCCCCCCCCATTATATTCTTTGTGACATGAGTGTTCTGAGAAATACAGATGGAAAGCTCATTTCCTGTTGTTTTTATCTGGCACCCTTTTCTTTAGTCATCAGAACTTCTGGTTAGCAGTTGTACATCTGTGTTTTTGCATAAATTGTTCCTACTCTCTATGTTCTACCCCTCCCTGCTTCCAAATGTAGCTAATTGCTTTTCTTCCTTAAAAATTCACCTTCTACTCTACCTCTACTCATATGATCATCTTATTTTGGTCCCAGTGAATGCACAGTGCCTGGTGTATAGAAGATACTCAATGAATATCTGATGCATTAAATGAATGAATAAAATAATTTTTCCCTCACTGGAACTACCATAACCTGCATCTCTTTCATGGTATATGCTTAATAGCACCCTCTTATTTCTAGAACAAGGTTGGAAATGTGCTTCGTCTTACATGCCCTTTCCTGTCAAGTACTGTGCAGAAGGATTTTGAGGCCACATATGAGCTTAATAGAAAAGAGCAAATGACTGATTAGTATCGACTATCATGGGGGTAGGAGTGCTATAAAGATGTGGCTCTTGCTCTAGAGTGAGTCGATTCTTCTCCCTACTAGTCCATGCCAAGGGAGAGGAATCTGGATAAAGATCAAAGCCTAAGACACAGCTGGGGCTCTTGTTGAGGGGTGGTGTCTTTAGTGCAGAGAACAAGGAGTTTCAAGTTCCTTAGAGTTCCCTCTTTGGAAAACCTCCACTTGGAGTGCTCACTCTCTCTCTTGGAACTCCAGGTAGCTAGTGGAGTGAGGTGACTCAGCCTCATGCTACCTTTCTCTACTTATGAGGATCCGGGAGTAGTTAAGGTGGGGACCAGGAGAAAGTAGACAGTGGTCATTGTCCACACAGGAATCAGCCCCCTTTACTGGATGACTTCAAGGGATTAGGGGTCAGTTAGGGTCCCAGCTAATGATGAAGTGGGCACTTACTAGAGGGACCTCTGTGTGGGAACTACCCCTAGGAACCTGCAGCCATGATAGACCAAACAGGGTTGAAGACGTGTAGAACCTAATCCTGACCTCAGCCTATCTCAGTTAGTGTATCACTTACTACTTAATGTGAAAAGTCAGAGGAGAACTTGAACATTGACTTTTCAATGAGGTAAGCCAATTTTGGGTTTTTTTATGCCCCAAAGTTTCCACCTGTAAACACAAGAAACTCCAAAGTAGCAAAATAATTGGTGTAGGAACTGCCCACGTGCTCTCAGCAAACACCACTACGTACTTGGTGGTGCAGGGAGTGTGCTGCATGGATTTTGAGAAGGGAACATTGTCGAGCTGGGGTAACAGGGGTGGGGGTCTCTGGAGCGAAAGCCCTTAGCAAAGGGAGCTCCTCAGCCTCTGGGGTAGCCACTCAGATACCCAAGACTACTTCTCCTCAGAGGGAAATCGGTTGCTTGAGGGAACCTGGGATATATGGCTCCAAAGCAAAGTGACCAGTGTATAGCCCAAGCTTCTTTCCTGTTGCTTGGATTTCCCAGGGTAGAGAGCCCCAGATTGGAAATCCTGGCCCTAGGGAGTGTTAACAGATCTTGGCACATTTTTGGAACAGAGACACTTTCCAAATAAAGACCTACATATACTGACTGATTGTCAAATGGAATTAGAAACTTTGGATTCAGCCTGTTCCCCACTAGAGTTACTGCATAGAGGGAATGTTCTGGCAAGGGCCAGCGTGGGTCCAGGGGAGAAGGGTGGATAGACAGTATAAACAAGGAGTTTACTGGGGTGGACAGATGGGTTTCCATGGAGCTCAACTTCCTCTGAGGGTGTTTCTAACTAAATGGGTTTACTTTTTATTTCTATGTAAGCCTTGATTACATTTTTATGTGTATCAGTTATTGTTGCTAGATAAAAGATTTTCTATGCCTTGCCTGACTGGGATCCCAACTGCAATTTCTAAAAAGTCCAACGGATGGAAACATTCAAAGCTCAAGAACAAATTTAAGAAATTCCAACCCCTAGATCACATGACATGGGAAATATTCTCTTGGGCTCAGCCCTGCGTTATCTCCAACTTCTATCATCTTTGCCAGATTCCCCATCCAGACCCCAAACACACTTCCATGGACCCTTTGGCAAGGACGTCTCCCATTTTTACTGGTCTTGTTTCTGCTCTGGCCTCAATTAGTTCTAGCTATTATGTAAGGAATATGTCCCCAACTTCTAGGAGACCCTTGTCATCTTTGTTGTAACTATTCAAATAAATGCTTGTTGTAAGAGATACAGGCTAGTAGGACAATCTTGTCCAAATCCACATGATCTTAAGGATATTTTATGAATATAAAAATGTGTTCACTATGGAATTTGTCAAAGGGGATGTCACTTAGAGATGCCCAGGCTCCTGAAAGGGAGTTACACAAGCAATAACATTCGATTGGACCAGTTCTGTAGTCACATACATTTGGGAAATTCTACCTGCCATGTCCTCTCTTGGGAGCCACAAAGTAGGTTTATCAGAGGCTCTAAGATTTCTTATAGTAAGGAACATGTCACCATTTGACAATTTGGCTTCCTTCCTTCTTTTTTTTCCGGCTTTCAGCAGGGACTACTTTGTTTTTCTTCTCCATAACTACGCCCTTAGAGAGGACTTGGGCAGGGTGGACCTTATGTTAATCAGAGTTTTGCCAAAGCTACAAGTACTTCTCAAAGACAGCAAAAGCAGCTCTTTGAGGGATTGATAGCAGGGGTTCCAACATTTTATTTCTGATGATCTAGCCTTATACTGGTTTAATTTAATTCTTAATACTTTTCATTTTGAAATACTCCCAAACTTACAGGAGAGTTACAAATATAATACAACCCCCATATAGAGAACTCCAATATACCCCTCTCACCCCACCCCACCCCCAGATACCCAGATCCATCAAATTTAACATTTTGTCATATTTGCCATATTTATCTAGCTAGCTAGCTAGCTATTTCCTGAACACTTGAATGTAAGTTGTATACATCATGCTCCTTGAGCACTTAATACTGCCATATACCTTTCCTAAAAAGATATTTGCTTATGTAACTAAGTACAACTTTCAAGTTTAAGAAATTTAACATTAATATAAAGCTTACTATCTATATCCATTTTTTTCATATGCTCATTTGTCCATTTGAATTTTGTCTCTTCCTTGCTAGATCCCATTCAGGATCATGTATTGTCATTGTCTGGCTTGCTTTGTTTGTTTTTTTGTTTGTTTTGTATGCTGTATGGGGGTCACATTTCATTCTTTTTCCATGTGAGTAACTACTGCAGCACTATTTGCTGATTTTGTTTGTTTGTTTTTCTTTCTTTGCTTGTTTGTTTTTGGGAAGTGCATGGGGTTGGGCTTGCTTTGTTTTTGTCTTAATTACATAAGTAGACTGAAATCTCCTTGAGGGCAGGTATTAAGAGTTTGAACCACTGCCCATCAGAACTCAGGCCATGCTCATAAAATGCTGAGATTAAACCCCGTTGTCCTACAACCTCCTTGGAGTGTCCAAGACACCCTCCTCTCCCAAATGAGCCCCTGCGTGGTGAAATCCCAAGATACAGCCTCTTATTCTAGCATGTTCTGGCCTCCTTCAGCTGATATCAGAACAAGTAGCAAGGACCTTGTCACGGTCAGCTTCATTTGTCAACTTCGCCAAGTGGTGGTACCTGTTTGATTGGGCAAGTGCTGGCCTGTCTGCTGCAATGAGGACATTTCATAGAATTAGATCATGATCACATTAACTGCATCCACAGCTGATTCCATTTGTAATCAGCCAAGGGGAGTGTCTTTTGCAATGAGTGATGCTCAGTCTAATCACCGGAAGCCTTTTAAGGAGGATTCAGAAGAGACAGGCTCTCTTCCTGCTTTGGCCGGCATGCCTTTCCTGTGGAGTTCGTCCAGACCCTCCATTGGAATCATCGGCTTCACAGCCTGCCCTGCGGATTTTGGACTCTGTGTTCCTGCGGTCACATGAGACACTTTTATAAATTTTCTATTTGTGACTGTTCCCTGTTGATTCTGTTTCTCTAGAGAACCCTAAATAATACATCTTGGTACCAGGAGTGGGGTACTGCTGCAGTTTGCAAATACCAGATATGTTGGAATGGATTTTTGGATGGCTAAGGGGAAGATTTTGGAGCTACTGTGAAGAGAATGATGGAGAAGTCCTGGAGTACTTGAAGAGACTGTTGGTATAAATGGAACCACTGCCAATCAGGACAAAGGGGGACACAAAAGGGAAAAATTGGAGTTTGCAGAGTGAGAACCATGGAAGGTCATGTCTGAAGCTAAGAAACCTCAGCCAGGAGAGGGGACCCACCCATATACATGGAGAGGGTGAGTTTACCCTGAAGGGTGAGGATGAGTCTCCCACCTCATTGCAGTGAAAGAGTTGTGCCACCTGAGGCCTTGGAGAAGATACAGCATGCTCCTTGGGGACTGGGGAGAGCCTGGTTGCCACCACATGGAGGGGTTGAGCGTGTGCCCCAGAAATGGCAGAAAGCCCAGGGGTGGCCCTGATGCCTGGAGAGAGTGGAGCCAAGAAAAAGGTGGTCTCCTCAATGTTCCCCAAGGTTGATTTGGAAGAAAGCAGGCTGCTGCATAGACCCTTGGAAAGGGTGGGACTGCCACTTTCTAAAGCTGAAGGATAAATGACTTTCAGACTTTGAAATCCAATGGTGTTTGCCCTGCAGATTTTCCTTCCAATTTCTCCCTATGAATTCTGTGACTGTCCCTCCTTTGCATATTGGCACCAAACAACTTGTTTTGAGATTTACAGGTCCACAACCAGAAGAGAATTTTTTGCACCTTAATATTGTTTAAGGTGATACATGTAGTTGCCAAGTTGACAAGGGGTGGACATGTGGTAGTTAAATTCAGTTGTCAACTTGGCCAGGTGAAGGCGCCTAGTTCTGTTGCTGTGGACATGAGCCAATGGTACGTGAACCTCATTTGTTGCTGATTACATTTGCAGTCAGCTAGGAGGCATGCCTGCTGCAATGAATGATGTTTGACTTAATTGGCTGGTGCTTAAATGAGAGAGCGCAACGTAGCACAGCCCAAGCAGCTCAACATTCCTCATCTCATCACTCGCAGCTCAGCCCAGGCCGTTGGAGATGCAGAAAGGAATTACCCTGGGGAAAGCTGTTGGAACCCAGAGGCCTGGAGAGAAGGCCAGCAGAGACCATCCTGTGCCTTCCCACTTAAGAAAGAACCTCAGTTGAAAGTTAGCTACCTTTCCTCTGAAGAACTAATGAAACAAATCCCCTTTTATTAAAAGTCAATCCATCTCTGGTGTGTTGCATTCTGGCAACTAGCAAACTGGAACAGACCTGCTATTCAGATCTGAGGAATTTTAAAAAGAAAAGCTATTTCAAAAAAAGAGGTCAGTTAGGACACCTAAAGATGAGTTACCATGGGAACAAGATTTTTTCACTTTGAAAATGAATGGCATTTTTTTTTAGTGTAAGAAAGCCATTCAGTGGATAGAGAATGCTGCTGTGACTGAGGCTTTTGGTAGCTCTGTTCTTTTACCCCATGGTTATTGGTCTATCTGTTAAGATAATGCTGAATGTTTCTTGGCAATGGTGCTCCATCAAACCCAGTAAATAGGACTGGGAGTTGGGAGAGCTAGAACCACTTTGTGGCCTCAGTAAGTTATGTTATTTACTCCAGGTCTCAATTTCACCCTTTACTAAATGTGTGGCTAAAATTTAGAGCAGGGGTTTTGACACACTCACGGAAAATGCTGCATCATTTGGTCGTAATCCCAGAAGGCTTTTTTTATCCTTTTGTAGAAACTGTCAAACTGATTCTAAATTGTATATGGAAATGCAAAGGGCCTAGAATGTTCAAAACAATCTTGAAAGAGAACATACTGAAATCATGCTACCTGACTTCAAGGCTGTTAGGCTACAGAAACCAAGATTGTGTGATACCGACATAAGGCTTGACAAGTAGAAAAGAAGAAAGAGCCCAGAAATAGACCCTCACTTACACAGCCATTTAAATTTCAACAAAGGTACTAGAGTGATCCAGTGGGGGAAAGGAGAGTCTCTTCAATAAACAGTCCTGGATGGAGGAAGCCAGGAACCATCATCTCTGTGCTTTCTGATCTGAACCCCACGGCTGTGATGATGGGAGAGCTGTATATAGATTCCTCTTTTCTGCTGCTCAAGGGAGCTTTCCTAAGGGTCGAGTGGTGGGCAGACTTCTGAGTTTATAAGAAACCATGAGCACCAGACTTCTTTGTTCAGGGTGGCAACTGACAATTTATCTATTCTGACAACTCATCCCAGATATGACTGTCCACAGAGCAAGCCAAGGTCTGCCATATCTACGCAGCTCTGCAGGTCGTCAGAGGCCATGGACTCCTGAATGGAGTGGGCCACATCGACACCAGGAAAGGCTGGGGTGCAGGTCTGGGACCCTACAGTAGGATCTGGGTGGCTGTTTTGGCAGGGGATAAGGATTTGACATTCCAACCCCAGGTGTGGGCTCTGCTCCTCGCCTCTGCAAGTTAGAAACGTGACCTTATCAGCTTACCTGGGAGCAGTCAGACCCAGCCTCTTATGCACAAGACTGTAGAATGCCAATTTGTTCATTGTACCAAGTTAACCTTGCAAGGAGGCAGAACTCTCATAATTCGTCACTTGGGGCACTGTCCACTCATAATAAGCACATAGGGAGTGAGAGTATTAGCAGAAAATGGGCTTGTGGTCATGCAATCAGAAGAAAGAGGTAGTCTCAGGGAAAAAGAGACTCATCTCCAAGGGTGGCAAGGATGGGGCCTGGAGTCCCTTACCCACCTCTTCCCCTTTCCATGATCCGTACCTTAGCGGCCATTTAAAGTATCTGTATCAGCAGTTGTCATGTGCTGCAATTATTTTCAGTTTTGAATATAATGATAACCTCTATTATTAGAAAAGTTACAGTAAAATTTAAAAAGACAAAAGAACTGTTGTTAACATCACTTAATTTGGAGTGCAGAGTTCTACATGTCATCTCATTTCTGCCACTAACGAGTTCTGTGACCGGGACCAAGTCAAACCAAGACAGAGTTGCCATGTGGTGGCTCCTGCTGGACTGTGGCCCGCCTGCCCCCCCGCCCCCCATCGCAGATTACTACAGATGTGTCTGCTTCCACCCGCCTCTTTGTAGCCTGCACCAAGCAGGAGCTGCAGATATGCCCCAACGAATACATATCTATATATACATCGCTCCCTTCCTCCTGCCCCAGGTCCCTCCCCTCTTAGAGCCTCAGTGACCACTTCCCACCAGCAATGCTCGCACTTCCTTTTTTTTTCACCCTGTTCTGAAAACCTTCCTAGCTCCTCACTCCCGTATCGCCTCGCTTTCCCTCCATCCACAGCAACGTGGACTTTACTTCCTGACCTCCCTCTTCCTCCTCATCCCATTGCAGTCTGACCTCCACCTCGCTCACACGTACAGAAATCCAAATTGACAAATGATATACCGGGTTTCACCAGACAGGGAAATACATTAAAAATTGATGCTACCTGGTATTAATGAGAGACTAAGAAACAGACTTTTTTCCATACTCATTTTGTGGAAGTAGAAACCATTGTGTCCTTTTTTGGAAGACATTTGGCAACATATGTCAAAATTTCAAATTCTTTAACCCAACAGACTTATGCTAAGAATTTACCCAGATTGCATCTCTATAATGGTATACTATGCAATAGTTTTAAAAAGTTAGACATACCTATATATAGATAGAAGTAAAAGGTATAGGACAGCATGTATAGTATGAACTCTTTGTGTTAAAAAAATAGAGGGAATGCACTCCCCCCCCCAAAAAAACCCAGTTTGTTTGTTGGTTCTGCAATAACGGAATAGTCACATGGAAAAAAAAAGAATGAAATGTGACTCCCACCAAACATTATGAAAAAAAAAAAAAAGGAGAGATGTATAAATGGATACATATTTGTTGGGACATGCTTATTTTTTTTCCCTAGAAGGAATCATAAGCAACCACTAATGCTGATTGATTACCAAAGGGGAAAAGAATATGAAATGCAAAAAATTTTACTTTCACTTTTGGACTTCATGTATCATTTGAGTTTGCTTCATTTACATACACACACATATAAAATATATATTTATATAAAAACATTGTTTTTTAAAATGTCAATAGGTGTTATCTGAACAGAGAGATGATAGGCTAATTTTCATTTTCTTCTTTGCACTTCTGTCTGCTGAAAAATAGATGAAAATAATAAGGGAGAATAACAAGAAATATCTATAGAGATCTGAACTAAATAAAAAGTTATGCTTTCCAAGTGCATGTCCAGGGTCTTCCCCATTCCAGCCTCTGGATCCCCGTGAGGTTGGAAGAGCTCAGGAGGTGCCTGCCCAGCCCCTGTCTCTCCCACATCACATCCTGTCGCTCAGGCTCACTCCCACCTGGCCTTTCACTCCCCAGGAGAGTATCTGAAGGCACTGCCACACAGGCCCATCCTGGGAGCCAAGGCTTCCTCCGTGCTCGATTCCCCTACCTTGAGTTGCTGAGCACATTCTCGCACTTGGCCACAGGCCCAGCTGCCAGGTGATTGGCAGGGGCCACATGGTTCCCCCCTGGCTTTGGGGACCTCCTCATTCTCACAGCTGCATTCCCAACAGCCCTGGGCCCGCCTGGTGAGTGTTAGGCTGGAAAATGCTGTTTCCCTACTAACCATCAGATGGGTTGATTGCAAAGACTGGACAAAGGAAAGGAAGATGGAAAAGGAAATAGAAAATGAGCAATAGCAAAAGAAGGCACAAAGGGGGTGAAGAGAGAGGCTAATAGAATGGAAGAAATAAAAACATGGGAAAATGATAGTGGAAACAAAGAGAAAAATCATGAACCGAGAGAGCAAAAGAACAGAGAGGAGGAGATAGGAAGAAAGGAGGAGAGGAAGAAAGACAAAGGGGAAACAAAGGAGATACTTTTATCCAAGAAGCTATAAATGTTTCATAGACTATAAATCTCTCCCATAAACAAGACTATGATGAGTTAAATTGCTAGGAATTCAAACATATGGATTATATTTCCCTTCAAAACCACATGGGTTTCTAAAAGAAACAATCCAGGCACCGAGGATACAAGGCGAGCAAGGTTTTTCCAAGCTCATCATTTGGGGGTAGAAAAAGGAATTCGGGATTAGAAGATTTGACATGTTTTCTAGTTCAGGTAATTCCGTGCCCTTCTCAGACCGCAATGACCGTCTCTTTCTGATCTCCTCTTCTAATTCTGGGAAGAGCCGCAGCTTCTGAGAGAATACTGTCTGTTGTGTTCGAAAAGAAACAAAGGAGGAATGAAGGTCCAGCCATCACTTGGGTTCCTGGAAGGATTCATAACTCATAACACTGCTGCCGTGTGCAGTGAATTTGCTCATCAAGAAAGAGTGAAGAGGGTGTGGGGATTTTTTCTTGGGGGACCCGGATATCACTTGCCTTGCACAGAAGCTGGAGCACACCTCTGCCCTCAGCTCCCCAGTGCTGCTTCTCCCAATCCAAAGAAATTTCCTCCTGAATCTGGAGTCCCAGTGACCCTAGAAAGAGGGGAGGTAGAGGTGGGCCCCCACTTGGTATCTCTCTCTGTACTCCCTGCCCAGCATTTCAGGCTACCTTCTAACCTGGGCATGGGCTGGCCTGAAGTCTTGCCTGCCCCTGATGACCTCACACAGGAGCCTGGGTGACAAAGTATGAATGCCTGACTCCACATGTCACCTACTGGGGATATAAGTCAGAGTTTATGGAACTGATGGAAGTGCTCAGAGAAATTCACCTGCTTGTGACAAGTCAAGAGAAGGTGATTTCACCTACCTAGTGCCCACTCCTGCTGATACTCAACCCTAGGGAAGCCTCAGGACTCAAGACATGGTGTACAAAATGCCAAACCATTGGAAAACGTACAAGTTTATGTATGTCACCATCTGAGTCTTTCCAAAAGAATCCCATCAGTGATGTAACATGCAGTAGACCGGTGACCTTGATGTGCCCTTCTGGGATGGCTGCTGCACTAGCTACAATCAGGGGCCCCCAGGTGGATCCTGTCACAGCTCTGGACACCCACCCCCAGCTCGTGTGTGTGTGGCTCTGGATGACCTGACCCTCAATGGACCGGCCTGACCCCTCCACCATTCTGCCATGACTTGCTGAAAGCCTGCCAGTGCCCGGGGCTTCACATCCTCCTGTTGCCAAGCACTGCCTGGACCAGGAGTCCGAAAGCCTCAAGGTAGGACAAGCTTGGAGCTGTGACTTGCAGCCCAGAACCCCCTTGCTTGGCTTCTTCACTTTCCCTTCCCTGCATCCCCCACTTCCCAGTGGCCTGCCCTGGAAGCACTTCCTTAAAAACCCACATGCTCTGGAGAACCTGGCCCAGGACACCTGCCCGGTTCCAGGTGCATGTGTAAGTGGTGGGAATCGGGGGAGGGGAGAGATGAAGGTGGGGAGGGGGGATGGGAGGAAACTTAAGCCTCCTCCTTCAATGAGACTGTCCTTAGGGGAACAGAACCCCCACACGATGCAATTAAGAAAACTAATTCTTAAACAATAAGAAGCGGCAAAAATGTCACAGCCAATTATATATGACACAGAGTGATATTAATGTTAATTAAAGCAAGACTGAGCAGACGGGGGTGGGGGGAAGCAATGAGGGACCCACCTTCCCCGAGGTAGCCCGTGAGGCATGGGAAGAACTTGGGGGGCCTGGGGCCTTACTGGCTCTAGCATTGAACATAGACATGTTCCTCCCCCTTTGGATATAAAACTCTGCCTGGAAGGAGAGGGAAGGAGAAAGTCCCCCAGGGCCCTGCCTGTCCTTTGCACTGCTGCCTCATTCTGGGATAGCAGAAACCCAGCCGGACGAGAGTGACTTGCCAGGGTTCTGGTCCCTGTGAATTATTTGTGTCCAGGCCGGAGTTCAGCTACTTTGATCATCAGCCTTCTCCCAAGGCCTGTGATTGAAATTCTCTTTGGGAAATGAGAACATGATCTGGGCTCCCCTGACAGGAGACACAGGGAGATGTGGAAATGCCTCACGTTTGCAGCTGCTGAGGAAATAACCCCACCTCAGTTTCAATTTCCTGTGTCCTGACTGGTTCACTTGTTTGTTCAGTAGCAACCATTCCTAGGTGCCCACAGTGTGCCAAGCAAAGAGCTGCCCTCACTGACCAATGCAGGGACACATAAAATTCGAATTCTCTGTGTGATGAGGGGCACGGAAGAAGTAGGCACAGGGGTTGTGAGAATACAGAAACGGGCCCCTAACCCACCATTTCCCACCACGTGCGGTCAAGACCTGCTATTTGCCATGAGGAAAGCTGGGCACGGATGAGAGGCCAAGGGCATTCTCTGTGTGACCGTGCTCTTATGTTTGTTATTGCACCATGCTTGACTGATTTTAGATCAAGGCTCTCAAAATATCATTTACCTGTGAAAACAACTCTTTTCTTGTGGCCTGGGTTTTCAGGGGTAAAAAGGATGAAATGTTATTTAAACCTTCGCCCTCTTATAGGTGTCAGGAGCTTGCAAGGAGCAGATTTATGCTCTGTATGTATATTGTCGGTTAGATCCACCAGAAAAAGAAATGTGAGCTAGCACAGGTGATAGAAATTCACCTTTCCCATTTGTGTCCCACTCCCAGAGTGCTCCAAAGCGATGCTTGGAGAAACCTCACTCTACCTCCATCCAGAGCATCAGCTCTCTGAGTAACCCTGCAGCAAGTTTTATCAGTTTCTTGGTAATTGTGTGACTCCTTTTCTTGTATCAAGGATGTGACTTCAAATGCTGCCTTTATAGAATTGATCTCTACATTAGAAAAAAAATTCACTAATTTTATATTGAAAGACATTTCTTAGCACTCTTTCTGATGGGGGTTGTGGAGCTCATTTAGTTTACCAGGGAAGTTACTGGACTGTATTTGAAAATCCCATTAATGTGTAGATATGCCTTCAGGCCACCATCTGGCACTGTTTTTGAAGAAGTAAAATTGATAGCCCCAAATCAGTGATCAGATGTGGAGAATGAGGAAGATTAAGATTAAGCGTGATCTTCACGCTTCTAATTTGTTGACTGGCTGTGTGGTAGAGCAACCAATAGAGATGGAGACTCCAGCATGAGCAGCGGTTTGGAGGTGGAGACCATGATCTCAATAGTGGAGCTGTTGAATTTGAGGTGCCGATGGGCAACCATGTTCAGTGAATGTGACTCTGTTGTGAGTTGGGGAGGGTCAAGACCAGGGGGATGGATCTGGAAGTTATTCATTAAAACTGACAGAAGAAAAGGTCCTCGCAAGAGTTGGAGAACAGTGTGTTCAAGGGGATAGGAGAAGAAGAGGGGCCCCCTAAAGCAGAGAAGCAGGATCAGAGAGTGTATGGTCGTATGGAAGGGAAGGGAAAGAGCATTTCAGGGGGAGGGAAAAAAAGTTTTCAATAATGTGGAAAAATTCAGCAAGACTTGGTCTAGATACGATGTAGAACTAATGAGGGGGCCCTGGTGGAAGGATAATTGGAGGAAGTTGCTAAAGACAGGATCCTGATTTCATGAGTCAAAAAGTAACAAGTCTGCTTGGAGGTATGGGAAGGAAAGGAGGGAGAAGCCAGAGGGCAACCCCAAGTGAATATTATTGCTTCAGAAGGAGAGATGCTAGTTTGTTTAGAGTCTGAGAGGAAATAGCCAGTAGAGAAAGACAAGTGGAAAATGTAAGGGAAAGAGGATGAGTGGATTCAAGGGCTAGCCTTGTACAGGGGGAGGGAGGATGGCTGTGGAAGTAGATAATGTTTCAAGAAGTGGTAGGGGCAGGGGAAAGGCAGAAATTTACCATTCATGTCTGATGGCCCAGTTATTCTCCATATAGTGGGACACAGGGTCATCAGTGAGTGATAAGCAGGGGAAGGGTAGACTAGAGAGTAAAGAGGTTAGATAGTTGTCCAGGGTAGAAGAAGATGTATGCCCACTGTCCACCCCCTTCCCAACAGGGACAAGTAGGATAATTGATTAATTCAGAGTACCAAGGGCCAAGCTAAGTTTGGAGAACTTGAATTTGCAGTGACCTGTTTTTATGTTTGTTTGTTTGTGCTTTCTGGCATCCTCAGCCTCTTGGTCTCAGAAGTTGAAAAATGGATTGGGGTATCGATTCTGCATAGGACAGGTAAGCTAGAGGATGACTGTGCAAGGAAATTGAGGATTCTGGTTGGAGAACAATCCAACCAAAGTTTTCAGTAGGAAAGAAGGAAAACAAGCCAAGATTTGGCTGATATAATGAGTATGGGAGAAAATCAAGGGATGGAACCCTCTAGAAATGGGTGAAGAGAAGTGGTGAGGGCCGAGGTGGAGGCGTGGAGGACAGTCTATCAATGCCAGTGAATGGAGCAGGGCAAAGATTCAGGATTTGGCTCTGGAAGTAAAATGGCAAAGTGGAGATGAGAGGGCTAGAACTGGTGAGGAGAACACAAACTGTGAGGATGGGCCACCTCCCTGGACATTGGAATCTCTCAGAACAATGTCAGGAAACTAGGTGGAGATGAAAAACCAAGGATTAGAGTCCAAGTGGTCAGTAAATTGGAGAGTAAGGCAAGATGAGCAACAGAGAGTGGGCAGACCAGGATGGTGGGGGCGTTGAAAGAGGACGTGGTTCTACTTGATGACTGTGGAGTTAAGGGATCAGGAGAAGGAACCAGTGGTTTGTGAGTGTGGGACACAGAGCAGCCCCACTGAAGAGGGCTTCAGAGAAATTGGGAACCTCAGGGAGAGCTCCTACAGGTGGTTTAGGTCATGGTGTAGAGATGGGCTTGCTTATGATGGAAGGAAGTTTCCAGAAAGGCCATAGGGATAGGAGGGTTAGGGGATCTATTGGGAGGCTCCAAAAGGAGAAAGAACATAATGTCTGGAGAGAATGAAAGAACCCAGTTTGGAACAGGGAGAGAGTTCCTCTTTTTTGAACTCTAAGCTTTACAAGGCTGAGAGACACGATTGGAAAATCCTCAAATGCCCTGACCCTGTGGCCCACCGGTTTAGTTCTAGAAGTCACTGAAGGCCCTTAGTGATGGATAGTCTAGTCTCAAAAGAGTAAAGAGCCTTCCCTGATGCTCAGAATGGTGGTGGGGACTCCCAGTGCACAGAGATGGTGGAGGAAGTAGCTGCTGTCATCATATGGTCTGTCATGCCCCCCCCACGTGTGCCATTTCACATGATCCTCACACAGCTTGTTGATTTGAGCCAATTGGGGATAATGACCTTAACACTGCTTAATGCCAAGGTGAGGAAAGGGGTCAGTTTGGGAGCCCTGAAGACAAAGCTGGGTCTTTTGTTAAGGCTTCATCAGGAGCTCACAGTCGCAGAGATCTTATCATGTCTCTCGAGACAAGCACAGAATTGGGTTCGACCTGTCTTTTAAATCTGGATCCACCACTTACCAAGGGCAAATTCTTGACCTTTGCAGCTGTTTTTTTTTCACGTGTAGAAAATGGAAATGTTTTCAGGGTTAAATAAAGGAATGTATTTATAGCTCCTAGTGCAAGGTAGGTATGAAATTAAAGAATTCTCTCCCTGTATGCCCTTTCCATGTTCCCGAGATGCAGCTTGTCTGTGCCTGGGCTATTTCTCAAAGCCCCAGTTCATTTCTCTGCTTCATCTAGAGTGAGGCTTGGGCAGAAGTGTTGGAGCTGAGGCCTCCTAACCAAACTATTTCAGCCGTTTGTGTTTCTTGCTCACTGGCCTCACCGGGACTGTGGGTTTAGTGAGCAATTGCACTTTATAGGATTTAGCTCACACTATAAATAGGACCCACATTTCAGTGGTCGGATTTATAGATTGTGGGCGGTAAGTTGAAAAAAGACTGACCTGACCATAGAATTTGTCCAAAACCCCAAGTGAGTGAGTAGGTAAAAATAGCAGTTGAGGAACCTGTCTACCCAGGAAGCATTAGTCACTGAGCAGAAGTCTTGCCCAGCATTGCGTTGGGGGGCTGGGCTGGGAGCTGACAGAAGTGGAGCCTTGTAGGAAGGGGAAGTGACAGGGGCTGGGGGTGGGATGGCATTCCCCAGCAGTGGGCTTTCCTGTCTCCAGGGCAGGCAAAGGAGATGTGAGGCATTTTCCTTCCCTGGAGGCAATCAGCCCAACCCCTGAAACCAAAAGCACAGCAAGATCAAATGTGATGAATGAAGAGTGAGGTTCCAAGGTTATAAAAACCTTTTTAAAAATCTTATGAGACTAAAATAAAGCTTAGTCAGACCCCAGCAGTTAGGTCCAGGGTCCCTGGAGCTAGGAAGGGGCTGTGGAGGCTGGACCCCAGATGGCATTCTCTCCCCAGTATAGTGAGTCATGACCCACCCAGGGAAGACACAGTGTAGACATGGAAACAAGAGGCTTGAAGAAATGCTCTGGGCGGGCCACGGTGGCTCAGCAGGCAAGAATGCTTGCCTGCCATGCCAGAGGACCCGGGTTCGATTTCCGGTGCCTGCCCATGTGAAAAAAAAAAAGAAATGCTCTCAGGGCATTGTAAACTCCATCCCTACCCCAAGAGGTGTCTATAGCCTCCCCAAACCAGCTTTAGGCTGCGCTCTGAACCAGGAATGGGAGGAGATACAATGGCTCAGTACTGGAAAGCCCAGCAAACCACCCTTGGCACTTGGGGACTTCTCCTCTGAGGCTATATTTGTCTGCTGGCCAAGTCCACTGAGAATTTTGTGGCAGGAAGGGAAAAGAAGGGGTGTCACTGCTGCCTCGTCCACAGCAGGCAAGACAGGAGAGGAGAGTACTAATAGGTCCTGGAGGACGGGCTCTTAGAGAAGCTTCTCCGGAGAGATGAGCCTAAACACGACACCCAGCTCTCCCTGGACAGAACTGATGGATGGCTGTATGCAGGTGCTCATCCACAGAAAGCATTCCTGCCCAGCCAGCCCAGGGCTGTGCATTCACCTTGACAAAAACATTCCTTTGGAGCTAGGACCACATGGCTTTTTAGAAGTAGTGACCACCCAGGACAACTTTGTATACATAAGTTGGCCAGTTATGTCATTTCCTTGCTGAGGAAATGGAACCCAAGAAGGCCTAGGTTTGGAGAGTGGGGGTGGGTAGAGTAGGGGGCTATTAGTGGACACAGAACTATCTGGAGCACAGTGCCTGACTGATCGTTGGCACCCCATGAATGGTGGTTGGATATGCATTGCACTTCATGTAATAAAGGGTTTTCTTTCTTTTTTTTTTCTCATCTTCTATTCTTGGCCTATTCACGTGAAATGTTTAACTTAGATCCCTGGTCTAAAAGAAAAAGCTCAGGTTCAAACAAATTTGTGGAAACGAATTACATGCAATCAAGTCATTCTTGCTTGGGACAGTGGACAGCAGAAGCAGTCACACACATGAGCACAAATCAAGGTCACGAGTAATTGGTTGTTTTTTGTCCCATCCAGCACAATAGCCCTTGTTCCTAGAGAAAAAGCTATCCTGATGTTTCCCACAAATTCTGGCCTTTTATTCCTCCCTAGTCACTCATATTTATGAACCTCGAATTCTAGGTGGCACCAAAGGGCTGACGGTGTCACTTCACACCACACATGGCTTAATAACCTA
The DNA here is from genome assembly GCF_023851605.1 of Tamandua tetradactyla. Classification (NCBI taxonomy): domain Eukaryota; kingdom Metazoa; phylum Chordata; class Mammalia; order Pilosa; family Myrmecophagidae; genus Tamandua; species Tamandua tetradactyla. The sequence goes on along the minus strand of NC_135327.1, from coordinate 56,305,795 downwards.
ATGACTTTTTCCTGAAATCAAGTGTTTCCAAGAAGTCTTGGCCCGAGAGTAAGGGGTTGGGGGGAGGAGAGAACGTGGCAGTGGCCAGGGAGTCTTGTCACACTCAATAGATCATCTGTATTTTCCTTGTTTGTAGGAGTGGGGTCACTGGTAGGGTCTGTCACAAACCACACTGGACAGCTGCAATGGGTTATTTTTAGTGGTGAGAGAGGAAGAACTTCCAAAGATAGTTCTCGCCCCCATTCTCTGTTGTGCAAGTTCAGACTTGGGGGCGGCTGGCAAACTGGCAGGGGTTTCTGAGCCAGAGTAAACAAGTCTGCAGGGTCAGGTCAGCACAGATGGAGGGCAGGGGGCGGGTGGCAGGCCCGTTCTCACCGTCATGTGAGCTCCATGGGGTTCTGGATTCAGGCCTCACTTCTCCTCCAATGAAATTTAACAGCAGGAAAGACCCATTTCCTTTCTGATTTCATCTTTCTCCCCAACTCCTAACCTCTCCCTCCATCCAGGGTCTTTCATAACTTTTCCCGTCCCTCTCCCTGCTGATGGTGACCCCTGGCCCCAGAGTGTCGGGTGGGGTGTGGAAGGGGGAACTCATGTTTGGAGCCAGCTCCATGTTTACAGGAAGGACAGCCTTACAGGGCGTGGCTTTAAAATCACAAAATGGCTGCTCATTCCCTGTAGTTGCCCCTACTCTGGCCGGCCCTCTGTCTGCAGCCCCCACTGTCAGAATGAAGCATTTCCACAGAAAGCCTATGTGAATGTACAGCCCCGACACCTGGGAAGCCCCTTACTTGGGAACCATGGAGAGCCAAGACCTGGGAGATTTGCCTCTGGGGTCAGAGGTTTACCATGCCTGGTGCTCTGTGTCCTGGGCTGAAGCCCCCTTTCCAGGTGCTCTCTGCCCCTGTCTTTGCTTCCTGCTCCCAGGAGAGGTTATGACAAGCTCATTCACACAGGGTGATTGGGACTCTGAGGCCCCTCCCAGGTGCCTTTGCATGGCAGTAGGAGTTCAGTGGCCTAGAAGAGGCTCTCTTACAGGACTCTTAGGGTCATTGAAGAGGAAGGGAGAGACTTTTGGCATTGTTTGTGGACAACCAGCCAGAGGAGCCCTGGCTTCTTTGCTTCAGTGTAGAGGCTGCCTTTTGGGGGTCTCAGGCATGATGGGCCCCTGGGAGGCAGATCTGAGGGAGCAGAAGAACACTGAAGCCTTGGCCATGCTGCCTGGTGGAGAAGGTGACCCCAGGATGTCTCATGAGAGGGCAGTCAGTGTGGGAAGGAGGAACGGGTCAGCTGCAGGGTAACTGGCCTCAGCATCCTGCCAGGGGCTCCTGCACATGTTTTACAACACAATGGCCACCTCAGTGATGGGGGCCCCCATGCTGTGTCAACCCTGCAGGACAGAGCCCCCCCCCCCCCCCAGTGCTGCAGTAGGGCAGGCGGCGGGCCATTCTCCCAGCAGCTACCCACATATCTGAATGAAGGCGGGAGGGGGTCTCCTTGGTGGGTGGGCAGCCCTTGAAGTAAACACTTGTGTTTTCATTCTAACCAGACAGGGACAGAGGAATGGTGCCCATCAATAAAAGGAGGGAACTATTAGGCCAATGTCCAGGAAGACTATAAGGTCCCTGGGGCAGGAACCTGGACACTGCCCAATGCTCCAGGCACAGCAGGAGGGGAGCAGCCTGCATGTAGGAGCTGACTGTTTGACTATGGACCGCAGGCGACCACATGGCTGGACCTAAGTGTCCCTCTTTGGCAATAAAATTTTTTAATAAAATTTTTTTATTGTGAAATATAGCATCTATGCAGAAAAGTGATAAATTTCAAAGTTTGGTCAAGTAGTTATAGAGCAAATTTCAAAGTATGGTATGGGTTACAGTCCCACAATTTCAGGTATTTCCTTCTAAGTATTCTAATACATTAGAGACTAACAAGAAATATCAATCACTAGATAAATAGATGGATGGATGGATGGATGGATAGAAATAGATGTATAGTGATTCAGTAGTCACAATCATTTGTTAGATCCTATCTTCTCTGTTACAGCTCCTCCCTTCCATATGATTCTTCTCTCAATCTTTAGGGATATTTGGACAATGACTGTTCTAACTTCTTCATAGTGAAAAGAGGTGCCAACATTATGGGGAAGGAGGATGCAACTGTTGATGTTCTCGGAGAGACTGGTACCTCTGGATTTCTGGGCTTATCTGGCCTAGGAATGAACTGGAGGTTTTAAGTTTCTGAAAAATAAACTTAGTAAGTGAAACTTTTATAGAGTTTTAGATAGAGCCCTGGGTATGTTTTAGGGTTTTGAGCAGTGCTGTTGGGGCTTGGCATACCATGGCAATTTGCAATATCTAGCTGAAGTGTTCATAAGAGTGCCTCCAGAATAGCCTCTTGACTCTATTTGAACTCTCTTAGCCACTGATACCTTATTTTGTTGCATTCCTTTTCCCCCTTTTGGCATGGTCGATCCCAGGATGCCAGGGCCAGGCTCATCCCTGGGATGATCAAAGAAGATCATCAGGAAGGCATTGTCATGTCCCACGTTGCCAGAGAGACATACACCCCTGGAAGTTACGTCCCACGCAGGAGCAAGGGTAACGATTTCACTTGCAGAGTTGGGCTTAGAGAGAGAGAGGCCACATCTGAGCAATGAAAGAGGTCCTCTGGAAGTAACTTTTAGGCATAATTATAGGTAGGCTTAGCTTCTTTATTATAGAAATAAGTTTCATAAGAGCAAGCCTCACGATCAAGGCTTGCTATTAACTTGGGAGTCCTTAATGACAGGGAGAGTATCAGGGGTTTTCAGGTGGGGAAGATTAATAGTTCCATATTTTTCCTCCATTCCTTGTAGGGACTTTGCCAATACTTTTTGATTATCTGCTCAACATACTCTGGAATGTATCAAAGTATTCCATTAAGCTATAGAGAATGACAAGATCTCATTCCCAATTCTGGGCTCCATGTGTTTAGGTTATTTAAATGAACTGGGCAGACAGTTAAAGTTAGATTGTGTGCTAGAGAAAATTTAATTTTCATCCACAAGTATTGATATGTGATTTCTGTTTTGCTATAGCTCAGTTAAAAAAAAGTTTCTTCAAGCTTCCACTATGATTCATTCTTTGATCTATGAACTATTAAGAAATGTACTTTAGAGTATCCAAACAGTTGAGTAAAATGGGGACATGCCCACTAAATGCCTGCAGACTTAGGGCATGATGCTCAGTAAACGTTTGAGGAATGAAGGGATGGCAAAGTCTGCTTTGGTAATATGAAGGGAATAGAAAACTGGTCTCCTCAGTACCGCATGTCCCTGGGTCTAGGTGCTCACTGGTGTCCTCGTGTCCTGTGTCTGTCTGTCTGACAAAGGGAGCAGGCTTTGCTGTTTGCAGACTCAGTGTGCACCTCCTCTTTTCAGTCTCCTGTGTTCGGACTTTTATAAATATGCTTCTAAATAATTCATAGCGCAAAGAAGAAATCATAATGCAAATTAGAAGAGATTTTTTTTTAAACCAAACTGTAACAACAACAGTAAATCACATGTCAAAACTTGTAAATGCAGCAAATTCATAGAGACAGAAAGTAGATTAGAGGTTGCCAGGGACCAGGGAGAAAGGGAATGGGGGGGGGGTATTGCTTTATGGGTGCAAAATTTCTGTTTGGGGTGATAAAAAAGTTTTGGTAATGGATGGTGGTGATAGTAGCACAAATTATAAAGGCAATTAATGACTCTGAATTGTACACTTAAAAATCATCAAATGTTAAATTTTATATCATATATGTTACCACATTAAAAATATTTAAAAATAAAATTAAAAAGATGGTATTAGGGAATAAAACTTGTGGATACAGCTAAGAGGTGCATTTAGATGGAAAGTTATTATTCTAAATGTTTATATTAGAAAAGGAGAAAGGCTGGAACTTAGTGAGATGAGCATCCAACTTAGAAAGTTATAAAAAGAACAGCAGAAGGAAGTAGAAGGAAGGAAATAAAGATAAAAGCAGAAATTCAAAATCCAGGAAATACTGTATAATAGGATTAATACAGCTAAAAATTGGTTCTTTGAAATATTATGTATAACCAAATCTCTGGCAAAGAGAAATGTAAAAGATCAACAAAAAAGGCAAAATTAAATATTATATAAGAAAAGAAAGGGGGCACAACTATAGATGCAGGAAAAATGAGATAATAAGATATTGTTGGAAATATCTTTTTTACAGTCAATTAGAAAACAGATGTGAAAAGGCTAAATGTATATAAAAATACAACTTACCAAAATGGACTCAAGAAGAAATGGAAAATATAAATATTCTATAATTCTTGAAGAAGTTGAATTGGAATATACTAGACTTGATGGCTTTAAAGTCAAGTACTATCAAACATTCAAAAATAGATAATTCCAATCTTATGGAAACTCTTTCAGAGGATAGAAAAATAGGGAACACTTTCCAATTAATTTTTCAATGCTAGTATAACTTTGATACAAAAACCAGGCAGGGCCACGGTGGCTCAGCAGGCAGAGTTCTTGCCTGCCATATTGGAGACCCAGATTCGTTTCCCAGTGCCTGCCCGTGGGAAAAAAAACACAAAAAACAGTCAAAGACAGTAAAGAAAAGGAAAATTATTGACTGATCTCACTCAGGAGCCTATTTGCAAAAGCTTAAACAAAAAATTTTACCTAGCCAAATTCAGGGAGATACTAAAATGACCAAATTGGGTTTATTCCAGGAATGCAAGGAGGCTTAACATTAGCAAACCAATTAATGTAACCCCCTACATTAACAAAGGAAAGGATAAAGACCATGTGATTATCCCAATAGATACGTGAAAGGCATTTGATAAAATTGAAACTCTACCCCTGATTAGAAACTCTTAGCAAGCTAGCAAGAGAAGGGAACTTCCTGAACCTGATAAAAAGCATTTAAAAAAAAAAAAACAAAGAACAAGAGTGTCATCTCTCTTCCCTTCTATTCAGTATTGTAATAGAAATCCTAGCCAGTGCAGTAACTCCAGTAAAAGAAATAAGGATTGGAATGGAAGAAGCAAAACACTCAAGATGATCTAGGTTGAAAATGTAAAAGGAGCTGATAAATTATAAGAAATAATAAGAGCCTTTGGAAGTTTTCTGGATATAAAGGCAAAATATTAGTGCCATTTATCAAAGAAACAAAAATATCGCGTGTCTAGGAATAAAATTAATAAATAATGTGTAAGGGTTTCATGGAGAAAACTTTAACACTGTAATGAAAGACATAAGGAAAGACCTAAATAAATGGCAGGTACAGCATGTTTATGGATAGGGAGACTAGATGTCGTGAAGACATAAATTCTCCCCAAATTGATCCATAGATTCATTGTGATTCTCATTTAGAAAATTCGATAAAGTAATTTTAAAATATATTTGCAAAAACAAGAAGCCAAAAAGAGCCTAGATATTCCTGAAGAATCAAGCTGTTATACTAGGTATGAAGATTTATTCTGGCACTATAATAGTAAAGTAGAGTGATGTGGGCTTGGGGATAGACAAATAGACCAAAAGATCAGGACACAGAACTGAGAAAGAGACCCACAGTGACATGGAATCCACTCACCCCACAGTAAGCCCTGTGGGGACAGCAGGGTATTGGGTGAGTTGCTAAACACTCCATTGCTTCCCATGTGGGAAACATAAAATTAGATTTTTACCCCCACACCATACTCAAAAATCAGTACAAACTGGAATAAAATCTCAAATATGAAAGGTAAACTATTCAACATTTATAAACAATAAAGGAAAGACATTTTATGACCCAGGAGTAGTAGGGAAGAGTTTCTCAAATAAAAATCATAAATACTACCAAAAAAAAAAAAGATTGATAAATTCATCCCTATTGAAGCTAGGAACTTCTGTTCATCAAAAGACACTACAAAGAGTGAAAAACAAGCCAAAAGCTAGGTAAGATATTCGTAACTTATATAAGCTAGAAAACACTAATATCTAGTATATATATATAAAGAGTTTTTACAATCTTTAGGAATACAACATACAGCTCGATAAAAAGGGTAGCGGGGGTAAGAAGGAAGAACAGGCTTTTTTTCACTTTAAGGAAACTTAAATGGTAAATATTTATTTACCAAATACTGGGTAGATAAAGAAGGTAAGGGGATGTATATGATAGAGCCAATTAATAAAACATATTTCGAAGTTAATGTAACAAGAATTTTTAAAAAACATTATATAGATTTATAAAGCTTAGCACCATAAAAGCCATAAACAAACAGTTAAAAGTTTTTGCTCCCGGGAAGTGGGCTGAGGATAAGGTGCAGGACCTAAATTCTTCCCTCTTCTTTTAAAAATATTGCATGTGTTCCTTAAAAATCAAAGGAAATATAATAAAAACACTCCACTTAAAACAGCAGCAAAAGGTTAACTACTCCAAAGCAAATGTGCCCCAAAATAGGCAGCATCTATATACATCTATAAAACTTTACCAAGGCATTTAAAAGAAGAATTTAATAAATGAAGGGAAATATACTGGAATGGGAAAATCTTGTAAGGATGTCAGGTCAACCTAAATCTTGAAAGTTAACATCTCTCTAATCAAGAAACAAAATTAATTTCTTCAGATCTCAATAAAATTATCTAAAGGTCCTATAAGAGAATAATAGGAAAGAATAGTCAAGAGAAAGTGTTAAGAGTTTTGGAGATTTTTTTTTATCCTGCAAGTTACGATAAATTACCAAAATTCAGCAATTTATGTGCTTTGTTCCTGAATCAATGATAGAGAGATCAAGATAGCAAAATAACTCATGAGCTTATTAGAGAACATAAAAGATAATATATCCATATTTGTGAAAGAAAATATATAGTTTGGGGACATGGATTTATTTGGAAACAATGCTAAAGTCTTGCCTCACACAATATATTGTTAAGTGAGAAGAAAATTGCAAAATAATTTATAACTTCAATAATGATTGAACCCAGGGTGAGCCACGGTGGCTCAGTGGCAGCATTCTCGCCTGCCATGCTGGAGGCCCAGGTTCAATTCCTGGTCCCTGCCCATGCAAAAAATAAAATAAGATAAATAAATAACAAAAAATAAAAGAAAGTTAAAAAAAAAAAAAGATTGAATCGCTCCCCCCCCCCCCCTTTTTTTTTTCATAGGCAGGCACTAGGAATCAAAGCCAGGTCTCTGACATGGCAAGTGAGAATTCTGCCACTGACCTACCATCGCATCACCCTGAACCCCTATTTTTATGAAAATAACTAAAATTAAATTTGTATATATACACACAGAAAAAAAACGTAAGGAAAAAAGCAAATAGTACTATTGGTTATATTTGGGTAAAGGCCATGAGTGATTTTTATTTTCTAGTTTTTGTTTATCAGTATTTTCTAATGTGTTTTGAAAGAAATTTGATTTTTAAAAACTTGGCTAGTTATTTCAGGAAATAGAAAGTATACTTAAATTGAAGTACTGAAAGATTTTTTTAAAAAACATTCGAAATCTCTGGAATTCCACCATCTGTATTTCTTTTCCATTTGTGTGTTAAAGACATTAAACAGGAAATTGTGGTCCCCCAATTTATTTAACTACTCTTAAAAATACTTGTAGTGAATTATTTTAAACAGCAACAAAAGCACTAGTGAATTTCCATGCAAAACAATAATAGATTACGCCTAACTTATATAGAAATTCATTTCATCAAAACAGCCCATTCCTCAGCCATGTCAGACCAACCTGTATTGCGGCAGCTGGCCGCGTACACATTTTCTTTGCTCCACTTTTTCTAAATTGCTCCATGCTTTTACAAAGTTGTTCTTCTGAGCTCAAATTTGCCATGCTTGGGCCTCTACCAAAGGTGATTTCATTTGGGAAAGATTGAAAAAATGTGTACTCCAAAATGTTCAGTTATTTTTGAAGTTGGATAAGGATGAAGAAAAACAGTCTCTATTTGAAAACCAATGTAAAAGGCTTTTCTTCTTACCAAATAGTAACTCTAAGTGGCTTATTTGGGGAATTTTAATAGTGACATCTCACCAATCCCCAAGTAGCAGTTTTATCTTTGGAAATAGCCTGTTGTTGACCTCAGTGCTCTGCTTTCTTTTTTCCTTCCTTTTCTCTTTATCGAGAGTGTGGTGCAGGGGGAAGTGCGCTGGCCTGGAAGTAGGCACCGAGTCTGAGTTTTGATGCTAAAAGGCACTCACTGTCTGACCTTCTCATGCTACTTAAAGTCTGGTGGGTCTGTTCCTGCGTAAGGAAAATGGCAATTATTCCTGCTAGTTGTTCTGAGCATCACAGGAGGTCTATAAAAGAAAGCTCATCGGAACTGGCCAAGCTCTGTGAAATGCAAGCTGGAGACACTGTTAGGTAAACTACCTAAGATATGTTTTGGTTTCTGTATAATTGTCAGCTTAAGCTGAAAAGCCTGTGCTAGCAGCATTTACCTCACATTATGGAAAACAACTTACAAACCAGTAAAAATGAACTCTTTAGTAATGTTATACATTGTGCATTGCATTAGAGGTTGTTCCTAATTGATGGTTCTCAAACTTTTTTGACCAAAGTGCACTTAGACTGAGTGACAGTCCCAGGGCTGTGGTGCATCGCTGCACAGGTTGTGCACTGCACAATCCCAAGGGGGTGCCTTTCAGGACCCCTTGGATGATCTAATTTTCCCAGTCCTACTTGCCAGTTGAGAAAAGAACTGGACCAAACATTGAAAGGAAAAAACCCACGAAGTTGCAATTTGAATTTATACAAAATTTTACATGATAAACCTATGCTCTAAGCACTTTACAATAATCCTTGCAATTTTGTTGCATGTTATTCAAATAATTCAAGTTCAGGGGAAGCACATCTAATAAAGTGTTACTAAACAGGAAAATTCAGGAGAAATTACATATATATCTGTTTTAGCATTAAGAAAATGGGTCATCATATGAATTTAAATGCATATATATCTATCTTAAGTTCTGATTATTGAAAACAGTAGGATTAAAAAAAATAGAACTATTGGTGAACATATGCATCAGTACCCAATCTGGAGTTAACCAAACAAAAATAGATTAATAATTAAGTAAAACCAAGAATGTATAATTAAATATCAAGAGCTCCCTTAATTTGAAACTACAATCTACCCAAGATAATAATCATAAGCCAGCTTTTATATAGTACCCACTGAATGCTCTGCAATATTCTCAACATTTTACATATATTAACTCCATTTGGGCCTGACCATAACTCTCCAAGGTAGGCATTTTTTTTTCCTATTTTATAGATGAAGATATGGAGACATAGAGAAGTTAAACGATAGTGTTAATGGCTTTAATCCAGGGCAGCCCTGTATCCATGCCCTTTGTAGACCCCTCGTGTTCTGAATGCTGGGCTGATCGTGTGCCTCGCTTTGGCCAGTAGAATAGAGAGGAAGTGAGACTACGCCCGGGCTAGCCCACCCACACAGGAGAGCCCAGGTTGGGGAGAGCTGAAGTGCCCCAGCAACAGGCAGCTAAGCCAACCTGAAACAGAACCAACCAGCCCTTAGTCACTGCTTTGGGCCTCCCGGCAATGATGATGCGCAGAGGACAAAAAAGTGTTCTGTTACATGCACGGGAGGGACTCTGCAATTACCAGTGTGCAAGCCACATTTCAGAGAGCACCCCATTTGTATTCTCAAAACACCCTAGAAACACAACAGATCAATTACACACATCAGGTCAATTACAGATAATTAGTTTGCAATTGGAATTGTACATCAGCTGCTTATAATAATGGAAGAAGCAGCTTGTCGCTCAGGATACCAAAGTCCACCAGCTGAAAACCACCAGGAACGTGCCTGTAGTCAAAGTTAGGTTTATTTAGTTCGTTGCCACAACAGAGAGTGCATGCAGTAGGTCCCAGGAGACTTCTTGGTAAGAGCTAGGAGGTCTTTATCAAGAGTTGGGGGCTTGTACTCACGCTTCTCAAGAAGATTGAAGGAAGACAGGGGTCAGGTTTGGACTGGGTATGTCAGGAAGTGGGTACCAATTTGGGGGCCAGTTCTGCAGGAACTTGGTCATTTTTATCAAAGTGGTGGGAGGACTGAAACAGTGCTACAGCATTGTTACTGGTTCAGAGCAGCAGTTTCACCCCCCTTAAGGGAGGGTGTTTATTTTTGTGGTTGTGGCATGACCTTGTCTCGGTCTTGTTTCAGGCGCAGTCTTAGAGTGGCTTTGTCTGGTTATTATTTACATTCTGTGAAAGTGGTTTATGATTAACTGGGAATCCTTTGCCCCAGCCCAGCTGCTAGTTGCCAGCCTCCAGCTGCCAGGGCCATCTTCTACTTCCTCAGGAATCATTTTGGGACCCAGTAGGAGGAGCCCTTCTGGTAAAATCGGGAAGCGCTCTGCAATCAGGGTACTCTGGGGCGTGTGGGTTATGTGGACATTGCCTCGGAGGATCAGAGACCCACACAGCGGAAGCGGTTGGAGAGGGGGACACGTGGAAGTGAGGCTACTGGGAATGGGAATTTGACCAGGAACCAGTGTATCAACCTTGCCCCTGGCTGTGGGTTGGAGAAGGGACCCTAACATCCAAAAAGTAAGTGGTTAGAAACATGTAGATCACCTGTGGATAAAGCTAGCCAGGAGAGAGGGAAAATGGGATCTATGGAAATGGTACAGCAGAACTAAGTAAAGGGAGCAGTACACCGAGAAGATGCAGAGGACAAGCCTGGCCCTAAATATGATCACTGGCAGGATCCTGAAGAAAATTTCCAGAAATACTGTGGCATTCTTGGAAGCATGTATAAAGACAGGGCTTCCAAGTATCAGGAGAAAAAAATCTTGAGAAAATTCTAGGTAATTATGTGAAGACACCTGGATGAGAAACATGGAAATCAGGTTGGGGAGAATTTAAAGAAAAGGAAGAATTCTGCAAATGTCGAATTTAAAATTGCATTGAAGTTAGTAAGGAGCTGAATTGAAGGTGTAGAAATAGGAATAAGTGGTGCCCTATGCAAACCTGAGAATCCTAAAAATGACAAGAGAATGCATGATAGAAATGGAGAATGGAGAAAAGAAAACCCAAACCTGGAAATCCAGAACACACAGAGCAAAAGTCAATGCCCCACATTTTTTCAGTTACTGCTTCCCCTACCCCATTTTGTTCTTTCTGAAATTAAGATGCATCTTATGACTTATAATTTGCCTATTTCTTTTATTTTTGCAAAAGTAGTCAGGGCTATACCTTTTCAACTGATGTCATCTTAGAATCAAGGAAATATATTAATGGAAAAAATTTACCTCAGCTAAAGAAAGATTCAGATAGTACAAGTTGAAAATACTTACTTAGGTTCAGGCAATATTAATATAAAAATACCGCAAACTAAAGACTTCTTAGCAAAAATTTTTAACTCTTAGAGAAAGATATCATAGAAGCCTCTAAATATTAGACATATAATAATAAACAAAATTATTTTAAAAACAAATTTTTAAAAATAAAAAATTTCTTGAAGATGTTTTCTAATAAGAAACAAAATTTAGGACATAAAATTAAGAAAACCATGGTAAGAAAGGCAAAAACCAGTTAAATAAAAGCCTGAAAACTGTGCACATGTTGGGAAAATTGAATGAAAAAGCCAAATATATTCTTGAAATAAAAGAACTATAATGTTTTAAAAAAGTGTTACTATAAATTAGATTATATTAACAAAGAAAAGGGAAGGAAAAGGAAATGAAGGTTTTTCTCTAATGTTGAGGGAATAAAAGGCACCAATGTATGTGCTGGACTGAGATTTGGGAAATACAATTTAAATAATTATTTTAAAATACTAAGTTGGCCTTTCTCACCTTTCATCTTTCCTTTCTTGCAAGAGTACCCGCATGTCTTCTCACATGTGTAATCAATAAACTTTCTATCTGCTTGCTCTGTGCTGTGCACTTGAATTCTTTCTCACAGCATGGCCGAAACCTGAAACATGTTTTGGTGAGACAGCCTGGAGTCACATCTGTCGGACCTTCTGGACTGGTGAGTTCCAGGAGGCTTGGCCATGTGCTGTCACTTTTTCTTCCCACTTGGCTCATTGCTATCCTCTCCTGTGTCCTCATGCAACTCTCTGTCTCTAGGAATCTAAGGACTCTGATGCAGCTCTCTCAGGATATAAACTAAGCTCACCCTGAGCCACTGGCTCCCTCCTTGGAGGTGGCAGGAGCCTGATCTCCACACCATATAGATCCGAGGGGGTTCAGGACAGCAGGTGACACTACCTTTTGGGACCTGACTGGGGGCTTCTCCCTACGTTGAGCAGAAGTCCAGTGGGAGCCAAATTGAGTACCTATGTTTCTGTCTCTATCTCTGTCTCTCTCTTTCTCTCCCCTATGAGGACCCAGAACCTCCTGCTGTCCATCTTTTCATCTCCTCCACAGAGATCCTCTCCTTTACCTCTAGAGAATCTCCTTTCTTCTCTGTCTGGCTTTCTGTGCCCTTTGAAACAGTTCATTTTCTTATAACACAGAATTCTGGGCTAAGGATTCTCATACCAAACAAGGTATTGTCTTTGATGTTGTAGGGAGGAGTCACATCTGGTTTATACCCAAGGGAACTGGGAACTTTCCAGTGGGATTGTCTCCCTCTGAAAGCTAAAAGTGAAGTTTACAGAGTAAGCGAAAATCCCAGCTCTCCTGATTGGAGTAAGGCCCATCCCACCCCATCCTATTCCTCTTGAAATGAGCATGCAGGTTCTCTTGGTCTTTGATTACTTGTGGTATCACTCTGGTGACCGGCTGCTGACCTTTTTTCTCTCTGGGTCTTTCCATCTTTTCATTCGCTACTACATCTCAAGTCCTAGTATGGTTTGTCATTGGCCCTCCTGAGGGTGTGCCCAGTGCAGGAAGAAGCTATTAGCTGGGGAAAATAGGCTGTTGGATATGTGTTCACTTTTTTGAAAAAAGTCTATGCTGTAAGGGATGGAGGGAGCCTCACTCCTGGTCCTGTCCTACAATATGTTCATTCCTAGACCCTCTGACTGCCTGAAAAGCACAGTAAGCCATGCTCTTAAATCAGCCTCATTTCCTTTCCTCATGTTCTTTCCCTCTAGCTCGATCATGGCAGCACCTGGGACTGCACCTGGGAGATCCCCTCCCTAGCATTTCTTTATTTGTGGCAGAACCTTTCCATTCTCTTAGGCAGTAATCTAGGAGGTAAGTTAAGAGCACAAACACCCAGGAAGACAGTGGGTCAGCTCAGCAGCTTCAGGATTATTCCTGGACATCTGTCTCTTGAATCTTCAAGGACCCCAGGGATGCGTGGGGATAGAGCACCTGATTCCATGGGCTCAAGAGATCAGCACTGGGAATGGCAGGCCGGTGACCTGGGATGCCAGGCACCAGTGTGGAAATCTGCCTTTTTTATTCTCTTCTTTAAAAATGGGTGTTGCCTCCAGTATTTCCTTCAACATACTACAATATGGAGTATGTTGGAGGACATCCAACATTGGCCTATGAATAGTACAGCCAGCTATAACCCTATTTTACAATTAGATCTCTTTTGTAAAAGTGAGGGAAAGTGGCAAAAAATTCCTCAGATACAACTTTTTTGACTTATATCAGGACAAACCTATAAAGGGCTCTTGTGAATTATGTTATGCCAGGAAAACTCAAAATTTCTTCCTCATGACCCTTCTTCATAGAAAAGAAGCAAATATTTCAAATAATCCTCTTTTAAATAGCTCTGCCCCCCATCCTGGTTTAGTCCTAGATATTTATAGCTCTCTATCAAGACAAGGACCTGAAAGGGATTGGTTGCTTGTGTAATGCCCAAGTCTCAATTTCTATTAATAAAGTCTTAATAATCCCCCTTTAAAATTTATTTGCAAACAGGAATGAGAAAAAATACCACCAAGTTGGATAATTGTATAAGCTAAGGAAAATCACTCAGAAGTAAGAGGAAAACCTGTTCTAGGGGAGGCTAGTGAAAGCCTTAAAAAGTTACTATGCCAACCCAGATTCCTGGGAAAATCAGATTTTGCTGGGGACCCATTTCATCAGCCAGTCTGTCCCTGACATTTGGAGAAAGTTGCAAAAGCATTCCATGGGCCCATACAGTCCCACTAATGACATTAGAAACTGATTTCTCTGTGACAATTGAAACAAGGCCAAGAAGGAGGAGAGGCAGAGAGGCAAGTAAAGGCCAGAGAACAGGCTCACTTACTGCAGTTGCTGTAGCAGCGCCCTGTCCTCTCCTGGTCGCCCACATTGGGCTCCAAGCCTCAAGAGCCTTCTACAACTGGGAGTCTGAGGGCCACTGGCAGAGCGGGTGCCAGGAACTTTGGACAACCCTCGGCCTCAGGATCCACTGGGCCTTGTCAAAGGTGCCACCAGCAAGGGCTTCGGGCTCCAGAGGGGGCGGGGGGTGGGACAGTCCCTCAAGCCCTGCTCGGGGCAAGGGGAGAAGACTGAGGGTGCCTGAGGCTGCGTATGGCCCTGTGACCTCACATCTGACCAACTTAGAAGAGCCCCAGGTGACACTCAATGGAAGGGCAGATTATTAATTTCTTAACACTGGAGCCACTCTGGGTCTGCCTCCACTAGGGCTTGCCTGTCATGGGAGTTGACGGTTAAGCCAAAACTAAAACCTTCACTTTTCACCTCCTTTGAAGGCTCAGGGACGTCTAGTGTCTCATCAATTTCTCATTGTCCCTGAATGCCCCACTCCTTCTGGAGAGGACCCTTCTTCACTCCCCAGGGGCCACCATAGACTAGTAAACCCAGCTAGTGTTTACTCCTTGTTTGCCCTGAGTTCCCTATTAAATGAGAGGTTTCTTGGCATTGCAGAGAAGATCTTCAAGCAAATAAACTTATCTGTAGGGGATGAAGGCATCTCGGGGCAAGCCTGCTGATTTTTTTCAGTCCTAAATCCTTTTTTTTTTTTTATTTGCTTGGGCAGGCACCGGGAATTGAACCCGGGTCCTCTGGCATGGCAGGCAAGCATTCTTGCCTGCTGAGCCACTGTGGCCCCTAAATCTTTTTTTTTAATTGACAAACCAAAACAACATACAAACATAAACATTCTTAACATACAAACATTCCATAGATGCTATACAATCAGTGGCTCACAATATCATCACATAGCAGTATATTCATCACCATGATCATTCTCTAGAACATTTACATCCCTCCAGAAAAAGAAACAAAAGGAAAAAGCACATAAAAACCACACCTCCTTACCCTTCACCCTCATTGACCACTAGTCAATAAATCTTAAAAGATACATTCTTTTGTATTCATTTTCATCCTAACTCTCAACATCTGTTTGCTTTTAAATGGCAGAAACTTAAGGATAAAATTCCCATCCTGTTCACTTAGATGGCGCTGCCCTCAAGAATTTCAAAATAATCCCCATATCTTTAAAAATGCCTTAACAGCAGATCTTGCTGACCTCCAACTGCTTCAGAGCATAGTCTTGCAAAGTATTAACTTTGTAAACTAACATTTCTAATATAAAGGGAAATTTTATGTGTTATAGTTATTACTGACCACAAGCCCTGAATAGATATGGAAAGTTGCAGAAGATTTGAGAAAGTGAATTTTGTAGTCAACTACTGACTACAAGCCCTGGATGAATGTGGGAAGTTGTGGAAAGTTTAAGAAAGTAAGTTTTTAGTCACTGCTACAAAAATTGTAAAGAACTTATAAAAGTAAGTTCTGTCTATCATATCTACTGCTAATCAAAATTTAATAAGCCTGTTTATAATATTAAAAAAAAAATTTTTGTGTGTAAAACCACATATGTATACAAAACTGGAATTAGTTTTCTCTGTTAAAATGATGTAAACTTTTAGTCTACTCTTTTTTTTTTTATTAATTAAAAAAAGAATTAACAAAACAATTAGAAATCATTCCAATCTACATGTACAATCAGTAATTCTTAATAACATCACATAGTTGCATATTCATCATTTCTTAGTACATTTGCATCGATTTAGAAAAAGAAATAAAAAGACAAAAGAATAAGAATTAAAACAATAATAGAAAGAAAAAAAAACAAAAAAAACAAAAACAAAAAACCTATACCTCACATGCAGCTTCATTCAGTGTTTTAACATAATTGCATTACAATTGGGTAGTATTGTGCTGTCCATTTCTGAGTTTTTATATCCAGTCCCGTTGTACAGTCTGTATCCCTTCATCTCCAATTATCCCTTCTCTTTTTTTTTTTTTTTTTTTAATTAACGGAAAAAAAGAAATTAACCCAACATTTAGAGATCATACCATTCTACACATGCAATCATTAATTCTTAACATCATCACATAGATGCATGATCATCATTTCTTAGTACATTTGCATTGGTTTAGAAGAACTAGCAACATAACCGAAAAAGATATAGAATGTTAATATAGAGAAAAAAATAAAAGTAATAATAGTAAAATCAAAACAAAACAAAACAAAACAAAAACCTATAGCTCAGATGCAGCTTCATTCAGTGTTTTAACATGATTACTTTACAATTAGGTATTATTGTGCTGTCCATTTTTGAGTTTTTGTATCTAGTCCTGTTGCACAGTCTGTATCCCTTCAGCTTCAGTTACCCATTGTCTTACCCTGTTTCTAACTCCTGCTGAACTCTGTTACCAATGACATATTTCAAGTTTATTCTCGAATGTCCGTTCACATCAGTGGGACCATACAGTATTTGTCCTTTAGTTTTTGGCTGGATTCACTCAGCATAATATTCTCTAGGTCCATCCATGTTATTACATGGTTCATAAGTTTATCTTGTCTTAAAGCTGCATAATATTCCATCGTATGTATATACCACAGTTTGTTTAGCCACTCTTCTGTTGATGGAGATTTTGGCTGTTTCCATCTCTTTGCAATTGTAAATAATGCTGCTATAAACATTGGTGTGCAAATGTCCGTTTGTGTCTTTGCCCTTAAGTCCTTTGAGTAGATACCTAGCAATGGTATTGCTGGGTCGTATGGCAATTCTATATTCAGCTTTTTGAGGAACCACCAAACTGCCTTCCACAGTGGTTGCACCCTTTGATATTCCCACCAACAGTGGATAAGTGTGCCTCTTTCTCCGCATCCTCTCCAGCACTTGTCATTTTCTGTTTTGTTGATAATGGCCATTCTGGTGGGTGTGAGATGATATCTCATTGTGGTTTTGATTTGCATTTCTCTAATGGCCAGGGACATTGAGCATCTCTTCATGTGCCTCTTGGCCATCCGTATTTCCTCTTCTGAGAGGTGTCTGTTCAAGTCTTTTTCCCATTTTGTAATTGGGTTGGCTGTCTTTTTGTTGTTGAGATGAACAATCTCTTTATAAATTCTGGATACTAGACCTTTATCTGATATATCATTTCCAAATATTGTCTCCCATTGTGAAGGCTGTCTTTCTACTTTCTTGATGAAGTTCTTTGATGCACAAAAGTGTTTAATTTTGAGGAGTTCCCATTTATTTATTTCCTTCTTCAGTGCTCTTGCTTTAGGTTTAAGGTCCATAAAACCGCCTCCAGTTGTAAGATCCATAAGATATCTCCCAACATTTTCCTCTAACTGTTTTATGGTCTTAGACCTAATGTTTAGATCTTTGATCCATTTTGAGTTAACTTTTGTATAGGGTGTGAGAGATGGGTCTTCTTTCATTCTTTTGCATATGGATATCCAGTTCTCTAGGCACCATTTATTGAAGAGACTGCTCTGTCCCAGGTGAGTTGGCTTGACTGCCTTATCAAAGATCAAATGTCCATAGATGAGAGGGTCTATATCTGAGCACTCTATTCGATTCCATTGGTCGATATATCTATCTTTATGCCAATACCATGCTGTTTTGACCACTGTGGCTTCATAATATGCCTTAAAGTCAGGCAGCGCGAGACCTCCAGCTTCGTTTTTTTTCCTCAAGAGGTTTTTAGCAATTCGGGGCACCCTGCCCTTCCAGATAAATTTGCTTATTGGTTTTTCTATTTCTGAAAAATAAGTTGTTGGGATTTTGATTGGTATTGCATTGAATCTGTAAATCAATTTAGGTAGGATTGACATCTTAACTATATTTAGTCTTCCAATCCATGACAACGGTATGCCCTTCCATCTATTTAGGTCTTCTGTGATTTCTTTTAGCAGTTTTTTGTAGTTTTCTTTATATAGGTTTTTTGTCTCTTTAGTTAAATTTATTCCTAGGTATTTTATTCTTTTAGTTGCAATTGTAAATGGGATTCGTTTCTTGATTTCCCCCTCAGCTTGTTCATTACTAGTGTATAGAAATGCTACAGATTTTTGAATGTTGATTTTGTAAGCTGCTACTTTGCTGTACTCATTTATTAGCTCTAGTAGTTTTGTTGTGGATTTTTCCGGGTTTTCGACGTATAGTATCATATCGTCTGCAAACAGTGATAGTTTTACTTCTTCCTTTCCAATTTTGATGCCTTGTATTTCTTTTTCTTGTCTAATTGCTCTGGCTAGAACCTCCAACACAATGTTGAATAATAGTGGTGATAGTGGACATCCTTGTCTTGTTCCTGATCTTAGGGGGAAAGTTTTCAATTTTTCCCCGTTGAGGATGATATTAGCTGTGGGTTTTTCATATATTCCCTCTATCATTTTAAGGAAGTTCCCTTGTATTCCTATCTTTTGAAGTGTTTTCAACAGGAAAGGATGTTGAATCTTGTCGAATGCCTTCTCTGCATCAATTGAGATGATCATGTGATTTTTCTGCTTTGATTTGTTGATATGGTGTATTACATTAATTGATTTTCTTATGTTGAACCATCCTTGCATACCTGGGATGAATCCTACTTGGTCATGATGTATAATTCTTTTAATGTGTTGTTGGATACGATTTGCTAGAATTTTATTGAGGATTTTTGCATCTGTATTCATTAGAGAGATTGGTCTGTAGTTTTCTTTTTTTGTAATATCTTTGCCTGGTTTTGGTATGAGGGTGATGTTGGCTTCATAGAATGAATTAGGTAGTTTTCCCTCCACTTCGATTTTTTTGAAGAGTTTGAAGAGAATTGGTACTAATTCTTTCTGGAACGTTTGGTAGAATTCACATGTGAAGCCATCTGGTCCTGGATTTTTCTTTTTAGGAAGCTTCTGAATGACTAATTCAATTTCTTTACTTGTGATTGGTTTGTTGAGGTCATCTATGTCTTCTTGAGTCAAAGTTGGTTGTTCATGTCTTTCCAGGAACCCGTCCATTTCCTCTAAATTGTTGTATTTATTAGCGTAAAGTTGTTCATAGTATCCTGTTATTACCTCCTTTATTTCTGTGAGGTCAGTAGTTATGTCTCCTCTTCCATTTCTGATCTTATTTATTTGCATCCTCTCTCTTCCTCTTTTTGTCAATCTTGCTAAGGGCCCATCAATCTTATTGATTTTCTCATAGAACCAACTTCTGGTCTTATTGATTTTCTCTATTGTTTTCATGTTTTCAATTTCATTTATTTGTGCTCTAATCTTTGTTATTTCTTTCCTTTTGCTTGCTTTGGGGTTAGCTTGCTGTTCTTTCTCCAGTTCTTCCAAATGGATAGTTAATTAATGAATTTTTGCCTTTTCTTCTTTTCTGATATAGGCATTTAGAGCAATAAATTTCCCTCTTAGCACTGCCTTTGCTGCGTCCCATAAGTTTTGATATGTTGTGTTTTCATTTTCATTCACCTCGAGGTATTTGCTAATTTCTCTTGCAATTTCTTCTTTGACCCAGTCGTTGTTTAGGAGTGTGTTGTTGAGCCTCCACGTATTTGTGAATTTTCTGGCACTCTGCCTATTATTGATTTCCAACATCATTCCTTTATGGTCTGAGAAAGTGTTGTGTAAGATTTCAATCTTTTTAAATTTGTTAAGACTTGCTTTGTGACCCAGCATATGGTCTATCTTTGAGAATGATCCATGAGCACTTGAGAAAAAGGTGTATCCTGCTGTTGTGGGATGTAATGTCCTATAAATGTCTATTAAGTCTAGTTCATTTATAGTAATATTCAGATTCTCTATTTCTTTGTTGATCCTCTGTCTAGATGTTCTGTCCCTTGATGAGAGTGGTGAGTTGAAGTCTCCAACTATTATGGTATATGAGTCTATTTCCCTTTTCAGTGTTTGCAGTATATTCCTCACGTATTTGGGGCATTCTGATTCGGTGTGTAAATATTTATGATTGTTATGTCTTCTTGTTTAATTGTTCCTTTTATTAGTATATAGTGTCCTTCTTTGTCTCTTTTAACTGCTTTACATTTGAAGTCTAATTTGTTGGATATTAGTATAGCCACTCCTGCTCTTTTCTGGTTGTTATTTGCATGAAATATCTTTTCCCAACCTTTCACTTTCAACCTATGTTTATCTTTGGGTCTAAGATGTGTTTCCTGTAGACAGCATATAGAAGGATCCTGTTTTTTAATCCATTCTGCCAATCTATGTCTTTTGATTGGGGAATTCAGTCCATTGACATTTAGTGTTATTACTGTTTGGATAATATTTTCCTCTAACATTTTGCCTTTTGTATTATATATATCATATCTGATTTTCCTTCTTTCTACACTCTTTTCCATATCTCTCTCTTCTGTCTTTTTGTATCTGACTCTAGTGCTCCCTTTAGTATTTCTTGCAGAGCTGGTCTCTTGGTCACAAATTCTTTCAGTGACTTTTTGTCTGAGAATGTTTTAATTTCTCCCTCATTTTTGAAGGATAATTTTGCTGGATATAGGAGTCTTGGTTGGCAGTTTTTTTCTTTTAGTATTTTAAATATATCATCCCACTGTCTTCTAGCTTCCATGGTTTCTGCTGAGAAATCTACACAAAGTCTTATTGGGTTTCCCTTGTATGTAATGGATTGTTTTTCTCTTGCTGCTTTCAAGATCTTCTCTTTCTCTTTGACCTCTGACATTCTAACTAGTAAGTGTCTTGGAGAACGCCTATTTGGGTCTAATCTCTTTGGGGTGCGCTGCACTTCTTGGATCTGTAATTTTAGGTCTTTCATAAGAGTTGGGAAATTTTCAGTGATAATTTCTTCCATTAGTTTTTCTCCTCCTTTTCCCTTCTCTTCTCCTTCTGGGACACCCACAACACGTATATTTGTGCGGTTCATATTGTCCTTGAGTTCCCTGATACCCTGTTCAAATTTTTCCATTCTTTTCCCTATAGTTTCTGTTTCTTTTTGGAATTCAGATGTTCCATCCTCCAAATCACTAATTCTATCTTCTGTCTCTTTAAATCTATCATTGTAGCTATCCATTATTTTTTCTATGTTTGCTACTTTATCCTTCACTTCCATAAGTTCTGCGATTTGTTTTTTCAGTTTTTCTATTTCTTCTTTATGTTCAGCCCATGTCCTCTTCATGTCCTCCCTCAATTTATCGATTTCATTTTTGAAGAGGTTTTCCATTTCCGTTCGTATATTCAGCATTAGTTGTCTCAGCTCTTGTGTCTCATTTGAGCTATTGGTTTGTTCCTTTGACTGAGCCATATTCTCAATCTTTTGAGCGTGGACAGTTATCTTCTGCTGCTGGTGTCTGGGCATTTATTCAGATTTCTCTTGGTGTTGGACCCAGCAAGGTTGTAATATTTTTCTGTGAAATCTCTGGGTTCTGTTTTTCTTATCCTGCCCAGTAGGTGGCGCTCGTGGCACACGTTTGTCTGCGGGTCCCACCAGTAAAAGGTGCTGTGGGACCTTAAACTTTGGAAAACTCTCGCCGTCCTGGGGGTTCGCTAGCCGAAGCGGCTTGAGCCGGCCCGGGGTCCGAACGCAGGGAGGGTGTCCGAACGCAGGGAGGGTTGCTGGTCGCCGCAGCCAGGGAAAGAGCCCGTCCGAATTTCCTAGTCGGCCCTGGGCAACAAGCGTGGCGGGAGGGCGCCAGCGGCAGCGGCCCGCCCGAGAGAGTGCACGTTCCCTGGGAGTCACGGGGTCACCGTTCTCCGCGGCCTGGGGGTTTCCGATCCAATTCTCTCAGTTGGTCCGGGGGCTGCGCGTGGTGTGGGCGCCAGTCGCCTTGGTTTCAGGGGACCACCTCTCCAATTCTCCCAGCCGGCTCGGGAAGGGGGAAGGGAGTAACTCCGGCCGCTTGCCACCCTGCCCGGTAAGGCCCGCGCGCCTCGGCGATCTCACCCGAGCTGCTTCTCTCAGCCAGCCAGCCGTTCCAGGATGGGGTACGCTGTCTTTTTTATCTCTGTTGTGGCTTTGGGCGCTTTCTGTATCGTTTCTACTCCCCTAGTAGGTGTCCTGGAGAAGAAACTAAGATCCGCGCGTCTTACTAAGCCGCCATCTTCCAGGAAGTCTTTTAGTCTACTCTTAATGAAAGGTTATAAAAAGTTTTTCCTAACTTTTTCCTAATCTGAGTACTCTAAAAGATAAAAATTTTACATCATATCAAAATAATGTCCTTGATAGTGTTTATGTTGATCTTATCAGCCTTTATTTCAGAAGTTGTCTTCTCAGTCTTAAAGGAAAACTGTTACAAAAGATTTTACTCTGATCTTGTAAAAGAAAGATGATAAAATAATTTAACATATTACATGAAAAACTGTTTAAAAAGTATTACAATAATTAAAAGAGATTTTCTATCTTTCTATTAGCTAAGTTTGCATGGCTGAAATGTTATTCGTATATTTAAAAATTACTTAAAATTCCTAAAAACTTGACAGTGTTCTCACGGTCCTTGTTATATCTTAACATTGATCTGTATAATAGCCAAATTTACTAGTCAGTTACACTATTTACTCTGAAACTTCTCTAAAAGTACAGGTGGTTAGCTACAAGTCAACACTTCTTCAACAAAAAGAACTTTAAAGGAAAACAAGGCATGTATATAAACTATGTTCTACCTGTTAATTAGCCTAACTCTAGTAAGTGTGTAAAAGTAAAGTAAGACAAAATTTCTGCTTTAGTTTGTCAAATATTTTTATTTCTTTAAGTAGCTTCATTAAACAAAAAACAAAACAGCAATGTATATGATAGCCAAACTAAAGTGAAACCAAATCCCTGTCTCCAGGGACTTTAGATCAAAAACAGAATGAATTACCCTCACCTGAGCTCTAAAACTAGAAAAAAGGAAAAGGCTAAATCTCTACACTGATGCCAAGTATGCTTTCCTAGTCCTGCATTTCATGCATCAATGTTTAAAGAGGAAGGCTTTTTCACAAAAGGCAGAACCCCAATTGAACGCTGCCAAGAGATACTCAATCTCTTAAATGCTGTGCCCTTACCAGCAGAACCCTTGTGGAATCTTATATATTGCCCTAGATGGTCTTTAGGATTGGCTGAAATGGGGGTTGACAGGTTATGATAGGTAGCAAGGTCTAACTGAAGCTTGCATAAGGGCAACCCCCAGATTTGACTTCTTTACCTTGTTCTGAAGTTTCTTCTCAGCCTCATTTCCCACTCTCCTAACTTCAGCTATGTCAAACCCTTTAGCCATTCACCAAATCAAATTTAACCATTCACCAAATCAAAAGGGACATGATGCAGTTCTTAGGCTGTTTTCTTCAACTATGAATGCCCCTTTGCCCC
Source organism: Tamandua tetradactyla (assembly GCF_023851605.1). Classification (NCBI taxonomy): domain Eukaryota; kingdom Metazoa; phylum Chordata; class Mammalia; order Pilosa; family Myrmecophagidae; genus Tamandua; species Tamandua tetradactyla. The sequence continues at coordinate 56,282,334 of NC_135327.1, read as the reverse complement.
CTTTGCCACTGATTCTTAGGCTTCCCTCATGGTTAACCTCCACTGTGATGCCTCCTCAGTCTTCCAGGCAGAAGAATCTTTTTATGTTCTCTCACGTAGTCCTGCTTTCATTCAATCTTACATTAATGTCTGTTTTTCCTCCTGGACTGTTAATTCTTTGTGGGGAAGAGCTATGCTCTCTAGGCCTCAGGACCCCATCTGTCAGTGAATGCTTATGGAATGAACTCCATGGGCAGCATTCCACAGGCCTGTAGGTGAGCTCTTTTAGCAGGGTCAGCCCACCCCACCATTCTGCGGGCACTGCAGAGGGCATGCCCATCCCACACTTTGTTTCAACATGAATGAGTATTTATTGAAAGGGTCTCTAACACTGGCCAACTAAGAAATTCCTTGATATTTTGTTTAACTTTTTTTATTGTATAGTATAACATATATACAAAGCAAAGAAATAAAAAGGTAGTAGTTTTCAAAGCACTCTTCAGCAAATGGTTACAGGACAGATCCAGAGTTTGTCATGGGCTACCAAATGATCTTCTCATATTTTTCCTTCTAGCTGTTCTAGAATATAGGAGGCTACAGGGCTTAATTATTATTTTATCATCACGATCGACTTTTTTCCTTCTTTTTTTGTGAAAAAATAACATACATACAAAAAAACTATAAATCTCAAAGCACAGCACCACACTTGGTTGTAGAACATATTTCGGAGTTTGACATGGGTTACAATTTCACAATTTTAGGTTTTTACTTCTAGCTGCTCTAAACTACTGGAGACTAAAAGAGATATCAATTTAACTATCAGAATTTATATTCATTTGTTAAATCCTATCTTCTATATATAACTCCACCATCATCTTTGATCTTTCCATACCTCACTTTAGGGGTGTTTGGACTATGGCAATTCTAAATTTGTGATATTGGAAGCCTCTGTCACTAGTATGGGGTAGGGAGATGGAACTATCTGATGTTCTAGAGAAGCTGGGCTAGGTTTCAGGGCTTATCTGGACCAGAGACCCATCTGGAGGTTGTAGGTTTCTGGAAAGTTACTCTAGTGCCTGGAACCCTTGTGGAATCTTATATATTGCCCTAGATGGTCTTTAGGATTGGCTGAAATGGGGGTTGACAGGTTATGATAGGTAGCAAGGTCTAACTGAAGCTTGCATAAGGGCAACCCCCAGAAAATTCCTTGATATTTTAATGGAACTTTCATACTCTCTCATCATCTTCATCTTTTATTCTGCATGGTGGAGTGCTTGCCCTCTCCTGACACTTTCTTCGTTGTACTTTAAACCAACACCTCCTTTCTAGTAGGCCAGTTTGTCCAAATCAGACTTAAGGAATAAATCAACTCTATGATGATTAAACTCCTTTTAAGTGTGTGACAATACTGACAACTCAAAATAAATGTCCAAACAATTGGCCAGGAACATTTGCCTGGGTTGGGGGAAGGGATGGAATTTCAGTGCCAAGTAATGAAAACATCTGTACCTTTTGGCAATTTCCAAAGAAAATAAGGCTGCCAGACTTGTACTCAAAAGACAATTAAGGGGCCACGGTGGCTCAGCAGGAAAGAATGCTTGCCTGCCATGCCAGAGGACCCAGGTTCGATTCCCGGTTCCTGCCCATGTAAAAAAAAAAAAAAGACAATTAAGGAGGACTTCTGGCAATATGGTGGAGTAGGGGAGGCTGCGTTCACCCCAGCTCCATATGACATGGAGAGATGTGATAGACAAATGACCGAGACAGTGGATTCAGGGTGTAAGTTATTTTAGAGGGTCATCTCCTCTATATAGGGAGGCCCTCGGAGAAAAACAGGGGAAATTGGGACAGAGAGAAGGAGGTGAATATGCTTGGTTACGACTCTTCCCATCCCCACAGATGGCTTGGGAAGATTTTCAGCTCCACGGCTGGGTGTTCCCATGGTGAACATGGAAGATAATCGATGTGCTTTTCCTGTGCAATATATTGTGCCTACTCCCCACCCCTGTGACACATGCTGTGGGTGCCTGGCTTTCTTGGTTAAGACTAGTGGGGCCTGTGGTAGTTAGGTTCAGGTGTCAACTTGGCCAGGTGAAGGTGTCTCATTCTATTGCTGGGGACATGAGCCAATGGCATGTGAAGCTCATCAGTCGCTGATTACATCCGCAGTGGGCTAGGAGGCGTGCCTGCTGCAATGAATGGGGTTTGATTTAATTGGCTGGCACTTGAATGAGAGTGCTCAATGTAGAACAGCCCAAGCAGCTCAGCATACCTCATCTCAGCCCTCACAGCTCAGCCCAGGCCTTTGGAGATGCAGAAAGGAATCACCCTAGGGAAAATTGTTGGAACCCAGAGGCCTGGAGAGAATGCCAGCAGAGATTGTCCTGTGCCTTTCCGTGTAAGAAAGAACCTTAGTTGAAAGTTAGCTACCTTTCCTCTGAAGAACTATGTTTTTAACTAAATAAATTCCCTTTTATTAAAAACCAATTCTTCTCTGGTGTGTTGCATTCTGGCAGCTTTGGCCGACTAAAACAGGGCCCTTCCCTGGGGAGGAGGGGGAGAGATAGAGTGGTTTTCCACCAGCAGAAAAGATTTGTTTGGGTCCTGATACTGTTCCCCTTCTCCCATGGAGGCCCAGAGACTGCAGATATATACGGATGGAGAGGGGAGGCCAAGGAAATTGGCCAAGTTGAGCCGTGACTGGCCACTGGACATCGCACCTGTGGTCAGGGACAGATGGGCCTAAGGGGACTAGAAGACTCAAGAGTGCCATTTGCTGGGGAGAAGGGAAAGTGCCGTCTGACACATTGCTTACTGCCTAGCTCTCAGATAGAGTCCTAAGTAGAATTAGGGACTTGGTTTCAAGGGGAAGGACTGACAACCCAAATCCAAAAGGGATCTTCAAAGTTAATACAAGTAGATTGAAAATCTTAGATGAGAGAAGGAAATCTTAGATGCAGAATAACCTCATTAAGACATTAAAATGCCCCATTTACCACAGAAGGTCATAAAGCATGTGAAGACCCAGGCAGATATGGCTCAGCCAAATGACCAAATTAAATTACCTGAGGGGACACAGAATTTGGAAAAATTAATTACAGTTGTTCATAATAACATAGAGGAGATCAAGAAGACGCTGGAGGGACATAAAGAAGAATTTGAAAGAATAAGCAGAAAAATATCAGATATCACAAAGATGAAGGATACTGTAGACCAAATTAAAAGTATATCAGAGGGCGGTGCAATGGTGGCTCAGTGGCAGAATTCTCACCTGCCATGCCGGAGACCCAGGTTCAATTCCCGGTGCCTGCCCATGAAAAAAAGAAAAAGTAGAGATTCATAACAGTAGAATTTAAGAGGCAGAAGAAAGAATATGTGAATTAGAAGATAGAACAATTGGACATGAATGTTCAAAAGAACAAATGGCAAGAAAAATGGAAAATAAAGCAACTTGATCTTGGGGAAATAATAGACACCATAAAACGTACAAATATAAGAATTATTGGTGTCCCAGGAGGAGAAGAGAAGAGTAAAGGGATAGGGAGACTAGTTGAAGATATAATGGGGGAAAACCTCCCAACCTTATAAAAGACCTAAACATCCAAACCAAACAAGCCCAATGAATCCCAAATAGAATAAATTCAAATAGGCTTAGTCCAAGACTATCAGAATGTCAAGTCTTGAAGAGAAGCAAAAAGTCATGAAAGCAGCAAGAAAAAAAAGATTTATTACAAACAAGGGAAAATATTTAGGACTAAGCTCAGCCTACTCAACAGGCACCATGATGCAAGTAGGCAGTAGTATGATATATCTAAGATTTTGAACAAGAAACTTCTAGCCAAGAATTCTTTATCCTGCCAAGTTGTCCTGCAAAAATTGAGGGCGAGATTAAAATCTTCACAGATAAACAACGCTGCAAGAATTTGCCAACAAGAGACTTGCCCTACAAGAAGTATTAAAGGGAGCTCTGGTGACTGAAAAAAGACAGAGTGGGAAGTCTTGAAGAGGGTACAGAATTAGAGTATTAGCAAGGGTAACTTGAAGAATAAAAAGTGAGAGAGGGAAAAAAATATATAGATCTGGCAAATAAAACTATAGGCAGCTATAGTAATGTTAGATAAAATAGATTCCTGAAATAAAACACTTGAAAATGTTTAGTAACATAGGTCATTACTATAGCAAAGTTGATATTTGTAATAAGTTTCTTCTTGATATTTTGAGAATGTACTTTTTTTTTTTGCGTGGGCAGGAATCAAACCTGGTTTTCCGGCATGGCAGGTGAGAACTCTGCCTGTTGAGCCACCATGGCCCACCCAAGAATTACATACTTTTGATAGCTAATTAAATGGTATTTAAGATGAGGCTTAATTAATATTTAGAATTTTAAAATTCTGATATCAGGGGTGCATGTGTAGTTCAGTGGTAGAATTCTCCCCTGCCATGAGGGAGACCTGGGTTTGACTCCCAACCTGTGCATTCTCCCTTCCCAAAAAGAATTCAACAAATGGTGCTGCAATAATGGGATACTCACATGGAAAAAGAATGAAATGTGACCTTCACCACATAGCATACAAAAAAAAAAACCCTTGTATCTATAGATTTTTTTTGCTTGCATTAATTTTAAATTGGTTTGTGAATTATATTGTACAAACATAGGCTCTACAATGATTATTTAGGTATTTTATTTAAATATGCCAATGGTTACGCTAACCAAGTTATCTATTTTTGGTGGTTAAGATTCTCATATGTTCATTGTAAAAACATTTGTATCTTTATATTTTCCTGAAATCAAAAACTTGAACATGTTCAGCAACATAGGTCATTACTATAGCAGTGTTGATATTTGTAAGAACTTGCTACTTGATATTTTGAGAATGTTCACAGTTTTGACAGCTAATCAAATGGTATTTAAGTTAGTGTTTAATATTTAGAACTTAAGAAACTTTGATATCTGTATTTGTAGATGTTTTTCCTTGTTTGCCTTAATTTTAAATTGGTTTATAAAACTTACTACACAAACACAGGCTTTATAATGATTATTTGGACACTTTATTTAAATATGCCTAAGGATAAGCTAACTAAGATATCCATTTTTGGTGGTTGTAAATGTATTGTTTGTTTTCTTAAATAAAAATATTTAAATGAATGAATAAAAAGACAGTTAAGGAATTTAACAGCAGAGCAAGGCTGTCTCTACTCAGGAATCATTCTGATCCCAAGTCACAAATTCCTGCATATGCCACCATGGCTCAGGGCTCAGACAAGCCAGGACTCAGCCTGAACAGTCCTGCTGTGGGTGGTGGGTGCCCTTCTAGATGAAAGTCATCTAGAAGGACAATGTATTCCCCAAATGTTCTACTCAAGTCGTGTCTCCCTCCTGAAGACACTGTAGTTTCTCATTGTGGTTTAGTGATGATCTTTGTTTGGAGCCCCAGGGCCAACTTCACAAGCACTGGAAACCAGATCATAAGTTTGTCCTCTTGGTCAAGAACCCATCCTGTGCTTCACCAAAGCAAGACAGCCAGTCATGACAGAGGAAGAGATGAGGTCCTGGAAACAGAATTCAACCCAGGAAAGACAAAGGAATTGCAAGATGACTGTTAAGAGAATTCTCATTGTTCCTCAGGCCTAATGTGCCACCAACTCAGAGAAGAGGTGTGCAGAGGTTTGCCGAGGGCATGTCTCCAAGAAGAAGTCTGAACTATAGACTATGTAGGTAATTGGCCTTGTGGAAAGTTATAGCAAGAGGCTATTGGAAGCGGTGGGAAGAGTTAGCAAAAGGTAAAAAGACATCTAAGCAAATTAAGAACAAGGCAATTATTAACTTACTTTTTCTAACAAAAAGTAAGAAAACAAAATCAACTGTAGTATGTACTATGCTCAGCTGTGAATAATATTTATATAGGCATAATAATTTGAAAAAGAAAAAATATTTCACCAAAAATAGTAATAGTAAGACAGCAGAGGATGTGGAGCAGAGGAAGTGGCAGTGATGAGTGAGTTTTTCATTTTCCATAATCCAAAGCTAGTAGATAATGTCTAAAATGAGTGAATCAGAAGATAGCAGTGTACACATATTATCTAAAACTATGGAGATGTGGTAACAGACATCTGCTAACAAGATTGTTAGTATTATTTGACTTTTTAAACTATGTGCACATATTACTTTAGTATCTACCTCTTTATTTTGAATTATTGCAAAGTTTCTCATTTTATGGATATATCATCTACTGGTAGATATTTGGATAATTTCTGACTCATGTCTGTCATGTTGTAATAAACTTCTCTGTATTTATAGCTTTTAATCTTTGAGAGAGTTCATTTATAAGATAGATTCCTGGAAGTAGAACGCTGGGTTAAAGGCTACATGAATTTAAAATTTTAATAGATATTGCCAAATTCCCCTCCAAAAGCACTATGCCAATTTGTACTTATTAAACAATATATTACAGTGTCTGCTTTCCCACACCTCTCTTTAATTATCTCACAAATAAATGAAATTGTTAAAAAATTTTAAATTTTACATTAAAACTTTAAATTTTATTTTCAAATTCATTATTGTTTCGATTTGATTTTTTCCTACCCAGAGAGGCTGAAACTTTTTTTGATTACGCATTCTTCCTTCTTCCCTTTTTTCCTCCCTCCCTCCTTCTTTCCTTTCCCTCTCTTCCTCTTTCTCTCTTTTTTTTGTCAAATATCTGTTCATATTTCCATTTTTCTATTGATGTTTTTGTCTTCTTAAATTATTTGTAAAAACTGTATATAAACAAAATTAGTCCTTTTTCTAAATTCTTGCAAATTTTTTCCTGCATCTTTAATTTCTTTCTGCCTTATTTATTGTATTATTTTTGTCATATAGAAGTTTAAAATTCTTCAACTTATTTATCTATTTTTCTTTTTTGATATCTGGGTTTTGATTTGTGCTCAGAAATATCTTTTTCATAATTTAAAGTCATCACATTTGCTTCAGATTTTTGTTTGTTTTAGAGTTTATATTTAAAATATGAGCAACAAGAAATTTCTTTTATCCAGGAAATGAGCCATGGTGCCTGCGTTCTCCTCCCCCCACCGCCACACACACACAAATCATTAGTTAATTGTCCCAGTGCTATTTATTGCAGAATCTACATCTGTCCATTGAGGTGGAATCCTGCTTTTTCACATATTATATTTCAACATGTATTTTGATCTCTTTCTGGGTTTCTTATTCTTTTCCCACATAGCATTTTTAAAATGTTAAATTTCAGTTTTTAAAATAAGTAATGCATTGACGTGGTTCTGACTTGCAAACAAATTCCCTCTCCTACTCATATCCCCACATACTTAGATCCGACTCCCACTTCTACCCCCACGTGACCATTTTTATCTGCCTCTTTTGCATCCTTCCACTGTATCTTTATTTATATATAAATGTATACACACACCTTTCCCCATTTCTTTCATAAAAGGTAACAAACTCTATTAACTGCTTTGCAGCTTGTGTTTCTATGTTAGTTGCTTTGTTTGTTTTTCACCTACCCCTGTGCCCTGAAGATCTTTCCATATAAATATCTAGGAAGTTTTTACACTTTCCTCTTTTTCACAGCTGCATAGTACTCCACTACATCATGTTCTGTAGTTTAGTTAATTAGATTCCTACAATAGGACACAAGTGCATGGACATACATCATTTTGTACATGCACAGTGTTTTAGTTTGTTCAAGCTGCTGGAATGCAATATGCCAGAAGCAGAATGGTTTTTTTTAAGGGGAGTTTATTAAGTTGCAAATTTACAGTTCTAAGGTGATGAAAATGTACAAACTGAGGCATCCAGGTAAAGATACCTTGATTCCAAAGAAAGGGCTGATGAAATTTGAGGTTTCTGTGTCAGCTAGGAGGGCACATGGCAACATCTGCTAGCTTTCTCTTCTCATTTCATAAGGCTTCCCTGGAGGCATTTTCCTTCTGCATCTTCAAAGTTCTCTGGCTGTTGAGCGCTCTGTTGGTGCTTTCCAAAATGGCTCCTTCTTAAAGGGGTCCAGTAAGCTACCCCATCGTGAATGGGTAGAGACACATCTCCATGAAAACCATCTAACCGAAAGTTACCACCTACAATTGGGTGGACCACATCTCCATGGAAACAATAAAAAAGATCCCACCCAGCAATATTGAATGAGGACTAAAGAGCATGACTTTTCTGGGGTTCACAGCAGTTTCAAACCATAACACACTGGTATAGTTGCAGCCTCACTTCCAAAAATAGGTATTGCGGAATCAAGGGTTAGTGTCTTTGTAATTTTGATCTGTACCGAATGGCCCTCCATGGAGTTTGAAGCATTTTGCTCACCCCCAACCAGTGTTGAGGGAGCCTGTTCCCCATAGGTTTGTCAAACAAGTATAGTGCCAAACTTCTGGACTGGAGACCACTCTAATAGGAAAGAGAAGTTATCATAGTGTAGTGATAACTTATTTTTTTCCAAATGGCTCCTCCATTGTTACAGCACACTTAAGAAAAGTTGTATTTGCAACTTCTATCCCTTTAGTCCATAGTACATCATTTTACTTAATAAAGTTTTGCTGTTCTTTTAATTTCTGGTAGAACTACACTCACATCATTGCTTTCCCTTTTCAGAATATTTTTGGCTTCTCTTGTTTGTTTATTTTTCCATATGAACTTTAGAACCAGCTTTTCTGGTTCCAGAGAAAAGCCTGTTAGTATTTTTATTTGGATCACATTAAATTTATAAATTAATTTCTGGGAAGTGACTTATTAGAAAGATGTTGGATATTTCTATCCAAGAATGTAGTATGTTATTCTAAAAAGGTTACAATTATCGAAAAAGATGTGAATATTTGAACATCTGTGTACTTCCGTACCAAATAACGCAACTTTAATAAAGCAAAAATACACAGAAATAAACAGAAACACATAACATTTTAATTCAATGTTCTTGGTCCAAGACAGATCAAATGGACAAAAAACAACTAAAGATAGAGACAAAACAAAATAGACAATTAAGTAGATACAGATGGAATTCTGTGCCCTAATAATAGTGCATCTTCTTATCAAACGTACCTGATCCGATGTGATAACTAACCACATATTATCCACAAAAGAAAAGCGCAATAAATTCCACAAAGCAGAAATACTATAGACAGACAGCATTCTCTGATCATTTTGCAATAAAACTAGCAATTAATAACCACAAAACTATTCAAACTATTAAAATAACCCTAAAAACTAATAACATATAAATCTAGGGTGAAAAAATAGAGCCCTTCTCTTAAGTCCTCAGCACTCAAACTGTGGTTTGTAGCCCTTTGGGAGCTTGTTAGAAATACAGAATCTTGGGTGCCCCAGACCTATGGGTCTGTATCTGTGTTTTTAACAAGAGACCCAGAGGATCTGCACATGCATTCATGTTTATCTATCATGTCCAGAAAACAAAGACATTAAAATATATACATCAGAACTGGCAGACATAACCAGAGCAGGGCTTAGAGTAAAATCTCAGCCTCAAATATTCATATTATTAAAAGTAAAATACCCAAGTCAAAAATTAAGGAAACAAAATAAACTAGAAAAAGAAGGCAGGACCTCATAATAATAAAAGCAAAATTTAACAAGTTAGACAAACAGTAAAACTAACAAAAAATTAAATCTATTTCTCTTAGAAGGAAAAAAAATCAGTAAAATAGATTACTAAGAAGCAGATTTAATCAAGTGAAAAGGAAGAAAGTATAAATCGCCATACTAAGAAATGGCAAAAGAAAAATACCCTCAGCAACAGGGTAAAAATTTTAAAGATGAGACTTTTTGCTCAATTCTATGCAAGGAAATGTTTTAATTATTATTTTAGTATGTGGTATGGTAGCAAGTAAATTTTAAATATGCAAATAAAATGTTAAAACCTGAAGAATTAAATACTTTTCTTGGAAAACAAAATTCATCAAAACTGATCCCATAAGAGACACAAAAATCATATGATCCATAGTCTATACAGACCAATTTCTGTTGAAGAATTAAGTTCTTAAAGAGGAAACTTCCATCTACCCATAAAACAAAAACACACACAAATGAGCACTGGCCCAGTTAGCTTAGCACAAAATGTGAAATTTCTGATTTATTTATTTTTTGTTTTTATGACTTTAATTCGTTTCTTCCTCCTTCTTTGGCTTCTTTTTTATAGTCTTCATTTTTTTTTTTAGCTGAAATAATGAATTTTCTTGTTTTCACTTTTAAAAATATAAGCTATTTAGCACTCTGAATTATTCCCATAGTTTTTAATATGACTCGTTGTGATTCTTTTTATCTTTCAGTTAGATTTATTTATACTCTTCCTTCCTCCTTAATCCGTAATACATAAGATCTGTTTAATGTCCTGTTACTAGTGTTGGGTGATATTATACTTGCATTTGAGACATTGACTGCGTATATTCTTCTTTCTGACTTATGATTGGTTATTTTTCTCATGGCCAACTAATTTAGTCTTAAGTGTTTTTAAAAGTTCTGTGGTCTTTTTATACTTGTATTTTACAATACAAGTATAATATGTTTTATAGAACAAAATGACAACTTTATAATACAAGTTATTGGCCTAATCATTTATGTCATTATTTTTATATATTTTATGACAGCAAAGATGACCGTTTGAGGAAATTACAGAGCTAGGATCCAGTTATGCATAAAAGTCGTGAAATGAGTGGCCATGGTTGAATGGTCGAAAGAGAGTCCAGCAAAAGGGATGGAGGTGCTTGTGAATGGAAAACGAACGCAAAGTGTTATGACTATAGCATGTTCAGCTTCCCTGCTGGGAGCAGTAAGTGGTGCATGGCAGAGGCGAACTGCTCAATAGCTGTTTCTTACATAGAAGAATGCATTTCCCACCTAACTGTTTGCTTGAAAATGGCTTACACTAAAGGCAATAAAGTTAGTTAATTCAGGACTAGAGGCAGGCTGGGAAGAAAAGATGGCCCCAGGAACCCCTGAATTGCTCGTAAGTTGCTCTGTGGTCCAGGAGGAGGGCAGAGGTAATATCACTTGGGTTATCAAATCATTTTTCTCAAGTATTTAAAATTCATGGGAATTTTAAAAAGTTATTCTATGAGTGGTGGGTTGAATTGGGCACAGAGTAGGAAGAACCAGTAGCAGGCAGTGGCTCTGTCCATATCCCTTGGTTCTTCCCACTTCAGAGAGCCCAACCCACATGCAGCTGCAGTATCTGCACTATCTTCAGGCTTTCTCCAAGCCCCCTGAAGACCACTCTGCCCACACCCGTCTTAGGCGAACTGCAGGGAGGCCAGTTCTATCTTGGGAGCAGCCCTCAACACTACACTGTCATGAATTGCAGTACAAATATCCCAGATCTTTTGCTCCTTGAATGAGATAATGCTGAGGCATGTGTTCTACATGTGCTTCCAAAGCCCTGTTGCTATGAGGCTCCCGTTGCCCATTGTGGTAGGTATCCCGATAATCCCCTTTCCTGGCTGCCTGCCTTCCCCTCCTGGTGTCCCCTGCACCTTCCAGTTCACCCCTTGCACTTAAACCTTGCCTCAAGTTTTGTTTCTGGGAAAACCTCAGCCAAGACAAGCTGTAATTTTTATTATTTGTTTTAGCCTCAACAATCTTTGTAAACAACCATTGCTTGAGGGGAAAAGTGAAAGCTGTGCAAGTTAAATAATCATGCTTGGTTAGCTCCAACTGTATTTGGAGATGTCATCCAAGTCGTGTATCATCAGATGTGTTTCAAGGGATCTTTGGAGCACGGGGATGATATTGCACAATTCAAAGCCCCGATTCTATGGTCCTAGCTGTGCTGAGACCAGTGGGCAACCTTCTGGTCATTAATTGACACTCATAATATTAAATTACAATGCCTTCTGCAGGGAGAGTTGAGAGATCCTCCCCCTGGGTGAACCGGTTTTAGAAGACTGGGAGGGGGTCACAGTCATAGGCATAAAAGAGATACAATTAGGATTATGGTACCTGCCAGAGATACTAGATTTATGGTGAAAAAATAGTTTCCAGAAATTATCATGGTTTTAAGAAAAAAATCTTACATTTCCTCCAGGAAGCCTCACCTGAGACCTTCATCTGAATTTTGTGTTCTTCTCCTGAGCTTCCACAGGTTATCTTACTTCTTATTGCTTCATCTTTAACATGATAACTTAAAACGAATATTTTACTTTTTTCTCTCTCTCCCAAGAACAATCCTTTACAGTCCTTGAAAGCAGTGATTTATCTTTCACTGTTGTGTCCTTGCCACCCGGAATACAGTTGCCACTTAAAGGCACTCAATAAACAAATGTATGAAGAGAAAACAGTAGCAGCTAAAATCAATAAGAGACCCCCACTCCTGGCACATGTTTGTGCTATGATAAAGAAAGAGTTCTCTTTTGTTGCTCAAATGTAGCCTCTCTCTCTAAGCCAACTCTGCAAATAAACTTACTACACTCCCCACTGTGTGGGACATGACTACCAGGAGTGTAAGACTCCTTGGCAACATGGGACATGACTCCCAGGTATGTGCCTGGCCCTGGCATCATGGGATTGAGAATGTCTTCTTGACCAAAGAGGTGAAAAGAAATTAAACAAAGTTTCAGTGGCTAAGAGATTCCAAATAGAGTCAAGAGGTCATTCTAGAGGTTCCTCTTATACAAGTCACAGCCAGATATTGCAAATTGCCACAGTATGCCAAGTCCCAACCAACAATATTTCTGAAAACCCTAAACAATACCCTGGGCTCTATCATAAACTCTCTAAAAGTATTTCTAATAAGATTATTTGTTCAGACTTAAAACATCCAGATTGTTTCTATACCAGATAAGCCCTGACACCCACAGGTACCAGTCTCCAAGAACATCAACCAGTTTCATTCCTCTACCCCATAAGATCAACACCCCTTTCCATCACGAAGAGTTAAAATGGTCATTGCCACAATATCCTGAAAATTGAGAAAGTGATTGGGTGAGAGGGAGGAGGTGTAACTGAGAAATTAGGATTTGGCAAATGATTATGACTACTGACTCAACCTATAGGTATTTCTTTTTAGTTTCTGGTGTATAGAATTCTTTCATTTGTTTTTTCTATTAAAACATTTTTTTGTTAAATATAACATATATTTATGTCTTTTCTATACAAAGAAAAGAAAGAAAAAGCAATAATTTTCAAAGTGCACTTCAATAAGTAGTTACAGAACATATTTCAGAGTTTGTTATGCGTTACCATTCCATTATTTCAGATTATTCCCTCTAGCTGCTCCAAAACACTGGAGGCTAGAAGAAATATGTATTTTTTTCTTTTTTGTAAAAAGTAACATATATACAAAAAAGCAAGAAATTTCAAAGCACATCACAACAATTAGTTGTAAAGAACAGATTTCAGAGTTTAGTATGGGTTATAATTCCACAATTTTAGGTTTTTGCTTCTAGCTGCTCCAAGACACTGGAGGCTAAAAGAAATATCAATATAACAACTCAACAATCATACTCGTTTGTTAAACCTGGCCTTCTCTGTACAACTCCACCACCACTTTTGACCTTTCTCCCACTCTTTAGGGGTATTTGGTCTACGCCCATTCTAACTTTTTCATGTCGGAAGGGGCTGTCAATAATATGGGGTAGGGAGATGGAACTAGCTGATGTTCTGGAAAGGCTGGGCTTCTAGGTTTCAGACTTATCTGGCCCAGGGACCCATCTGGAGTTTGTAGGTTTCTGGAAAGTTACCCTATTGCATGAAACCTTTGTAGAATCTTATATAACACCCTAGGTGTTCTTTTGGATTGGCAGGAATGGTTTTGGTTGGGGGTTGGCAAGTTATGGTGGGTAGCAATGTGTAACTGAAGCTTGCATAAGAGTGACCTCCAGAGTAGCTTCTCAACTCCATTTAGACTCTCTCAGCCACTGTTACCTCGTTATACTTCTTTTTCCCTTTTTGGTGAGGATTAGCCTTGACCTTTGATAATGATCATATAACGGTATAGCTTTTTTCAAGTGACCATGTGACTGTAAAAGCCTTGTGACTGACACTACCCAGTGTACAGGCAGATGAATAATAAAATAAAGAAAAAAACATATAATGAGGGGATAAGGGGTAGAGGGTGTTTTAGGTGTTCTTTTTATTTTTATTTCTTTAATTGTAGTTGTTCTAGTTTGCTACCTACTGGAATGCAACACACCAGAGATGGACTGGCTTTTAATAAAAGGGGATTTATTTCATTAGTTCTTCAGAGGAAAGGCAGCTAACTTTCAAGTGAGGTTCTTTCTTACATGGGAAGGCACAGGGTGATCTCTACTGGCCTTCTATCCAGGCCTCTGGGTTCCAACAACTTTCCCTGGGGTGATTCCTTTCTCCATATCCAAAGGCCTGGGCTGAGCTGTGAGTGCTGAGATGAGGCATGCTGAGCTGCTTGGGCTGTACTATGCTGAGTCTCTCATTTAAGCACCAGCCAGTTTAGTCAAACATCATTCATTGCAGCAGGCATGCCTTCTAGCCGACTGCAGATGTAATCAGCAACAGATGAGGTTAACATGCCATCGGCTTATGTCCACAGCAGTATAACTAGGCACCTTCACCTGGACAAGTTGACAACTGAATCTAACTACCACATGTCCACCCCTTGTCAACTTGGCAACTACGTGCATCACCTTAAACAATATTAAGTGCAAAAAATTCTCTTCTAGTTGTGGACCTGTGAAACTCAAAACAAATCATCTGGTGCTAACCTGCAAAGGAGGATATTCACAGGATACAGGTTTTCATTTCCATAGGGAGAAATTGGAAGGAACACAAATATAAAACCTGCAGGCAAATGCCATTGGATTTCAAAGTCTGAAAGTCATTCATCCTTTGGCTTTAGAAAGTTGCAGTCCCACTTTTTGCAAGGGCCAATGCAGTGGCCCGCTTCTCTCCAAATTGGCTTCGGGGAGCATTGAGGTGACCACCTTTTTCTCGGCTCCACTCTCTCCAGGCATCAGGTCCACACCTGTTCTCTCTGCCATTTCCAGGACACACACTCATTCCTTCCATGTGGTGGCAGCCAGGCTTTCCCCAGTCCCCAAGAAGCATGCTGTACCTTCTCAAAGGTCTGAGGCAGCACAACTCTTCCACTGCAACGGGATGGAAGACTCATCCTCTGCCCTCAGGGCAAACTCACTCTCTCCATGTATATGGGTGGGTCCACTCTCCTGGCCGAAACTTCTTAGCTTCAGAACCAAGCTTCCATGGTTCTCACTCTGCAAACTCCAATTTGTCCCTTTTGTGTCCCCCTTTGTCCAGATTGGCAGTAGTTCCGTTTATACCAACAGTCTCTTCAAGCACTCCAGGACTTCTCCATCATTCTCTTCATAGTTCCTCCAAAAATTTCCCCTTAGCCATCCAAAAAAACATTACAACATATCTGGTATTTGCAAACTGCAGCAGTACCCCACTCTCTGGTACCAAATCTGTTCTAGTTTGCTAGCTGCCAGAATGTAACACACCAGAGACGGATTGGCTTTTAATAAAAGGGGACTTATTTCATTAGTTCTTCAGAGGAAAGGCTGCTAACTTTCAACTGAGGTTCTTTCTTATGTGGGAAGGCACAGGGTGATCTCTACTGGCCTTCTCTCCAGGCCTCTGGGTTCCAACAACTTTCCCTGGTGTTATCCCTTTCTCCATCTCCAAAGGCCTGGGCTGAGCTGTGAGTGTTGAGATGAGGCATGCTGAGCTGCTTGGGCTATGCTACATTGCACTCTCTCATTTAAGCACCAGCCAATTAAGTCAAACATCATTCATTGCAGCAGACACGCCTCCTAGCCGACTGCAGATGTAATCAGCAATGGATGAGGTTCACATGCCATCAGCTCATGTCCACAGAATATAACTAGGCATCTTCACGTGGCCAAGTTGACAACTGAATCTAACTACCACAGTAGTGATGAAAATGTTCTTCAAGTGATTGTGGTATTGAATGTACAACTATATGATGATGCTGTGAACCACTGATTAAATATTTTGGATGATTTATATGGTGTGTGAATATATCTCAATAAAATTGCATTAAAAGAAAGAGTTTCTCTGAGCCTCATGATTAAAAATAAACAAAATCTGATTATCCGTAAGGACTAAAGTTCATTTTATATTAAGTTGTGTAAAGGCAAGAGACAGCCAATTTTACACATTCAGAGGCTCAGAAAAACTCCTAGCCAAAAACCCTTGAAAAAAATATTTTAAATTGTATACCACATAATCTGAAAGATGATGCAAACAGAAGCAACTTGAAAAAGGTGTGATGTCATAAAAAGGCTAGTGGTACAAATAAAAATACAGATACCTAAATATTTTTGAAAATCTGGCTTGTGAAACAGAATACAAAAGGGGACAAATGGGTTGAATTATCCAAGAAGTGACAAAATACTAATTTATAATACAACCTAAGTCAGGAATAAATTATGTAATTTTGAGGGTAACATTAGAAAATAGTAAAATTTGTATGACAAGTCAGTGGCAGAAGAAAATGGAGAAACAAAAATTCTTGATTGCTCAAAAAGAAGGCAAGAAGGGAGAAAAAAATGGGACAAAGTAAGGTGGGATAAATAGAAAATAAACAGTAGGATGACAGATTTAAACTCAAATGTATCAAATAAATATATAGCTAATACTCCAGTTAGAAGGCAAAGGTTGTGAGAAAGAGTAAAAACAACTATTTATTGCTTATAAGAGACACTATAGTTATAAAGATATCAAAAAGATTAAAGATGAAAGGATGGAAAACTATAATCATGCTTTCAAAAGAAAGAAGATGTGGGTATATGACTCTTATACAAGATAGACTATAAGACGAGCATTATGAGAGATAGAGACATATTTCATAATCATAAAAGGGTCAATCCATCAATAATATAAAACAATTCTGTGGTGAGCTGGAGTTATGCATGCCAGAAAAAAACATGTTCTTCCTCTTAATCCATTCCTGTGGGTGTGAGCCCCTTATAAATAGGACCTTTTGACAAAGTTACAGCACTTAAGCTGTGGCCGAACTGAATCAGGTTGGAGCTTAAGGCTATTACCGGAGGGTTTTCAGAGGAGGCCACAGAGCGAGAAGGCAAGGGCAGCAGCCAGAAGCTGGAAGTCAGCGGAACCCAGAAGAGAAAGGAGAAGACTCATGTGCACTGCCATGTGATAGAAAAGCCAAGAACTGAAGAGTCATTGGCAACCAGCCCTGTAGCACCACAGTCTTTGGGGAGAAAGTATCGCCTTATCAATGCCTGGATTTTGAACTTCTCTTAGCATCAAAACTGTGAGCCAATAAAGTCTGTTGTTTAAGCCAACCCATCGTATGGTATTTATTTAACAGCTAGGAAACAACAAATTCTAAATGTGTATGTACCCAATAACATAGCTTCAAATTTTCTACAGCAAAACTTGATAGAACTAAAGGGATAAATAGGCAAATCCACAATCACGGTGGAGGTGTTAGCATAATACTATACCAACAACTGCAGAATACACGTTCTTTTCAGGTGCATGTGGAAAATTTGTCAAAACTGACCATATTCTTGGGATATAAAGCAATTTTCCACAAAATTCAAAGTACCAATGTCTTCAAGAGTGTGTTCTCTAAGCACAGGAAAATTAAGCCACGTGGTTGGATTTGGACTGGAAGGTGGAAAAAGTAGTGGGAGCAGCTGGCCTGGAGTGGGTCACAGAAGAGTCACCTCAGAGAAGAGAGCAGCTTTTGACCATCAAGTATCAGGGGACTGTCCCCTGTATACTGGAATGCAGGACACTTGGAAGTAAGGGATGTAGCAGAGCATGGGGCTGAAGAGACCAAAGTCAATCGTCAATTTTATAATTTTGGGGGGGTCCAGACACTACTGAGAAATAAACCTCCATATTGCTGGAAAAACAGACAGCAGATAAGTTCTCTTTCCACCATAAAGCAAGTCTTTGGTCTCGTCAATGCCCATTTGCTGAAAGAAAAGCATCACAATATTGAATTCCTCTAATTACCTAAGCTAAGTCCTGTTTGATATTTTCAATAGTCATCAGTAAGCAGGCTTTGGGGCCAACTGTTTTCAGGCTACTGAAAAAAAAAATTAGTGCATCTTTCAAATGAGGTAACGGTCAAGAAATAGCTTAGGAACCAAAAAGAAGCTGGGTTGCAACATAATTTATTCCATCAGGGCTGCTGCATTTTAGGAAACAAGACTGCGGAGAATGCCATGATAGATTTCAACATGTTTTCATGTTTAGCTGCCAAATCCCAAATTCTCCTTGATTTGCCAGGCTAAAAAGGAATTAGCACAAATGGAAAGATATAAACCCTGTATTCGGGCCCTCTCCGCCCTATGTCCCTCACTATAGAGTTTTACTGAAATTCTTTTCACAAAATGCCAGGGGTCTGTACAAAGTAGGGCGTTAAGAAATATCTTACTGAATTGGCTTAAAGAATATGTAATATATTTGTTCATTTCATTAACTCCTTGGAGATATATTACAGCCAAAGAAGTATCAGCTCAATGATTTGAGCTTGTACTCTGGTATGACAGAGAATTTCTTGTTATTTAGTTTATGGGTGTGCTGGTTTGAATCTGTTATGCACCCCAGAAAAAAAACATGTTCTTTTAATTCTTTCTTATGCAGGCAGGCCTATTATGGGTAGGACCTTTGGTTAGACTATTTCAGTTGAGATGTGACCCAGCCCATTCAAGGTGGATCTTAAATCCTTTCCTGGAGTCCTTTGTGAAAAGGGTAAAATACAATAAAAGCCCAGAGATCTTAGAGAGAAGCACACCAGGAGAAACAAGCAAGGACCCACAGGAGGTGAGAGAGACAGCCACTGAAACCAGAACTCAGGAGAGAAGGACCAGCAGGTATCACCGTGTGCCTTCCCATGTGACAGAGGAAACCCAGATGCCAAAAGCCTTTCCTCAGAAAAGGTATCTTCCTCCTGATGTCTTAATTTGGATATTTTCCTGGCCATTTCCAATGAAAAGGCCAACCCATTTCTGGCATATTGCATTCTGGAGATTTAGCAAACCAAAACAATGGGACATTTCAAAGTATGCCTACCAGTGTAATAAAGAAATAACCCAACTCAAAGACTCCACACAGCTGAGAGACAAGAACACATTTCCACACTCAGGGCCTCCATACTTACCTGAATTTCCACAGCATGGGAATAAGTGTCAGCTCTGCCCACCCTGGATTAGGCTCTATGGCTGCAGAGAAAAGAGTCTCTGGAGAAAACTCAGGGATAAAAATGGAGGAACTGACAGTTCAGCCTGAAATAACTAGAAACCCCCAGGAAGTAAATAAGGAAGATACTGAAGAACCAGAGAAGCCCTCAGGACAGCTAAATTCTCCTTGGAGTGATGAGGAAATCAGTAGTTTCATTATGGAATGGGGAATTCCTTGAACGTGTGATGTAACCCAGAGGAAAAAGAATCACCTGCTGTCAAAATCAATATCCCAGGGGCTCAGGAAGAGGGGTATAAAGAAGAGCTGGTGATAATGTTTCCACATGTTGATAAGTTTGGCAGATTTATATTGGACTTTATGTGAGGCCAACTAGAAGCCAAGAACTGAACCTTTGCCTTGTCCTTATGGAGAAGCCCTACAAAGAATAATGGACCATATAATAATGGAGGATGGAGTCTCCTCAGGTCATCCCCATGCAGACATGGCCAGCCTTCTACCTCCCGAGTTCCAGCTCCAAGCCTGCACCTTACTCATGCCACTTGAAGAGCTGATGTGGACCTCCCCACATGTAATCCAGGTAGAGATCCCTCAGGTACCAGGGTGGGTGCCCTGGACCCTTCCGTGGTTGCCTCCACCCCCTTATCCTGCCATTCTCCTGGAAGGTAACACTCCCAGCAGCAGTTGACCTCCTCTGACTCTGATACAGAGCCTGGCCTTAACAACTTGAACCTGTATCCCACTTCTGTTTGAGAGATTAACAGAATATCGCAGATCCATGCATTCATTCAGGATCCCTTCCCTTTACCAAATCCAATGTAATGAAAATAAAATTTGAGGTTGAATGAGAAAAAAAAAGAAGAATCCAACTCATATTGCATAGAGCTTTCCTTTTCAAAGTTGCCTAGAAAATCACCTATGGCTCTTGGAATTTTTCCTCCCTAAATAAGAAAGTCTCTGGATGGTTAAATCAAAGTCAGTGGCTCGGCTGGTTTGCCCAGAGGCTCTGAGTTAATAGCTGGCAGTGGATGTGCTACCATAGTTTGCTGGAAATACTGCAAATAGCAATGCCTAGACTATTTTCACCTGTTTTACTTCAAGTGCAACTCCAATGGGAAATTCCAGGGTCAAAGATGTGCCTTCCTGGCCATGAGCTGACCCACCCATTCCCAGGACCCAGTGCCAGGACCCCATGTCCAGGGTCCCAGCCCCTGCTACTTGCTTCTCACACAGGGCTGGCTCCTTGCAATGTGCACCTCCTTCTTCATGGTATTACTTCCCAGGCTACATACACTCCAGAGTGGAGGTCTTTGAAATGAAGAGATTTCTGGAGTGACCAGAACTCCACATTCTTCATCCCACTCCCCACCCCAGCAATGTTCCTGCCCCATAAATGGCATTGTCCAGCACATGTGAACAGTGCTGGCTTGTCGACTGAGCTAACTCTGATGGGTCCACAACGTTATTAATTATCCATAGGACAGTCTACACCATTCCCAATTCCCTGCTTTATTTTTACCCCCTACTTTATTTTGTACTGGGGAAACTCAGTACCAACAGAAGGTGAATAAATAGGCAGTTGTTTATCAGAAATTCCTTTGAGGAAGGAACTATATCACCTTCATCAGTCCAGGATTTCTGTAGAGGTGTGGAAATATCAGAGTTTGGACTTCTCAAGATTGGAATTATTTCTCATCCTCCCTTCAGGCCAGTGCTAGGCTGTAGACACACCTCTCAATCCACCTTTCAGACCAACTGATGCTCTTCCTGTTTTCCTTGGTTTGGTTCTACTAAGTAAGGAGTGGGAAAGAGGGGAGATGCAGAGGTGAAAGACCCTGCTTCTATGTGCCGAGTAAAGTAGGTTCAGCATTTTTGCATAAGATCAACACAATAACTAAGTTTCCCACTGTTCTAGTTTACTAGCTGCTGGAATACAATATACCAGAAACAGAATGGCTTTTAAAAAGGGGAATTAAATGAGTTGCTAGTTTACAGTTCTAAGGCCAATAATATGTTCTAATTAAGACAAGTCTATAGAAATGTCCAATCTAAGGCATCCATGGAAAGATATCTTGATTCAAGAAGGCCAGTGAAGTTCAGGGTTTCTCTCAAGTGGAAAGGCATACAGCGAACACAGTCAGAGTTTCTCTCTCATCTGGGAAGGCACATGGTAAACACGACATCATCTGCTAGTTTTCTTTCCTGGCTTCCTGTTTCATGAAGCTCCCCAGGAGGCTTTTTCCTTCATCTCCAAAGTCATTGGCTGGTGAACTCTGTGCTTCATGGTGCTGTGGCGTTCTCTGCTCTCTCAGATTCTCCCCCATTCTCCAAAATGTTTCTTCTTTTGTATGATTCCAATAAACTAATCAAGATCCACCTGGAATGGGTGGCGACATATCTCTACCTAATCCAGCTTAACAACTACTCTTGATTGAGTCACATCTCCAGGGAGACGATCTAATTAAAGTTTCAAACATACAGTACTGAATAGGGATTAGAAGAAATCATTGCTCTCCCAAGGTTGATTAGGATTAAAACATGGCTCTTCTAGGGTACATAAACCTTTTCAAACCAGCACACCCATGAAGTACTGTACCTCCAGCAGAGCAGGAAACAAAATATAAAATATATAAAAATAAACTGGGATTAGATGATGATTAGTAACTATAATGTGTGTGGCTAAAAGCTAGAGCTCTACCTGCCTAATAAACTAGAATCATTTTTTTTTAAATCCACATGTGGTTATGCTTGACTTATCATTAGCCAATCCAATTAAAAGCCCACTTCCAGCGCTTTCCTCAAGAGTGACTTACATGGTCAAATCTCCTCATGACAACTGTAATAAATTCAGTGTGCAAGTAGCATGATTAAAACAAAATGCTGGTTAAGGACCTTAAAATAGAGTCTGACTCCTCATCAAAAGAATGTACACAAAGGTATGGGATGTCAGAAAGCACTAAGGGAAATTTAGATCTCTCTTCTGTTCTCGGTTGGCCTCTAACTTACTGAATTCCAGGCATTAAACTCTTTAGGCCATGCTCTATTGTATCATCTTTTAAAAAAAAATGGGTGGCAGTCTCCTGCCTGCCTCAGCCATACTGCAAGGCTCAAATGAGAAAACATATCTGGAAATATCTGGAAACAAAATAGCACATTTTGCACACATAGGGCATTGTGCTTAGAATTAGGAGTGCTTTCTATTGATGTGGATAGGATGGTGATATTGCAAAATTGTTGCCAGGATATTGCTACAGGCTTGTGAGCCAGGCTTGGTATCTGTTGGATTCCAGGACGGCATGATATGTCAATATTTTTTTTTAACAGAACAAGTACTGTAAGTGATGTAGAATAGAAAAGGCTGGTTTGGTCCTTGTGAATGTAACATGGCCACTTTGGTGAGCCAAGGGGATTTGCAGTTTCTAGCTGAAGGAGAAAGGGGGATTGGTGAGGGAACAAGGAGGGAGCACAGGAATTGGAGGAGTGTGAGGTGTAATTCTTAGCTGGAGTGGTAGACAATATCTGGGTCCTTTTAGCAAGAAGACTTGGAACTCGCAGTGATGTAACCCAAAATTGAACTGTTTGTGTCCCAGCCTCTGTACCAAAGCACTGTGCCTTAAACTTTCTAGGACTATGGATCCCCTTGAAAATCTTCTGAAAGCAAGAACCCCTCACCCTAGAGGGGAAGTATGCACATGCACAAGTCCATGAAATTCTGCTCCTGGAAGTCCAGGCACAGAATGTTGGTTTAGAAACCTTGAACTGGCTTTAAGCTCCAAAAGCGCAACACTCATTCCTACTTATTTTTCTAGCATTTCTTAATTAGTATTTCTGAGCTTCTCCCTAGATGACTTGAGTTTTGATGAAGGAAAACTATGAAAGGTGTTGACAGCTCTAATTGCATTCCCCAAGGTAAGAC
The DNA here is from genome assembly GCF_023851605.1 of Tamandua tetradactyla. Lineage (NCBI taxonomy): Eukaryota > Metazoa > Chordata > Mammalia > Pilosa > Myrmecophagidae > Tamandua > Tamandua tetradactyla. The sequence continues at coordinate 56,259,280 of NC_135327.1, read as the reverse complement.
TGAGCTTATTGGTCTTTCATAAAGAGGGCAAGGCCGTTCCTGGGCTAGGGACAGTGCTAGAAGGCTGCAAGGTTCTGAGCACGCCTCACCGAGCATCAGGTTTGACCCAAATGAAAATCTGACCCTCTCATAAGAATTTCTACATTGGCGGAACCATCTCAAAACTTGGGTCCCAAAAAAGTTCTAACCGGGCACTGCTGAGCTGCCCCCCAATCCTGGTTTCATCTAAGGACCCAAGATGAGCAAGGGATTGAAGGGACCAAGTCACACAGGAGAGCCCTCACCATCACTACCTCATTTCTACCTCTAGACCTTTGCGTGGGCTGATTCTTCTATCTGAAATGCCTGCTCCACTTCTGAGTGGGAGTAAGAGTGAGAATAAATGAGTGTAAGCATAAACAAAGTGCATCAAACAACTGTGATATAGAAGGCTAAGGACTAATTCAATTATGAATAGCATAAAGTCATGGAATCTAAAATCAAGGGGCTACTTCTTGGAGGTCCTTCACTCTAACACGAATACAGATACTTATGGCAATTCATACTGATAACACTAATACTAGTATTTCCAGTAGCAGCAATAGGAACACAAGCAATCACATCTCCTTGAATACTGATCTGGTCCATTTCCAGTTTTTTTGTTTGTTTTTTCGGCAGGACAATTACTTCTTACCCACCCACACTATGCACATATTTAGACAAGGAAAAGTGGAATAAGATTAAAGTTTGCAGATTTCATTTTGACTTTAAACATAAAAGAGAAAAAACTGAAATGATCGATATTTGCCTGTGCTCCTGGATGACTTTGAGGAAAAGAAAGACAAGCATCTCAGATGACTTAGAATCACACATACACACAAACCCACACACACAATGTAGTCACATCTCATTTTGTTCTGGGAAGGCAGCTGAAAACCTTTCAGTGTTTATGTTAATATGGCCCAAGGAAAAGGAGGAGTGGTCTTCCTGAAGACTGTTTTGTAATCAAAAGAATGAAATAAGATCCTTCTTTTACAAATGAACTTGTATGCCCCCAAATCCTCTTCTAATCCCTCAAATGCAGACTCTACTACTTGCATGTCCACCTGCCATGTAACTACTTGGTATTCTTCTCAGAAACCTCCTCCCACTAAATTTTGCGAACTTCTCAGCTATTTCCAGTTGACAAGGGTTGTTTCCTTCCCTCTGCCCAGAAAACCAGCAAGGAACTTCCCTCCATTTCTGGACAACCCTGAGATCAAAGAGCACTGGAATCCATGCTGCCCAATATTCACTCAGAAAACATTTTTCTGTAGTATTGAACTCCCAACAGGCCTTTTATTAAGAGACACTGTCCAAGTTGGCATAGGTATGGGACATGTGTACACAGCCACGTGGCAAGAGCAACAGCTCACTTTTCTAGTTTTTACTGGAGATAAAGAATCTGGAAATGGCTCAGGCATCACATTATTGTCAAAGCACTCACATAAAAGGCTGACAGTCGTTCTCTATGATCATTTATAAAAGAAGTAGTAAATTATCTTCCAGGTGTATGGTGACTGGAGGCATAAAAGCATATGTCTAGAGGTTATTTCTGATGATGGAGAGGCATCTTTTTCCGAAAGGGAATACTCTACAGCAAGGAAAACTAATTCCAATATAGTCCCTTGGAGACACTTTCTCTGTTCGATCCTGTTTTACCTGATGTTTCACTTTTAACCACGTTTTAGCATTTCAAGGTGTCGTTCCACCTTCTTCCCATGGACCTGTGAAGCAGCACTCCTTCACTTTGTGTAGATAAAGCAGCACTTCCTCCTCTGGGAGGGGTGCTGTTGCAGGCACTGCTCACTGTTTGCAGAACTCCAGTTCCTCCTCTTCCTGGACCCACAGCTGGACTACATTTCCCAGCCTCCCTTGCAGTCAGTTGTGGTCATGACTGAGTTCCAGCCAATGGAAGGTGAGTGAGAATGATGTATGCCCCTTCCAGCCCTGATGCATACAAACCTCCCACCTATGATCTACACTCTTCCCTTCCAGCTGAGGGGATGGTACCCATCCCTTAGCAGACATATTAAACATGTGTCCCTAAAATAAGTGTATGAATCAGAAGCACACACATACCACCAACCAGTGATCTGCAATCTCCCTGGGCTCTTTTGTGAGTGACAAATAAATGTCTATATTTTAAGCCATTACATGTTTGAGTCTGTTATCGCAGTCTACCCAAGCCTCACCAGTGCAAAAATTTGTACCGGGAAGTGGAATTCTGCCATATTCAGAAGACTTAAAATGAGTAGCATGGGCTTAATTAGGCAACAGTGGTGGGCTAACACACATAGCAGGAGGGAAAATGGAGACTTATATTATATGTGAGTTATAAAAAATATAAAATATTTTTAACAAAATATTTGTTAAAATTTGACCTGCAATAACTTGCAAGACAGAGCATATGCCTGCTGAGTCTGTGGCTCTAAAGAAGTTGTTGGAATAATCTGAAGTGACAGCATACATTGGCTTTTGCTGGGCTTGGCAAGGGGTTACAAGAAAGAGACAAGCTCATGCAAGTTTGTCTGGTTTTCAAGCAGGAAGTGAAAGGAATAAAGTCCAGAGGCAGAGGGCCTTCAGGTGCTGGAAAGATCTGTTTCTGCACCCCAAATAGTAGGAGATCAGACCAAAAAAAAGTTTTCAATATCAAAAGATCATTAGTTTTTCAGTACAACAAAGGGGTTCAGACCCCTGGCCAAGATTAAATTAAGGATGTTGCCTTCACAAGCCTATTAATTCATTTGGTTTCAATATCAGTATGTGTGCTGGTTTGAAGCTATTATGTACCCCAGAAAAGCCATGTCCTTTAATCCTCATTCAATATTTCTGGGTGGGAGCTTTTTGATTGTTTCCATGGTGACCTACCCAATTGTGGGTAGTAACTTTTGATTAAATGGTTTCCATGGAGATGTGTCTCCCCCCATTCAAGGTGGGGTTGCTTACTGGAGCCCTTTAAGAGGGAACCATTCTGGGGAAAGTTTTACAGCCATCAGAAGCGACAGAGCCAACAGAACAGACAGAACCCCAGGGAAGCTGTTGAAGATTCCTTGAAGAGAAAGCTAGCAGATGTCGCTATATGCCTTTCCAACTGAGAGAGAAACCTTGAATATCATTGGCCTTCTTAAGCCAAGGTATCTTTCCATGGATGCCTTTATTTGAACATTTCCATGGCCTTAGAACTGTAAACTTGGAGCTTAATAAATTCCCTTTTTAAACGCTGTTCCATTTCTGCTATATTGCATTCTGGCAGCTTTTACAAGCTAAAACAGTATGTTGCACAGAAAAAAAAAGAGAAAGATATGGGGAAGGAAGCACACAAGTAAAGCAAGCTTGAGGAATATGTTTGGGAACAAATATAGTGGTTTTTCTCTGTTATATTAAAGAGAAATCTACCATCTTTTTTTTTTTTTGCATGGGCAGGCACCAGAAACGAGCATGGCAGGCAAGAATTCTGCCACCGAGTCACCACTGCCTGCCCCCTACCGTCTTTTTTAAGGAATTGAATTGTCTGAGAATCCATGAGCATGGCCTAAAAACTATGATTGTAAAGCTACACTCAGGCCCCAAACTTGCAAGAGGTTGGTGTGTCCTGTGAAAGCCTCTTTCCCAGTGCCCACTGCAGATGAGCCCTCCGAGGAGAATGGTCAAGAAGAAGCTACCACCTCCTTCAGGGTGGAGAGTCTTCAAAAAGCCTGCCTGGGAGGATCCCCTCACTGCTGTGGATTGGTGACTATGGGATGTTTTCTCTTCTTTCCTTTACAAAATGGGGACTTCCACTGTAGTTATCCAGTTCTTCTGAAACCAATATTTTTGGGGGGGCATGGGCAGCCACTGGGAATCGAACCCGGGTCTCCATCATGGCAGGCGAGAGCTCTGCCTGATGAGCCACCGTGGCCCATCCTGAAACCAATATTGAATGTAAAGTTTCCTTTTTTTTCTCATGGGATCTGCCAATACCCATGTGAGGGAAGCAAGGTGGGCACTTTTATTCCCCTTTCCCACTGAAGAAACCAAACCCAGAGAAGTTATGATCATGGTTGTGGTTTTAGACATGCCATACCCAAATATCTTGTCAGTTCAATCATAGGCAGTTATAAATTGTCCTCGTCAACTAGTAACATTCACTGGTATTCTATACCAAAAAGTTATCTGAATTCAAGCAATGATCCAGTCAAACCCCCAGCAATGCCACCAAAGCATCTAGGTGGCTGGTTTTTTTTGACAGAAGTTGCTGCATTGTTGTCAGCAGCCTTGAAATTGTAGTTCAAGATGCAGGTTAAAAAATGACCCTGGACAGACCTAGTTTGAGGGATAGCTATGAAACTGGTGAGGTTTGTTTCCTGTGCCTTTCCACTTTTCCCTTTGCATGCAAAGAGAGATTCTCCTCCTTATAAAGAGATTCAAGTAAATCATATGTCTTTGAGGGACTGATTTCATTTTCAGAATTGCCTTATGGGCAAAAAACCAGATCTTTTTGGCTGTGTATCCAGACAATTAAAATTGGAATGGAGCATTTGAATAGAAATAGGGCCTAGTATTAAAGGGCAGAAGTCCATTGGAAAGATTTAGGGGAGGGCTCAATTCACTGGGCTTGGGGTGTTTAGTGACAGTGAAATACTAGGCTGGGTGGGTGGCCGTGTACCTGCAGCGCAGGACATGCCCTTACACGGCCTGTGCCATACACGGCAGTAAAGTGGTTGTTGTCATAATGCTTGGGAGACCCTGCTAGACACTGCCCCGTTGTGCCGTTGAAGGAACACACAGTCATTCTTTTGCCTTATTTCCAAGTTTTGGATGCGTTTTCATAACAGCTTTAAATCAATTCCTTATTACTTCTTAGTGAAAAAAGGGATTTCAATAATTGTAGGATGAAATCTTTAGTTATGACACTAAATTTTATTAAGTGACAATTAACGAGTCCCTGAGGTCAGATTCTAAAGGAGCAGGCTCTTGTTCAATCTGCAAAACCAGGTCATGTGTGCATTCAGGCTTCCTGGGAACTTGTGCGTGCTGCAGGCATCCGGTCTCAGCCCCCTGGGGCTTAGGGGCAGGGGACAGGGACATGGGGTCTCTGACAGAGCAGAAGGAGCTTCTCTCATCATTCCACGCCTGGAGTCTCCCTGTGGGAGGGCTCCACATTTCTAGCTTAGAAGATGAGCTAGCACCATGATCTCTCCGCCCAGAATCCCAGCCCGGAGCCAGCTCTAGGATGTGATTGCCCCCTGGGCTGTCCTGGCAGGAGACATCCCTCTCGAGTCCAAAGTCATCAGCCTCTTCAATGCCACATAAGGCCTGTGATGGTGGTACCCAGACTTGATGTTTCTCAAAGCCTTTCTCTCATTTCCTCTTCCATCATATGCCTCTCTCTTCTCTCTTTCTTATTTCCATTCTCCCCTACTCTCTTTCTCTTCCTTTCTTCTTCCTCTGTCCCCCTGAGCCTTTCACATTGGCCCACATCCCTTTGTTGGTTAGGTTAAACATGAGCCTTAACCATGTCTCTGTACTTGCTGTTCCCTCTGCCTAAATGTCATTCCCTCTAGTCTTCTCCAAGCTAAGCCCTTCTCTCTACAGCTCTGCTTAAACCTCATCTTCTCAGAAAGACTTTCCCTTAACCCCTCCCTAATCTAAATTAAGTCTCCCTTTTAGTCTTTTTTCATAATAGCATGTTCTCTGAAATCATAGGGCTTATCTCCATTTTTAATTAAATAGGTATTTGCATATGTATTTGTACAACATCTGCATAGACCAGCCACTTGGAAACTCTGTGCCTTGTGTGTTCTGTCCCACTATGTCCAACACCTACCACTGTGCCTGACTCATAGTAGGTGCTCAATAAATAGTGAACTAAATAGCTTGTTCCCTCCTTTTTCACTGTCACCTTCTCTAAGCTTAATCTCTTCTTCTAGAATGTGATAGGCACCCTGGTAGTAAGGGACATCTAACTGAGGGCTGCCTTTGCCCTAGCCCTGGAAGAGAGCTCAAGGGTGATCCAGTTCAACCTTTGACACTCTGTCTCTCAACGTGCTGCTGCCACTCTGTCCACTTTCACATCCTTGAGCATGCCATGCCCTCTGCCCTCATATGGAGAGTACTTCCTGTCCCTCCAGACAAATGCATAATTCCCTCTCATCTTCCAGGTCTCAGTTCACATGTCACCCTTCAGGCAAGACTTCCTGACTTCAGTCTTCCATCATGCACCCTTGTTTTAGTTTCCTAGGCTGCTCAAAGCAAATACCATGGAATGGTTCCACTTGAGCAATGGAAATTTATTTGCTCATGTTTGGAGTCCAGGAAAATGTCCAAATGAAGTCATCCTCAAGGCAATGCTTTCTACAAATCAAGTCACCCTCAAGGCAATGCTTTCTACCTGGAGATGGCTGCTGGTGATCCTTGGTTCCTCTGCCACATACAAGGCACATGTTGACATCTGCTGCTCTCTCCCTTCTCTTGCTTTCAGCTTCTTGCTTCTGTGGCTTTCTCTCTTGTCTTGCTCCCGTTTATAAAGGACTTCAGTAAGAGGATTAAGACCCATCCTGAATGAGGTAGGCCACACCTTAACTGAAGTAACCTCATCAAAGGGGCCTACTTACAATGGGTCCATACCCACAGGAATAGATCAACTTTAAGAATATGTTTTTCTGTGGTACATGCAGCTCCAAACCACCACAACCCTCATAATGCCATGCTTCTTTTCTTCATTGTACCCCCTTTGGCTTATAATTATCAACTTATCCATGATGCTTCAACTCATTGATATATTTCACATGGATCTCTGTTGGCAGCTGGGAAAAAGGAGTTTAAACATTCTCAGATCTCCAGTGCTTGGCACGGTCTCTGCCTCCAACTGGTGGCTAGTATTTGCTGAATGAATGAATGTTTAATATTATTCTATGCAACTCAAAGCACAATTTCAAGGAATTACACTAACTACGAAATGCTGAGAACTAAACCATATGACATGAGAGATGAAGGTGATCTGTCAGTAGTGAAGAATGCCCAGGACAGCATGAGAACTAGGGCTCTGAGTGGAACATACAGTTTCTCAAGCATGAGCTGTGACCAGCAAGTGCACACAGGGGCCGCAGCAGCTTTGCACACAAGCCAATGAGGCTGGGAGATTGTAGAAACAGCACAGCCAAGAGGCAATTCCAGCCCCTCCACCACCTCCGAATGACCTTGGTGCATCCCTCTACCTCTCACATCACCTTTCCAAGTGGCTCCCTCGAAGGACCATTGGGTGGAAAGAGTCCAGCTTGACCATCTGACCTGTGGATCAACAAGAAAACACATGAACTGACCACAGGAGAACCTTACATCATTCCAAATCAGCTGAAAGAAGAGGTCAAAAGTCACTCAGACAGACTGCTCATTTGATTTTGTTTTTAAACCAAATTGACATCTTGTTTAACGTCCAGGTCAAGGCAGTCCCAGATGCCTATAAATAATACCCAGAGCTCAATTACTGCACTTTTCCCTTCTCGGTGCCTGTGGTTTGCAAAGTTTCTCCTCTGCCAGAGAGCCTGTGAATCAGCCATCGGTACCTCGGCTATGACTATTCAACTCAATCATCCTTTGCCTTAGAGGAGGCAGGTATGAGCCCAAGTCACCAACTCTGGCCAGAGGGAGCTGGTAACTAAATGTGTCTGCTTTGCTCTGTCAGTTAACATCAACTCAAATTAAGAGCATGTGGTGTGGTGTGTGTTTGTCTCCAGAGCCTTTGGGTTAGTTTTTCTTCTTTAAAAAGAATCTGGGGAAGTGACCAAGAATGCTATTTAAAAAAAAAAAAAAAACCTTTTCCTAAATGGGCACCTCGAATCTCATTCTTCTGCACATGAATATAACCCTGAAGGTAGTAGCATTTGTTCTCCACCAGTTTCATCCTCTGATGAGCAAGGCATAAAAATGCCACTTTCTCATCCACGCTGGTGGGGTTGCCACGTGGAGGAATTACCTCCCGCATTCTCCACTCCCCTGGGTGCAATGAAACTATGCTTGGCTTTTCTCTCATGCTCTAGAATCTGCACCTTCCCCGAGGCAATGCAGATGTGTTGCTTTTGCAAATAAGAGTGGGAGAGGGTGCCAAAGCCTCCCTCAGCCAAAGTTCAAGTGACCCAGGGAAATAACTTCAAATCCTGCGGCTGCAGAGGAAGATGGCAGGACACGGGAGCACGGGACAGCCCTGGGCAGGGCGCTGACCCACCCCTCAGGCAAAAAAAAAGCAGCGTAGGAACAGATCGATGTCCGGAGCAGGGTCAGAAACCCGGACACCAAGATCTGTAGAGGGAAAGGAGTGCAGACATCAGGCCTAGCCACCACGGCCTTGGGTTAGGCTCAGGAGGAAGAGAGAAAAGCCCATGGTGGGGACTTGGAGTAGGAAGACATCGGGGACCCAGGAGGGCGTCCTGGTGCCTGAGCAGTGCTGCAGCTGTGCTGTCCACGTTTGGCACGTAATGGGGGCTTGCAGCAGGCACCTGTTCCACTTCAGACTTTGTGCAGAGTTCTCCTGGGGGGAGGAGGGGGCCAGGGGCCTGCCGAGGGTGGGCTTAAGTGGGCTAGCCTGTCACCCTGGATGTGCCAAAGGCATCCAGTGAAAGCTTGACCCAGCCCCAGCCCAGTGCTGTGGCCTGGGGGACCCAAACCTGAAAGCAGCTAGCTCCACTGGACCCCCTCCCCCGTTCCTAATTAAACAGGGGTGTACTGATTTGCTACTTTTTTTTTTTTTAGCTATATCAATTTATCTTGCTCCAGGTGAATTTTATAGGAGGAATCTGATGCTTCAGCACCAAGACTTTTATTAACAAAGCTTTAAAGATCAGCGTTGCTTACCTGTACCTGTTTCTCCCAACCCTCAAACTAGCAAGGACGTTTTAATCACCCTAAGCACTACAAGTGAAGGCACAGCAGGGGAGACCCATTTCATGCCAGACCACATCTGTGACCCACGTGCGCGTGCATGTATGTGTGTGCGTGTGTATGCGTGTGTATGTTTCTTTGTAACAGCAATATACTGTTATCTCTATTGCTGAGGTTTTAAGTGATTTTCATTTTCTAGTTTACATTTTTTTCTGCCTTAATATTTTGCAATATGTACTACTTTCATAATCAGAAAAAAAAACAATAAAGTAAATATTTCCATTCTGAAAAAATATATGGCCAACACAATTATTGTTCTTGGCCGACACAATCACTCTTTATTTTCATTTCTGAGAGCTGTGTTTACGGGTAGTCAAGATTTAAACGTAACTCGGCCTCATGGTAGTTGAAAGGCCGGAGATGCACAGCTGCGATGAGATTCCTTAAACACCTCCTGGGCCCAGAAACTTCCCCCTGTTTCTCACACGGAGGGTTTCGTTCCGCAGCTCCTCTTCTGCCTTTTCCCCATAACAACTCATCCTTCCCCATCTCATAAGTCATCACGGGCATTTCATGTTTTTAATAACACGCCTCTCCTTGGGTTTGGGATGTCACAAAGGAGGAAAACTACCCTCAAGCACTGAGCCTCGCTCATGAACAAAGGAATAGTGAGACTGTAATTTAACTCCTCTCCAATTTTGAGCCCACCAGATGTGACAGCAACTCTCAGAGGTCTTCAGTCTTTTTTTTTTTTTTTTCCTGTTGCAAATGAGCAGATTCTGCTTATAATTTTACCAGGTAAAAGTACATACCATGGATGAGAGTAGTTCAGGGGTAGAATTCTCACCTACTTTGCAGGAGACCCTGGTTCGATTCCTGACCCGTGCACTACCCGTGCCCCCACTGCAAAAAAATTTCAACAAATGGTGCTGCAATAATGGGATATTCACATGAAAAAATAATGAAAGAATTAAATGTGACCACCACCACACAGCATACAAAAAAAAGGTACCACAAAATACTCAGATGAGTTGGTTTTTTTTTTTTTGCATCCTATTAGCTCTTGCACCTTTGTATTTAGCCATCTCTAAATAAAACAATGAACTAATGCATGCAGTTATTTTTAATAATATTATGTAAATTAAAAAGCAAAACTTAAGTGATGGGGTTATGTAACATCTCATCCCTCCTAGTTTTCCAATCTCTGGCTTTCCTTGGAATGTTTATCACTGTGCCTGAACTCTCCAACTTCTACCCTGAGCCACATGCCTGCTGTATCCATGCGGTCTGATGTGGCTGTTCACAGCACATTCTTGGGGCCCTGCCACCACTGGGTCGAATGGATGTTCTGCCATGTACATGCTGTGCGACTTCGAGCAAACTGCTCAGTTCTCTGAGCCTCAGTGTGCTCAAACTCTGCAGGAAGAGAATAAGATTTGCCCTCCAGGTGGCCTGGCATTGAAGTGAGATCCCAGCCCGAGGCAGGCTGCTCCCTAAATAGCAGTCATGATACTAATTACCCCAATGGTCCTTCCTTCTCTCTGCAGCCTGAGGCGACCCTCTGGGCATAGTGTCTGCCTTGAAGAGTCTTCCAGAATAACTTCAGGCCATGACATCCTTTTGATCCTGTTTCTTTGTATTACCTCCACCAATCTCAAGTGGTGGGTCAGAGATTACTGTGTCACCTTGGAGAATGGACAGAACCCTCACAGCCAGACTCAGTTCATTGCTACCCAATTAATTAGTGATCACAACTGCTTAGCTACTTTAACAACAGCAACAAAGCACAGCTATTCCTAAGAATTGCAAAATGGTGAGGGCTCTCCTGGAACTTGGGGCACTGCAGGGCTAAAGTCCTTAATTGTTTACAAAGGTAAGAACTACTTTTTCATTGACAGTTGTTGCTGTTTTAATTGGATGATCCGAATATCTTGAGGCAAGGGATGGTGAATAGCTTTCACCTGACAAGCCAACCCTGCTCAGTTAGTTGGTGAACACTGTCTGGAGTGTGGTATCAAGAAAGATTCTGAGGCTAAATCTACCTGGGCAGGAAGAAACGCCATGATCAATTAGCAGTGGCCACCCTGAAAAGGTCCTCTCTGCTTTAAAGCACAGGGGTTCATTTTGGTGGGTGGGGGGAGGGAGGAGGGCAGTTGTACCCTTCCTTATCTCTCCACCTTAATCTTATCTTACCTTTACATTACAAAATACTGGTAGAAATGTCCTGTATCAATTTTGTAAACTTCATATCCCTGACCTGAATTTGGGTTCTAAATTCAGAGAGAAATCCCAGAAGAACAAGAACTACTTGTGATATTGACATTCAGAATCATTGAACATCTATTCATTTATTCATTATTCACAGCCCAACTCTGAGTTTCAGTTCATTTCTACCCAATTAGCAATTACAACTACTTAGCTATTTTAATAACAACAACAAAGCATCCCTATTCATTGAGCATCTATTCAGAGCCAGACAGGCCCTGTCCCAGGCACCCTCGCGCCATTCTGATGATGCAGAACCTCCGCCCCCGCCCCCAATCTGTACTCCTTATTTCATATCTGCAAAGCCCTTCAGAGCCCCGCATGGCATTTTGTTCTCCCTTGTCAGAGGTTCTCCGATTGCAAACATCAGAACAAATACCTTTTTTTCTAAGAATGTTTAGTAAATCAGATTTCTTTGAAGGAAAAACAGATTCCCAGTTTTACAAGTTCTTTAAGAAGCTATCAGATTTTTTTCTTATGGTGGAGGGGCATACGTGTTTATCTCTCTGAAAATCAATTGTTGTGACCTTGACATCCCAGCACAACAGGCACAACAGGCAAGAGGAGGGGCAGGCGAGCCCCATGCAGGTCAATTAATTTCCCACAAGTAAAGGCACTTGGGGCAGCTGCTGTGGATGAACTGGTCAAGGTATTGTCCCAGAGGTGAGGAAAGCACCTGAGGACAGCAACCACATACAACAGTCTTGTTTATTTTTTCACTTGGACACTCTTTATCTTGCAGATAACCAACCAACTGGAAGAATTAGTGAAGTCAGGATAAATTTCCAACCACCAATTTCGTGGCAGTGTTTTAACTCTGAGCGTTTATTCTTATTGTCAGTAGTGTCATAACACACAACACACATCTATGTATGCATACATATGCACATATACACATGTGCTCACACACACACACGCCCGGGTCTCCTGCAAAGTAGGTGAGAATTCTACCCCTCCCTCCTCCCTGTCACTCAGGTACTAATCATCCCCCAGGATGTTCCTGAGCACATCTGAGCTGCTCCTATACGAACCCCGCCTGTCTCTAAGTAGCTGGTTCAGTGCCTCCTATCTGGTCGACCTCTAGGCCTTTCCCTCACTGCTGCCTCCTTTAGTTTTCTAACTTGGTCTTTTATGGGGGGGGGGGGGGGGAGGATATTTGTTTTTAATAGAGAAATGGTAGGTAGACAGAAAAATCATGCATAAAATACAGAGTTTCCGAATACCACCCTATTATTAACAGATTGCATCCTAAATTTGGTCTTTGTTAGAAATTCCTTAAAGTAGCCAGAAACCTTAAACATTTTAAAACACCCTAACTAGGACGTCCCACCCCGGCCAGCAGCGGGATCGCACACTCGCACGTGCCCTGCACGGCGCCCACCGCAGCTCTGCTCCACCCTGGCCTGCTCACCCCCTTTCTCCTAGGCAAGGCCCTCCCTTTCTTCAGAGGCCAATTCAGTCACTTCCTCAGGCAAGCCTTCCCCAGCGTCCCCAAGTCTCCTCTTCCTATGAGTGATCTCACGGCCCCGCGCTTCTGCTGGTTTTACGGTTTTACCTCTTACCTGACGTGGGTGATTATTTGATTAATGTCTCCGCCCCCACAGACTTAACGCCTCACGGGTGGGGATTGTCTTGGATTTTGCTCCCAGTTGGATTCCCAGCATCTGGCACATCTCTTGGCCGTGGAGGGTGTGCAGTAGTTCTGTTGGGTGAAATCATGAAAAAAGGTCATTCACCCAAAATCATCACAAAAAAATTACAATGAAGCAATGCTATATTATTCCACTAAAACTGGGAGAATTTAGAACAGTGTAATGGTGGTTGGGGTGAGAAGGCGCCCACTCAGGCTGCTGATGGGAAGTAGGTTGGTCAAAACCTCTATGATTAAAGCAACTGGCAATAAATGCTAAAGGTCTTAACATGTTTATTATCTTCCCTAATATAATTCCATGATTTGGAATCTATGATATAGAAGTGCTCAGAAATAGAGAGATTGATCTGTAGGGATGTTCACCACAGTATTCTTTGTATGATCAAGAACATTGAAAATATAAAAATCCAGTGATAGGGAATAGGGTGGATAAATTATGGCAAATTCATACAATAAATAGTATTCGTCTGTTAAAAGTGTTCCCAAAGAATGATTCATAACAGACAGATAGGCTTAAACATCCCATCAAATGAAAAGAACAGGATTAAATGATCTATATGCACTCTAATATTAACAATAGTCATTTCTAGGAGATAAACTTATGGGTGATTATTATTTCTAATGTTTTTCTGCACTTTCTATAGTGATTTTCTATTCTTTTTATAAACAAAAATATATCATTGAAAAGACAGTGCTTTTTAAGCCACACAGGCTCTAGTTGACTATAATACACAAATTATAATCACAGATTATTCTTATTCATTCAGGAGAGTATACCTGGCAAGACCTTTACTTGGCACCAATTTCTTCAACATTATTTAAGAGAGCAATTTATAGCTGAGAGAAAGCTCCCAATCTGTCTGAATTTCACGTAAGTTTTCACAAGTTGTCCTACCCCATAAGGCCCAGAATCAGGGAGTTGTTGCCTGCTGTGTCATCCCTGGAGGGTGCAGAAGATTCCGTGAGGGCCGAAGAGTAGTTTCAAAATAACAGTAGCACAACAATTGCAAAGATGAGGAAACCAAACTCCAGTTACTTCAATTTTGTCATTTTGTGTGACCACTAGATTTATTAGTGTGTAAAATTTAAAACAGTAAAATCGTACATCAACTTTGAGGTTTAATATCTTTGTTTGATAAGTGCAAATTATAGTATGCACATGAACTGTATTCCAAATTTAAATAATGCCTTTGAAATTGAAATATATTCTTCTTTTAAATTGCTAATTGTTTTTTATAAAACTAAGGGATGAATCAAGTAAATAATTACTGTTGATTAGTACAGGTTATTACTGAAAATGATCTTGTTGCCTAGAGAAAAGGGTTTTAAAATGATGTGCTAGGATTGTCAAATACGCTTGGCGTACCACTGCCTCCAAATCAGGGAGGCATGTCTTATTTTTTCTATTGGACTGGAAATCACTAGCATTTCCTCAATCTAAAGAATCAGAGAAGATAAATTCTGATTCGTTATACTTTAGACATTTGGAAGAAATGCTGACCAAGGAATCTGAAACACATCACTTTAGGCAGGTTAGGTTGGTTGATATGTTGAGGAGCTAATAGCATGAGTTTTACAGGTGATGAGACCTGGGTTTTAAACCCATGTATTGGTTGTCTGCCCTTTCTTAGACCTTCAGGACGGCTAGCCAGTCCTGCCTATAGGAAGGTGTCCTAACTCTGCCAGATGTCTCCCAACTGAAGTGCTTATCAGCTGTGCTCCACTTCACTCCTGGCCCCTCCAGATCCTGGCTGCTCCCGCTCCCCTGTTAACATAGAATCCGTATTCTAACAGCCAAGGCTGTTTCTAGCCTCTAATGAAACCAGGGTTCTTGTCACCCTTTGTTCTTAGCCGGAATTCATTGGGAGAAGCCATGTGGCTAGATGCTGGATGCTATTTCTCCTTGGAATATATCAGTACCGCAGTAGCTGCCTCCAACAGCCAGACTCCCCAGATCTTCCTCTTTCTGTCAAAGACTGGGGTTGACCTAAGCAGAAAAAACCCTCCTCCAGAGTGGAGCTGGCGCCTGAGGTGTACTGATGATGTAACAGTTCCCAGCTGGCAATGGTGCCAGCTGAGCCCCGTTCCAGGTTCAGGCGTCTCACGGCTAAAAGAATTTAGATATATGAGAGGACCAGTAGGAGTAAGTAGTAAAGTTTATTAAGGAAAAAGAGAGAGAGAGAGTACATGAGGTCAAAGTGGATGTGCCCAAGGAAGGGGCACACACTGAGTGGAGTGGATTAGCTTGTTTTATAAGAAATGCTAGCATTATCAACACTAGCACTATAAGAAACCACTAGCATATTTGACAATCCTAGCAGATCATTTTAAAAATCTCTTCTCTAGGCTACAAGATCATTTTCAGTAATAGCCACGTACTAATCAACAGTAATTATTTTCTTGATTCAACCCTTACTTTTATAAAAACAATTAGCAGTTTAAAAGAAGAATACATTACAGTTTAAAGGCACTATTTAAATTTGGTTTAGAATTTGCTTTGGGCCCAGGATTTTACAAACTTTTATGGTTTGGGTTGGTTTAGGATCTTTAGGGGAAATTTTTGTCCTAGGATGTTTGCCCTTGAAGTTTGCATTTTGCATTAGTTCCTGTGGAGCTAGATAAGAAACAAGGGATTTGCAACTGTCTGTTACTCTTTCAGAGCTGAAGAGGAAACCAAGGAGTTGCTGTTGTCCTATTTTATCCTGCTTCAATGAGAGCACGGCCAGCTGTGAAAGATGAGAATAATTTATAGATGAAGGCAGTCCAGGGTAGTAGAAGGAAGTCCTTGGGCCTAATATAATGGTAAGTAAACACTTCTGATTGTTTTTATAATGACTTACATGCCAGACATGTCACTATGGCAAAAAGCAGTGTGTGGCATTTCCATTTAAGTAGCCAGACTTAAGTAATAAGACTCCAGTAACCCAAATGAGTAGAGAGAATGTGGACCTTGAGAATCAAGACAGAGCCACAGCTATGTGAGTCTGGGAACAAAGCAGGGCTTAGTCACAGGAACAAGCTCAAAACTAGGGAGAGATCAGAGCAGACGCTGCAGCAAAGTAGTCTTGAGGTTGAACTTCTGAATCATTAAACTAGTGCTTTCAGAGTCCCCTGAGCCTACTAGAATGGGAAAAGGACTGGCCCAGGGTCAGAGAAAAGTTTGGGTCTCAGCTTAAGTCAGTGATCCCATCTATGAGAAACTTCCAGGGGCAGAAAGGGATTACAAGTTTAAAACCTACACCTCTCTCTAGAAAAGCTACCAAAATCCTGTTTTCCTTCTGAGAGACACAGTCTACTCTCAGTTTATTCCCATTGCTAAGAAGGGGCCATCTTTCCCTCTATAGGTGAGTACCCGTTACTCACCTATACAATAATGCTGCGTAACAAACAGCCACAAAAACATTCCTCAATGAGCATGGCTATTGCTGGTGATTTTGAGATCAGCGGGGGATCAGTTGGGCAGCTCTGCTGACTTTGGCAGTGATCACTCATAGATCAGGAACTGCCTGTGTCAGCTAATAAAGGCTGGCCTTGGTGAGGACAATGTGGGGGACTGGCTCCCCTGCACGTGACTCTGACCCTCCAGCAACTAGCCCAGGCATGTTCTCATAGCAGTGCAGAGTGTGATTCAGCACTGTGGAGGCGTGGGCTGGAACCTGTCACACTGCCGCTCCTGCAACATTCTTTGGGCCAAAGCAAGTCACAGCTGAGCCCAGATCCAAAGTCCACGGACACAGACACCACCACTCTAGTAAAAAAAACTGAACAGTTATATGGCAAAAAGCGTAGCTCTGGGGAGAGGTGAAGAATTGGGGCCCTTAACAAATGCAACTAATCTACTACAAGGGTAACATCCTCAGTACCCCTTGCTAATTCTGATGAATCACTTTTATTTAAGCAAAGCCTTCACTCTGCAACTAGAGATAAAGGGTAAATGTGTACGTACTTGAGTAAGTCTCTTTACATCGGCCATAAAGAATGCAGATCTGTTTAACTGGAGTAACTGAGAAATCAATGCTTCATGAGAAACATACCATCAGGTGTGGGGTTCAGACCCATTCAGGGAACCAGAGGTGGGGGTGGTGCTTCCCTAAGGGGCATACCCAGAACATTTCATTTACCCTCTGAGAAGCATGATTCCATGTGCCTCATTTCAGCATCACAATTCCATGAGGTTGTCAGGGCATAGAGGTGGTCTCCATTTCCTCCTGAGGCAGAGGGAGGTTAAGGCACTGCCCAGGTTTACTTGGCAGAAGTGGCCGGGCCTGGACAGAACCTGCTTCTCCTGGCCCCTCACCCTGGCTTCCCTCTGTCCTCTGAGCCCCCTCTCCCAGGCTGCTGGCCCTGGACCCTGAAGCAACCTTGCCCACCCCATTCCAAGGTCAGCACAGGGATGTCTGAGGAATCCAGAGCAGGCATTTCCACGTACCAACACCTTCCTTTACTCTGCCAGTTTGGACAGCAGATCCTCACGCAGCAAAGCCACAGCTCGACTTCCACTGGCTGAGGTAAAAGCTTTAGCTGTTGAATACATAGTTGAAGACCTTATTTATGTCTTGAGGAGGCACTTATTTTTTGTATTCATTTTTCTGCCATCCTGAGCAATAATCGTAACCCCTTTGGTGCATTTTCAAGAGATTCTAGTAGCACTCCAAGGCAAGACGCCAAAAAGGCAGTGAAAAGCAATGGTGCAGCAGACGCGGGTAATATGTAAAGGACACAGGGCAACACAGCCAAGCTCCCTGCTCCAGTTGTGGAAGCTGTGAAACATCACCCTTTGTACCCCAGGGGAAGAAACTTGAGAATGACAAACTCTAGGAACCATGGGTCAGCAAAAGAAAAATGTCCCTGCACCGTGTGGATGGCCTATAGAGAGGGAAGCAGGATGGAAAAGTTAGAGATGAGAGAATCTCAGAAAGGCTCATGAGGGTGGCAGCTGGTTCTTGCCACCCACAGGCATTTCTTCCGGCACTGCTTGGGGATGTTCTTAGCCTCTGCTAATAAGCTGAGTTAGCGCCAAAACACTGATCTTCTAAGCTTCCTCTCCATTCATATGGTGATTCACTAAATTGGAAAATAAACATGTTCCTTGGAGAGAAATGCCTGGACTTTTCCATCACACATTCATTTGGATCTTCATTTAAGCCTACTGGGTTTTCAATCCTTATAACTGCCTGCACTTGTTCTCATTTTAGCTGGTCTACTGAGAATCAAAATGTGAATTCCCACTGGGAATTTGAAAATAAAATTCTTTATCGAAATATGTGGCTTCAGACCCAGCAGCGAAAACAACACTCACAGCGATAGAGAGGACAAAACTAGAGGGACAGTGTTAGCCACAGAAAGGTCAGTGGCTTTCCCAAAGGGACCTAGTAGAGGTGGAATCCGTGTCTCCAGGCAAGCCGAGAAGGACTTCTTATAGAGTAGCGCTACCTCATAGAACTTTCTGTGGCTATGGAAATGCTCTGTACTTGTGCTGTGCAATCTGTAGCCATAGCTAGTGCAACGGAGGAATAGAAATGTTCACTTTTTTAAAAAATTTCAATGACTTTAAATTTAAATAGCCGCATGTGGCCAGTGTTTATGTAATTGAACAATGCTGTCCTAGAGTCTTGCTTGCTTTACAGAATTACCCTTCATTCTGTGTGTTCGCCAGTGTTTGTGTCAACCCGAGCTCTTGGGATGTTTGGCCTTGTGCCCCTTTCCCTCATGGGGTGGGCTCAGGAATGAAGGATGGGTGGAGGGTCGTGGCTTCAGAGGCAGCCAGCCTTAGGGGCGAACCTTGGGAAAATTGGGGACCAAGCTTGCGGGTGCCTGAGGGTGGAGGTAAGAGAGAGAAGTGAAAAAGAAGGATGTCTAGATTTTTGGACTCTGCCCTCATTGGAATGTGTCCTTTACAGAGTTGCCCTTAGAAGTAAGGAGTCTTTCGTGGTATGTTATCCTCCCAGCCAGAAGAGAAGGGAGAGAAGAAGAAAAGCAGAAAGGCTAAGCCTTTCAGAACCAAAGGAGGTAGGTCAGGAGAGCCGTTCTCTCCCATGACTTCCTACTCAGAGGAGAAGTGACCCCCTCGCTTCAAGATGACTCTTGTGCAAATATGCGTAATATGCTTTTGATTAAGTATCAAAACAAAACAATGGAATTGCGGGAAAGACTTGGCCACTGCCTGGAATGAATTCTTGGGTTCCTGGGCCTTTGTCCCCAACGAGGACGTAACCAGATGTCCTATTGGAAAGCCCTGTTGGACTGAGGGCAGCAGAGACAATTCGGAGCACTCAGACTGTCAAGGAGGAGATACCTACAGGAAAGGGAGCTGACTCACGGCAGTAAAACAGAAACTCTCAGAGAGGTCCCAAGCCATTGTGGCAGTCCCACAACGGGACTGTCATCTGTCATCTGAAGGACACTAATCAGTCTCCTTTCTAAGGATCCATTTGAGTGACAGCTGATGGCCTAGGGGACAGAAAGTCTTTCTCCACAGCTATGAGGATAGGGGTGGGAGGGGCACAGGTATGGAAGTGCTGTTCTAATTTGCTAGCTGCCAGAATGCAATGTACCAGAAATGGAATGGCTTTTGAAAAAGGGAATTTATTAAGTTGCAAGTTTACAGTTCTAAAGCTGTGAAAATATCCAAATTAAAGCAAGGCTATAGAAATGTCCAATCTAAGGCATCTAGGAAAAGATACCTTGGTTCAAGAAGGCTAATGAAGTTCAGGGTTCTCTCTCAACTGGAAAGGCACATGGCAAACATGGCAACATCTGCTAGCTTTCTCTCCAGACTTCTTGTTTTATGAAGCTCCCCCAGGGACATTTTCCTCATTCATTTCCAAAGGTCTCTGGCTGTCTGGGCTCTCGTGGTTCTCATGGCTTTTTCCAAAATGGTTCTCTCTTAACAGTCTCCAGTAAGTAACCCCACCTTGAACAGGTGGAGACCCATCTCCATGGAACCTATCAAAAGTTATCACCCACAAGGGTGGGTCACATTTCCATGGAAACAATCAAAAAGCTCCCAGCCAGCAATATTGAAGGAGAATTACTGGACATGGTTTTTCTGGGGTCTACAAGAGATTCAAACCAGTACACCTAGGATCCTTCCTTCTGCCCTCAGAACAGCCCCAAGGGTCACCCTACAACCACATGCTGTCAATCCCAAGTCAGCTGAAGACTTCCTTAAGCAGTTAAGTCTCTTGCGGAAACATCAATATTTTATTTCTAACCCACTCTCCAAGTTTAGTGTAGGATAGAGCTCTTCTTCCAAACTAATGGGGAGGAGAATTAACGGCATTGGCTGTCGCTTTGGAAAAAAAGAGAAAACGGCGTTGGATTCCTACCTTGTCTCACAGGTAACAAGAAATTTCAGGTGGCTCAAAGATCTAGATATGAGACAAATTAAAGAACCAGAATAAAATTTGAGTGAAAGTTTTACAAACCTACGGTGTGGACCTTCTCTCTAAACAAGAAATTAGGCCTATAAACCAAAAAGAAAAAAACTGGATAAATAAAAATATAAAACTTATGAACTACAAAAACACCTCAAACAAAATTAAAGGATAATCAGCAGGATTAGAGGATACAATCACACTACTTTTAACAAGTTTATATAAAAAGACAAATAGTGGATTAGCAAAATAAACATAATCTACCAGTAACAGAAGATTAACAGAAGAAATAAACTTATAATATTTACAAGCGTGTAAATTAGTACAAACTTATTAGGGGACAGTTTGTTTATATCTTCCAAAATTTAAATAATTTCAAATGACATTTTACCTGCAAGAATATGTCTTACAGAAATACTAGTGCTTGCTAACAAAGCTTGAAAAGACACACACACGGAGATGTTGTTATACAAAAATGGAAAAGGAAAGAATGATTTTCCCTTTATTTTTATCATATGATTTTATTTAAATTTGTTTCAGCAATTGTCTTAGTCTGTCAGACTGCTTTGACAAATAGTATACAGCGTGTTCGCTCAAACAATGAGCATTTATTAGCTCACAGTTTCAGAAGCTAGAAGTCCAAAATCTAGGCGTTGGCAAGGCCATGCTTTCTCCCCAGTGTCAGTAGCGTCCTGGTGCTGGCTTGCTTCAACCCTGAGGGTTCCTTGGTTTACATCTCTGCCTGCTGTCACATGGCAATCTCCCTCGCCTTGTGTCCACTCTTCCAGTGTCTACTGTCTTCAGTTTCTGGCTTCCCTGGCAGCATCTGCATTTCCTCTATTAATAAGGCCTCATTCAGTTTGGCTACACCTAAATAGGATCTTATTCACAAATGAGGCCACACCTTAATTGACAAAATGTTTTTAAGGGCCCCTAATTACAAATGAATTTTTATACACAGGAATGTGAATTAAGATGAAGAACCTGTCTTTGTTGGGCTACATAATTCAATCGACTATAGCCAGTATATTTGCATGTGTGAATTTTTAAATTAAATACACATACACACATATAGGTATAGTGGTTTTGTACTGTGCCAACTTGTTATGCTGGACCTGCTTCTCAGAATTCCCTTCTCTCTATGATTCTGAGTTAGAGTTGGTGAAGAGAAGTTTGCAGGAGATGTAGAAGGCAAAAGTAAATCAATAGCTGCTATTATCTGAAAGGCATCATGTTCAGAAAACAAAGAAGTGCTGGTGGGTTCTAGTTTGTCCTAACACTCCCCTATTCAGTGTCCAGCTCTCTTCCCCAACATCTGGCCATGCTGACCCACAGTAACCCCAGGTCTTCCCCCAGATGCTTGACTGCAGTCTCACAGGGGCAGTAACAATAAGAGGTAGCTGCCTTCCATGACCCTGCCGTGGTGTGCCTGGCTGTCTGCACTACTTGCCCTGCAAGCTCCAGCTTGTCCTCCTATGTCAGTCTTCAGGAGGGCTGGAGAAAGAATTTTCTCTGATTTTCCAACTCCCCATCCTGGACCTTTTCTTCCCAAGCTCCTCCAAGGGACATAAGTCCCTTATTTCATAATATTCATAGTGTTTCTGTTTCCCTGATTGGATCCTGACTGATACCATATATTAAAGAGAGATGATGATGATGAAGGTAGATAGATAGATAAGATATCCTAGATAGGTAGAGACAGAGAGAGAGAGAGACCGAAGTCATGTGCAATGTGAGGAAAACTTTCTGGTGGGAAAGTTGAATTTCAGTTTCCTCTTAGAGTCTCTCATGTCACCATCCTGCTGCCCCCGGGGCTGTGAGGCTCTCCTACACACCCTGGCCCACTTGGGAACAAAAATCTCCTCCTCTTCATCCTTTCATCATGGCTCAGATAGCTGGAAACATGAAAAAAAAAGCTAAATCCTAAGGGAAATAAGCAGAATACTCACAAAATCAAAACAAGAAAGTTTCCAGAGAAGGCTGGGAGTCTGTCAGAACTAACTTGATTTGGGGGATTCTCAGACTCTGTTACACATCCGGGGTCTGGTGGATGTCGTATTTAAACTCCTTTCTTGGAAATGCCTTTGGACACTTTTAGACCCATCAGAATCCCAATGCAAATAAAAGTGGGGAAGGAGAGGGAACACATATTTCAGCATTGCTTGCCATATGTCAGGCACTTAACTTGCAAACATCATCTCAATCCTCACAACCTCCTGTGAATTCAATTTTTTTACCCCTGTTCCAAGAAATGAAAACTGAGGCTCAGAGATGTTAAGTAAATCTCCCAAAGTCAGACTGCCCTGCAGCAAGACCAGGACTCAAAGCAGTTCAGTTGATTTAGGAAACATGTGCTCACTCATAATAAAGATTCACTTCAACTGCCTTCTGAATTAGTCAGCCACTGATGCAGAAGCAACCCCAAAAAACTCAGTGGCTCACACACAAGTGTGTGGGTTGGCTGTAGATGGGCTATTGCTGAGCCAAGATGGAGTCAGCCTCCAGGTCTAGTCAAGGTCTGTTATACAAGGTCATTCTAGGACCCAGGCTGAAGAAGCAGTGGCTTCTCAGGTCATGCGCTCCTTATGGTGGATGGCAGAAGTTTGAGAGGATGAATGGAAACTTTTCATGGTGCTTAAAACCTAAGCTTGGAACTAGAACACCATCACTTTCACCCATGCTCAATTGGTGCATAGTCCATGGGGAGGGAAGTACCCTCCTTCCTCGATGGGATAGGAAAAGGAGTATTTGCTGAACAATGACCCAGTCTACATTCTTCCATAAAGTTCTGACTCACAATTTCCATTACTCTTCTGAAAGACATACTTGTACTCAAGGAATGAGGTCTTCTCTCCCAGCAGTACCCTGTTTCAACCTGTGTGGCTTGGTCCATCATATAACCAAATATCAGCACAACAAAATGACCATTGTATCCATTATCTCATGTTGGATAATAACCCCAACACAAAGTAATTTATAATGATAACGATCACATTCTTTTGCTCAGGAATCTGTAATTTGGACAATACTCGATGGGGATAGCTCATCTCTGCTCCCCATGGCATCAGTTAGACTGACTTGAGGGCTGAGGTGACTCGACTGCTGGGAGCTAGCTAGAATCATTTGAATTTTCATTTCACTCATTCACCTGTCTGGCAGTTGATACTGGCAGTTGGCTGGGATGTCTGATGTCAATTAGAACACTTACATGTGTCCTCTCCACAAGGCTTCTTGGGCTTTCTCATACCCTGGTGGCTAGGTTTTGAGAGCAAACAAGGCAGAGGTGCATGGAATTTTTATGATCTACGCTTGGAGATCACACGGCTTCATTTTTACTGTACGGTATTGGTTGAGGCAGTCACAAAGTTCCACTAAGGTGAAGAGGAGGGGACATGGACCCCCCCACGACTTGATGGGAGGAGTGTTGATGTCATATTGTAAGAAGGGCGTGTGGGGGATGGGATATATTATGGTGGTCATCGTTGGAAAAAGTAATTTCCCACAGCAATATAAGAACAATTCAATCCTTCAACTGGGGCAGGAATTATTCCTCCAGAGATAAACGGAGTAAGTCTATAATAATTGTACTAAATCTGTCAAGCCCCCTGGACACTTACCACAGGACAGCCATTTTCACTTGTGGCCCTATTGGTCACTATTGATTGGTCTGGTGCTGTGCACCTCTTCCAAACCAGTCCAGTCAGTGTTGGCCCCAAAGAAACCCTCTCTAGGTCTGGCTGCTCTCTTGAACTGAGATGAAACCCAGAAGCTATTGGCAATCACCAGTTTCCACTTGTGGCCTGGCAGAGAAAGTCAGCCTGTCATGAGAAATGACAAGCAGAAGCCAAGGCATGAGGCTGAGGAAAAGGCTTCCTAGTTTCCTACAGCATTCCCGCTCCTGGTGTTGGCCTATGCCTGAGGCTCAGCTGACACCTTGCCTTTGGGTCTCCCACACACCTCTGTGGGCCAAAGATTAAAACCCTGTTTCAGTTTATACTGGCTGCAGAGGGTTTCTCTTACTTGCAACCACAAAGCCCTAAATACTACAGGAGTAAAATTATTTTAAGATCCTGATATGATTATGTGATCATAAATCTATGACCTTTGAGACGAAGTCTTGTTTAGAAATTTGGAATTATGTTTATTTTTAAAAATAGGTCTTAGAAAAGGAGGTGGCTGTGTGAGTACACATCTACCGAACTCCCCTCCCTAAACCTGCCAAAGTGAACAAAACCATTAAAAAAAAAAAGTCCGTGAATACAGAAGAGTTGTACCTGCATTACCCAAACTGTGGAATGACTGATAGATGTAGTGGTATCTGGACCTCATGAAAGGAGGATGCTACAGTCTGAAGCAGAATCCCTTGATGTTGAGAAGGGTGAAGTATTCTCAAGGAGAGGAAGGAGATCTGCAGATCAATGTGCAGAGTCCTTCACTTGGAAAAGGAAGCACCGTGATCATGGGTGGGCCTTGGGAACCGATGGCCATTGCTACGTGCATTGAGACAATTTCTACAGGACAGAAGAGTAAGGAATGGGGTGGCTGAAGGATGAACTAGATATTTACCTCCTTTTTAAAAAACTTCTACCCACTTTCTATCTGGTAGGAGAGGCAGTCAGAGAGAAGAGAGGAAGGCAGAAGTTTGAGAGTCAGCTCTGGAATTCTGACCAGAGTCCAGGAAAAGAGCAAAAAATGAGCTGGCCCCTTGACTAAGACCTGTGAGCTACAGTCCCTTGTGCTGATAAAGCCGCCTACTAACAGCAGCCCACCCAGTACTGTAAGGAAGGGTGACTTAAATCTCAGA
Source organism: Tamandua tetradactyla (assembly GCF_023851605.1). Taxonomy (NCBI): domain Eukaryota; kingdom Metazoa; phylum Chordata; class Mammalia; order Pilosa; family Myrmecophagidae; genus Tamandua; species Tamandua tetradactyla. The sequence continues at coordinate 56,234,307 of NC_135327.1, read as the reverse complement.
GAAGCCACCCGCTGCCCCCTCCACACCCTAACACGGACGCACAGCCTAACTTTCCCCGGGTTTCCCTGGGTTACAGAAGAGATTTCTAAACAGAGATAGCATTCTATGAATATCTGTCCCTCAAAGTCCTGTTCTAAGAGGTCTGTACAGTAGGTCCTGGGTAAACCTGCAGGAGAATCGAAGTGGAACGACATGATCCTAGAACTTGGATTGAAGGATTTGGGTGGAATTAGAAATCCGGAAAGTCCTAGCAAGTCACGAGAAAAATTCCCTTTCTCACTGGGAATTTTTAGCAAATTCAATGCCCACCTCCCAAATACTTGTTTTAGGGTTACTATAGAAAATGGGGACTAATATTTGTGAAATGTCTCCTATGTGCCAAGCACTCTGCAACTTGCTTTTTATTAAGCCTTTTCTTTAACCTTTCCTGCTGGTATCATTCCAGGTAGGCATTTCATTTTATGGATGAGGAAATCAAGGATCGAGCTTCAGTAACCTTCCCAAGATCATCCATCTAATAAATGGTGGAACTAGGACATGGTCTCAAAGAAAGGGTAACTAAAACAAACTATTTAATATTCTCTGACTTGGAGAAAGCTGTTGTTACAACACAGAAGAGAAAAATGTGAATCTTAAATGTAAGCAGAGGGTATGAGTGTAAACTAGACAGATGGAGGGGAACTTGCCACCTGCAAATAGAGTTTGCTGGAGAATTCTACTCATATCTAGAAACTTGTCAAGTGACTCGTGATCTATGAAAGCTGGTCACCACAAAGCCACATTTCACAGCAGGACCTCATTAACCTGTCTGAAAACGATTCTGTGATTCTGCTCATTTTTGGAGGTGGGAATAAGGAAAGCCCAAGAGAACTCTCTGCGTTAAAGAAGTACCTAAACCCAGCTCCTCTAATCTACTTCCAAGCTCCTTCAGATGACAGAGGAGGATTTTAAAAAAAAAAACTCCATACCTAGGCGATACCCTAGATAAATTAAATTAGAATCTCTGGATGAGACCCAGGAATTCATAATGTACTTTTAAATTCCCAGGTGACCACAACTGCAGCCAAATTTCAGAATCATTGCTCTAGTTATAATTATTTCTTTGGGGGATCCCAATGGAGTCTTGTCCATAAAACAATGCAAAGCATGGTCAGTAAATTTCACAATTCCATGGTCAATAAATTTCATAGTCCTTCATGCCTCTGCCCTTCAGCCTGGATAAACAAGCGACCCTCCCTCCATACCCCTTATCCAACTCTTTTTTTTTTTTTCATTTCACTGATATAGCACCTGGTATGACATACTATACTTATTTGTCTGCACATTTATTATCTGTCTTCTCCACTACAGAGTCAGGACCATCCAGTCGATGCCGCCATATATAGCACAGCTCCAGGAAGTACCAGTCATACATAACAGAACGTGAATTGTGCCTTCTGGAATTGTGCAATGCAGTACCCCTGTTTAGAGGTAGAACCTTTGTCTTGCTCACTATTATTTCCCAAGTGCCTAAAACAGTACCCAAAACATAGGAGATGCTTAATAAATATTTTGAGTGAATTAGTAAATGAATAAACATCAGAACTTATTAAGGATTCTCTCTAGAGGAAGATCTGATCTTCTTCTAGCTTAGGACCTTGGCTCTGATGCTTAACACCATCAGATTCTTCTTCATCATCATCATCAGTGTTATGGGGCCTCCATAAAATTTTTCTTTGGAGACAGGATTCCATAGCTAAAATGAAGTTTGAGAACGAATGTCCTGTTGAATATCATGTCCACCATATATGTCGTATTAGTTACCGAGCCCCTGCCCACACACCAGCTCAAACGACTTTGGAGTCGGACAGATCTGGCTTTATATTCTGTCCACATCACTTACTAGCAACAGGACTCAGGGCAAATAAATTATCCTCAAACATTTATGATAATAATTAACTTACTACACTGTTGTAGATTGAATGAGAACAAAAAGCTAAAGTAGCTATTATGTTAATAAGGCTAGCTGCTGTGAACAGAGAAATCCCCAGATCTCAATGCCTTAACAAAATAGACTTTGTCTTCTCAACTAAAGACCAATCAACAGTGAAAGGGAGGGGTGCTCTTTTCCAAAAAATCATTCAGGGACCCAGGCTCATTCCTTCCTACAGCTCTGCTGCTCCCTATGGGCCCTGGAGCTTTCCAGCAGAGTCTCTACTTTCCTTCAGAGGAGGGATTGTGCAGGTTTATATGGGCCAGGTAATCACTGCTGTCTAATTTTCTTTTACTAGAACCAATAGCAAGGCATCACCTAAAAGCAAAGGCTAGAGAGGTTGGAAAATGTAGTCCTTGACTGAGTAGCTACTTCTTTTATTTATTTATTATTTGGTTACATTCACTTTTTTTTTTTTTTTTTGCATGGGCAGGCACCGGGAAATGAACACAGTTACATTCACTTTTATTTCAGATATTGATGTATTTCTTCAATCATGCATTCTCTATAGTTAGCCTTTCATACTTTGGAAAAAACTTAAGAGATTTTCAGCGACACCATAATTCATTCATGCATTGGTATTTAGTCATTCAAACCCCTAGGCTCTTATTAAATATATGTATATTTTAATTCTGAAAAGTAACATATATACAAAAAAGCAAAAAATTTCAGTGCACACCTCAATAATTAGTTGTAGAATGGATTTCAGTGTTTGGTATGGGTTACAATTCCACAATTTTAGGTTTTTACTTCTAGCTGCTCCAAGACATGAGAGACAAAAGAAATATCTATAAAATGATTCAGCAGTCATACTAATTTGTTAAACCCTATCTTCTCTGTTACAACTCCACCTTCTCCTTTGATCTTTCTCCCAATCTTTAGGGGTATTTGGGTTATGCCAATTCTAACTTTTTCATGTTGGAAAGGGCTATTGATAATATGGGATGGGGGATGGAACTAGTTGATGTTCTGGAGAGGCTGGCCCCTCTGGGTTTCAGGACTTATCTGGCCTAGGAACCCATCTGGAGGTTGTAGGTTTCTGGAAAGTGAGCAAGTGCATGGAACCTTTGTAGAATTTCAGATAAAGCTCTAAGTGTTCTTTAGGGTTGGCAGGAATGATTTTGGTTGGGGGTTGACAAACCATAATAAGTAGCAGTATCTAGCTGAAGCATGCATGAGAGCAGCCTCCAGAGTAGCCTCTCAACTCTATTTGAAATCTCTTAGTCACTGACACCTTATCTATTGCAATTCTTTTGAAGGTGCCGTTGATCTCGGTGCCAGGGCCAGGCTCATCCCTGGGAGTCATCTCCTACATTGCCAGGGAGACTTTCACCCCTGGATGTCAAGTCCTATGTAGTGGGTAGGATAATGATTTCACTTGCAGAGTTGGGCTTAAAGAGAGAGAGGTGACATCTGAGCAACAAAAGAAGACCTCCAGAAGTAACTCTTAGGCATGCCTATAGGTAGGCTAAGCTTCTCCTCTGTAGGTAGCTGCTTCTTAACAACGACTCTGGACTACAGAATGAGAGCACTGCTCTTTAGTGGAGAGCTGGCTGCTTCTGTCATGGGCAGCATCAGGGGTGGGGAGAGTGTAGGTTAATGGACTTTTTTATACACAAGTGGTAGAAATATTAAAAAGGCTCTGTGAAGGACAATGTGGCAACAACTTTTAAAATTCAAAGCATGATTTTCATGTGACCCAGCAATTCCACTTCTTGGTACCAATTCAAGGCACTAGCAGTGAGCCTAGAAAGGCATGCACTAGACTGTTTATTACAGCAGCGTAGCAATCATGAACACAACCTAAATGCCTATCAATAGGAAAGGTCGAATAAACCATGCTCTCTCCATACTATGGAATACTATGCAGCAGTTTGGAATGAAATAGATCTACATATATGGGCCTAGAAAATATGTCAAGACACACTGTTAAGTGAGTATAGCAATTTTCAGAACAATCCTTACATTATCATAGTGTTTATATAAAAACAGCTAAAACTATATAACATATTTTCTATTTGGTTAAATTTAGGTAATTCAATAGGGAAAAGTTCTAGAGCCACAAGACCTGCAGAAAAATAAGGATCAATTCTAGGGAAAGGTAGGGGGTGGGAAAAAAGGGAAGGAGGAAGGAAGGTCTGGCAGTCACAGAAACATGAATATCTTATGACTGAGCAAGTACAGATGCCAGCAAGTCCACACTCTTTAGAGAGATGATGGATTACTATATCCTCGGCTTGCCTCCAGGGAGGATCAAACACGCTCTTCTGGAATTAAGACAAGAGGAGTAAGGATTATTAGGGCTCCAGAACCAGACACACTTCTGGAAACCAGATTTTCCTTCTTTCTGTCCCAAGACATGGTCTCCCACATTTAGATGTCCACTCTTGCCATAGACTATCTAAAAGTGGCAGAGATTTGTGTAAGGAAAGAGATAATGTAGTTCAATCTGATGAGGGGTGTGCAGTTTAAATCCCTTTAACAAACAATCTGGTGAGTTTAGGAATGCAGTGTGATGGAGGAGAAAACTAGAGGTAGGTTGTAGGAAGTCCACCTTTGACTCAGATGAATGGAGACCAGCTCTTCCTCCTTGGGCTAATCATTGATGCTATTCTCCTAGTGCCATGCGTGTTTTGAGGGGGTGGTGGGAGGGTGATTAAATGATTTATGTGTTTAATTTCCCTTGATGCTTAGAAGGCTGCTGTCTTGTGCTCCGAACACAGGGAAATTGATTAAATTGCCAATGCCAAGGGCACAGCCACTTGCAATCAGCAATGAGCTGTTTTCCTATCTTGGAATCAAGATCATGAGCCCTCCCAGTCCCTCGGGGTCACCTCCTTGGACCTTGGGGGCCAGAATGGAATTTTCAAAGCTGACAAGATTTCAAGGTCTGTAGGAAAAATAAATTCTCCAGGATGCAAAGAGCAGAGCACAATTTGTCTCCTGTTGAACTCTGCTTTGCTCCTGATCTTCAGGAAAGGAGGGAGTCACAGAAACATGAACATCTTACCTAATTCTCAAATAAATGCATTTGCAATCAAATAACAATTAACAAATAGTTATTGAAATGGCAGTGAGGTTTGGGAGGATTTGGTTCCCGTGAGGCACAGGGGTCACAGGGAACGACAGGAGAGGGAGAGAATTTTGGCTTTGGAGGAAAGGCTGGGCAGTGAAAGGACACAGGCATGGAGCCAGCAGGGCTTGGGCAGCTGCCTTTTCCTCTCTGAGCCACAGCTTCCTTGTCTGCAACCAAAGGTGGATGGTAATATCTGCTGGGGAGTGCTGTGTGCAGGTCTAGCACAGACTAATAGCTTAGCAAGTGCCTGGCATTATTCCCACTTTTGTCTGCTAACCACAAAAGTGAAGAACTGAGGCCTCGGGGGTGAAGTAAAGGAAGGGGTATTGGGAAGGCTGCGAAATCAACTGACAAGTTAGAAGAGGAGAGGAGAAACATGCTGGAGTTGGGAGAGCTGGACCTGAGTCCCATCAGATTTGGCCAGGAGCTACCTCAATCTGTCTCTGTACATCTGGGCTTAAATGCTTTCCTCTATGAATGGAAGTATTGCACTATTACCCTTAAAAGCCTATGAGTCAACAAGGAAAAAAATGTGAGTTTTTAAAAAATACCTATAGAAAAAACAGGATATAAATCAAGTTGGTTAATGGCGGTGGTCTCTGAAACAATTTTTCCTTCTTTATAACCTCTGTAAACACAATGTCCATATTTTCTATGCTTTTAAAATATTTTAAATGTCCTCTGATTCTATGGTATCCAAAACTCCTATAACTTTAAAAAATAGAAGCATATGATTCACATATGTAAAATACACACATTTTAAGTAGTTTTGACAAATGTCTACATCTGTGCAACTAATGCCCAAACCCAACATTTCCACCACCTTGAAACTTCCCTCTGCACCTTATGCCAACCGTGATAGTTTTGTCTTTTCTAGCATGTCACATAGATGGAGATATACAATATGTACTCTATTGTATCACCTTCTTTCTCTCAGTGTAATGTTTGTGAGATCAGTCCATGTTGTATCAGAAGTTCCTTCTTGTATATGCTGTATAATATTCTAGTGTCTGAGCTCACCACCGTTTGTCCTCCTGTTGGTGGACACTGGGTTGTTTCCAGTGGGAGTCTACCACAAAGATGCTACAGACATTTGTGTACAAGTGCTTTTGAGGGCATAAGCTTTTATTTCTCTCTGATATAAACCAAGGAGTTGAATTGATGGCTCATAAGTATATATTTAAAATTTTAAGAAACTGCCAAACAGTTTTCCAAAGTAGGTGTCCCGTCGAACATTCCCATCAGCGATGTGTAAGAACTCTAACTGCTCCATCTTTTCACCAGCACTGGGCATTGTCAGTCTAGAATTTTAGACACTCTAGTGGGTGGGAGGTGATATTTCTGATTTTAATGTGCATTTTCCAGATGACTTATCATGTTGAGTATCTTTTCATTTGTTTTTGTGTCTTTTTGGCCACTGGTATATTTTCTTTTGTAAAATGTCTGCTCACTTAAGGCCCGCTCTTATTTTTAAATTGGGAAGAAGCTTAACATTTTACAGGCATTTTCACATCAGGTTTTTTGGTTTTTTTTTTTTTTTTTGCTTGTTTTTTTCTTTTTCATTTTTTTTTTTAAGCCTGAGAGGTGGGAGGGGCAGCAATCATCCCTTACTAAAGATGAGAACACGGAAGGTCATATAACATGTAGAGAATGTCTCACAGCTAGATGATGGAATGGCTGGGAGAAGGGGCTGGGGGTTCCTCACTCTGTTCTCTCCTGGGTCATGCTCTCCTCCTCCATGAAGGCAGTGATGCCGTGATTCTGAGAAGATAACAGACAAGAAGCCTACATAATGTATCTGAAGCTGCTGCGTGGTGTGAGCAAGCACAGGAGCTGAACAGCCTCCCTCCCCCAGTCACACCTTGGAGGTGTATTGTAAGGCCTCAGATAAGACCCAGCATCCAAGGGCTGCCTTGACACCTTGAGTCTCACAGATCCCAAAGGGTTTAACCGTGATCTCTCCTCCTGTCTTCAGATATGCCCTGACCCAGTAGGAACGGCTCCCCACCTGGCTACTTCCCGTCAGTCAGATCACTGCCGTCCATTGACCCTCAACACAGCAGGCTCTGGTTCCCTGCCAGCCTGTAGCAGCAATCAAACAAGCCAATCCCATCCTTCCATGGGGACCAGGGGCCATCTCACCCTCCTGTTACTACAAGTCTACCTCCCACAGCCCCTGCTGGTTCACTCTGCTCCCAGGTGCAACCCCCAGGAAGCCCTGCATGGCATACAGTGACACTGCCCCCCCCCCCGCCTTGGGCTGTGACTGCTGCCATCTCATCTGTGTAGTGTCAGGTGTTGTGTGTTCGGCCATCTCACACTATTAGGGCATCACCAACAGGGTTGACAGGACATGGTCAGAACAAACTGTCATATGTGTGTGCCTTTTACCAACCAACATGGTGGACCTAATGAGACCATGGTTGAGTGTGCAGGCACCTCCCAACAGAAAGCTCTTCAGCAGCTGCTTCGCTACCCCTCAGATGAAATGGTGGGCCATAAGTTACCCAAACGTAGGTTTCACCACAATTCTAGGACCACATGGCTGCCAAGCTAGGCTAGGATGTCCAGACAAAGGAAGGGGAGAAAGTCCTGGGACTCTCAAGAAAGGGCGCTCAGCTCCACCATACTCCTCACATGGAGAAGGACTGCATATCCCATCTCCCCAGGGAGTGCTCATACCTGCCATCCTTGGGGCATTTCCATGTCTTTCTAGGCAAGGGAACAAATGCCTACGATGATTCACACTGTGTTATTGCACCCAGCCACTCATTTTCTCCTACCCTCCACACTACCACCCATCCTCTCTGCCTCCCTTGATACCGATTGCTGCCTGGACTTTAGGGAACTTTATTTACTTTCATTAACATTTATTATTAACCTACCATATGCTTGGAGTGGTTGTATTTACTTTCACCTCCATCTTTCATCATCATCTTGTTTTATTTCACTGTTCCTTTTGAAATTAACCTACCTACCATCTCATGCCTGGAAAGAATCTCAACTTTAAAGTGACTACTGTCCTACGCTAATGTGTTGACCAGAGGAAAAGACTACATACCACTTTGGAAAACGCGAGTATTTTCACACTGGTATCCTGGAGAAGGTCTTTCACTCCTCTAGTTTAGCTTAGTGGGATTTCAAAGGGGGCAATTCCAGGCAAGAGGCCAGAAATCTGTCTCCTTGTGCTCTTGCTTCTGAATTGTGGTATATAACTGGTCTAAAAAGTCCTAATCTTTTTGTGGTGGGGAAGGGAGAGGTGAACAGACCAGGGTTGATGTAAACTTCAAATGTGAAGGAGAGAGGAAAGAGCAGGGCAAAGAGCCTCGTGTGCAGTGCCCATGGGGTCCCTTTATCCAGTGTAAGTACTACTTAGGTGTTTGGAAGTTGAATGGAAGGGTGGTCAGTGCTGTGGCAGGGTGGTGGGACCTTCAAGGAACTCTCAAGTGGAGCCTGACCTGCTACTGGTGTGATTGTCCTCCGTGGAGGTCTAAGTATGAACCATGATAGGCCTAATTACTCCTGTTTTATTAAAGTTTTAATTTTTTAATTGAGATCATTTATATGCAATAAAGTCCGCACATCCTAAATATTCAACTCAATGAATGTGAAAATATGTACACACCTCTGTCATCCATTACTTGGGTCAAGACCTAGAACACTCCCAGCACCCTAGAAGGTTTCTTGATATTTCCTCTCAGTCAATGCCCTGTAAATGTAACAACTATTCTAACTTCCATCATCATTTATTTTTCCCCATACTTGAACTTCATATAAATGCCACATGCAGCATATTTTGCATCTGGCTTTTTTGGCTAAGCATTCATTCATTTTGTTGCTTGTAATCGTAATGTGTTCTCTTTCATTCCTGAGTCATAGTCCATTGTATAAATAGACCCAATTTGTTTCTCTATCTGCTGTTGATGAATATGGGTGTTTCCAGTTTGGAATATTTATGAATAATGCTGTTTTAGGCATTTTCATAGATGCCCTTTGGTAAAAATTGTGTTCATTTCTGTTGGACATATATCCAGCATGGTAGTTTGAAGCTGTTACACATCCCAGAAAAGGCCATGCTCTTTAAATCCATTCTTGTGGCTATAGAAATGTTGTCGGTGGGACCTTTTGATTAAGTTATTTCAATTGAAATGTGACCCCACCCCATATAAGGTGGGTCTTAATCTCCTTACTGGAGTCCTTTGTAAAAGATAAAGGACGCACAGTGAAAACCCAGAGAGCTCAGAGTAACCCCAGGGAAGCTGAGAAAAGGAGAAGCCAGAAGCTGAAAGCAATGAAACCTGAGAGAGAAGGACCTGCAGACACTGGCCTGTGCTTTTCTATGTGAAGAAAGAGTGAGTCCCAGATGCCAGCTGAACTTCCCGTATGACTGAGGTGTCCCAGATGTCCCAGGTGTCTTCAGAGTCCAGGTATCATCCTGTTGATGTCTTGAGTTGGACATTTTCACAGCCTAAGAGCTATAAATTGTAAATAAATCCCCATTAAAAAGGCCAACCTATTTCTGATTTATTGCATTTTGTCAGCTTTAGCAAACCCAAATATCCAGGAATCATAGGGTAGTTGTCTTTAACTTTGTAAGAAACTGTAATACAATTTTTCAAAGTAATTGCACCAATTTTTTACTCCCACCAGAAATAAATGAGAATTCCCGTTGCCCTACATCCTTGCCAAACTTAGGTATTTTCAGAGTTTTTATTTTTGCCATTCTACATTTTGATGTATTTTTAGTAATATTGTGGTTTTAATTTGCTTCCCTTTTAAGATTTTAAAAAATGTTTCTGCTTGCTAAATTATGACATGCAGAATTAGTATTAAAAATAAAATAACTGTGTTAATGTTGTTTTAAAGTTTCATTCTCCTGGATTTGTAAAGCTGCATTTGATGGATTGAATGAGATCATCTATTACTCAGTTTGAGAAAACAAAGCAATTAAAGTAATGGACTTCAGTGGTCATTAGCATTTCCATTACTAAGGGATCTTTTCAAGACCTTCAGTCTTCTTTTTGTATCTGGATCTTTGGAAATCTCATGAAGTTAGTTTTCTACCACATATACTATGAATAAAAGAACTCACTGCAGGGCCATTTTAAAAATCTATTCTTAAAAGCCTCAATATGGCAAAAGGGATTGGAATTGAAAATGACCCAATTGATTCCTGATGAGGGTTTCCCATAGGAAATCTTCACTTTACTTTGAAGTAATCATTTAATGTATACATCTCCTAGGCAGACAGCACAGAGTGCTTCATATTTTAGAAGTTACCTGTTTCCTGGGTTTGTATCTAATATTCTAAAATGATTTAAAAATTATTTCTGTGAAGGGACTGTGACTGTTCGGTACACTAATGTACACAGCAACTGGAATTGTGCTTGACACATAGTAGGTGTGCAATAAAATATTGGTTAAATGAATGAATTAAACTGTTCCTTCTTGTATATATTCAGTGCCTAGCACAAAGCTCTGCAAATGGCAAATTCGCTGCAGAAATGTTTATGGAAGAAAAGTTGAGAGGCTGGAAATAAAGAAGATTGAATGAGTGGAAGAAAAAGAAAGAAAACTAATTCTGGCAAGGTTCCCTTTACATGAGCAAGGTAGATTTTATTTTCATAATCTACCCCCTTTTTGACATACATCCAAATATCCACCTGGTTGTCCCACAGACTCCTCAACTCAACATGTTCGAAATGGAATTCACCACTTACACTGACCCACACCCAACCCTCCAGACCTCATCCTCCTAAACATCCTTTTAGTTAATATTACCCAAGCCTAATGCTGTCCCCTAACCAGAAAATTAAAACCATCCTCAACAACTCTCTCCTCCTCACCAACATATTCATTCATAAATTAGTTCATTCAACAAATATTTATTGAGAGCCTTGCATGCATCTGACTTTGCTCTTGATCTTGAAGACATGCCTTTTGAACAACCTCTTCCCAAGAAGTACTTTTCTTATTCAAGAACCCAGCTATTATGATCTTGATTCCCTAGGTAACTACCTGACAATCGAGACACGTTCCAGACTTGAGAATAGGAGGAGGAACCTTTGCTGCATGTCTGAATGTTTTTTCATCCATAATGGATGAATCACGGATGACTCATCTGATCACATTTCTATTGAACTGCCAGGTCTGGCTGAGAGGACTATCTCCATTCACAAAATCCTTCCCTCCTCTTTCTTACCCCTCAATAGGGAGACATCATGGATTTAATCAGATTTCTCAATTGTACGAGGATTCAGTAACTCAATTGGAGATGGAATTTGGTGTGGATCAAGAGGATTCTTGATGCCTGGTTTAAGGTCATTGATATGTATTAAATCATAGAACACACTGGCCCAGGGAGAGGATGGGAAAATGTACTGAGATCCAGAAAACTCACTTGCTGACAATGTCAGTGTCAAACTCTAAGCAGTGAATGTAACAGAATGAGATATTACAACAACATTCAACCTAATAATTGCGTGATGGCATGTCAAGGTTAGGAAGATTTGGTCCCCAAAGACTTATTCATGCAAAATGTTATTTTGAAATGGTCTCCCCACTTCCTGTGGTCACTCTGAAATCCCTTTCACACTATACCCTCACCTCTCCCTGCCAGCTTCAGACAGAAAACAGAGGAAAGTTGGTACAAAGACCTTCCTAATTTGATACTTGTCTCTAAATATTCTCTTTTCTGTTGCCTTTTCCCATTCATAGTTAGTGAACTTTACATAAAAAAAAATACATTTCTCAATTGTAAGACCATCTTTAAATATTCTCTCCTTGTTTTTTTCTTTCTCTTCTGCTTTTTTTCCTTTTGGTTCTCTCTCCTACTTCCTATGGTCTAAATGTGAGCCAAAAAACTTAATCAGAGTTAAGATGAGTAATGCTTGGGCAATGCTTCCAGAAAATTGGAAGTGTTTAATGCTATCTACCAATATCCAGAGACTCTGAAGTTTTTTATCAGTTTTCTTTTACTTCTCTAATAAGTTTTCTTGTTATCAACCGCCAGCATTGAAGATACACAAAAAAGCCTTGCTCATATTAAATGTTATGGTGTTGTGTTCTGTTTATGAATATTGAAAGTGTATAATTCCATAGTTTTATTTTAAATGCACAGCATTTCAGCCACATTGGGTGAATAGGCTCTTTAGGGACACAATCACCATTGAGGATATTCCTGCTAAGAAAAATTTCAATAAGCATTTCCAGCCATTAGACTTGAAACATTACTTTGGAACCTAGTTTGCAAATTGGGACTTCAGATTTGGAAATGTCTCTGTGTTGTGAGACTACCTGGCTGGTAGTTTTCATTCATAGATCATCAAGCAAGAATTGGCAGAACAGGCACTAAAACCTTTCATACATGGCTAGTCTATACAAGTATTATGGGCGTGTGTGTGTGTGTGTGTGTGTGTATGTGTGTGTGCACATGACAGGCATAGTTTACTTTAGAAAAGTGAGTGTGTGGGAGATGTCTTCCAGCAGAGCCCAGAAGGCAGAGGGAAACTGTGGGCAGGTGGTGGGGGTGAGGGGTGGGGGTCTCTTCAGTCCTGAGGTTCCCCACATTATTCAATGCCCACATGAGAACTAAGGTGAACTGACACAGAGGCAGAACCGGATAGTATAATGGGCTCTACTAGACTCCCAGCTGCACCGTTCCCCTGATTCCCACACCCAAGATTATGTGCCCATCTCTGGACATGGATTTCCAACCCCTGAACCAGGATAGGTTGGAAATTATGGCCCATGTACCTCTTATCACCTTCTGGACTTAAGTTTCAATCTTTTTGATTCAACCAACTATTCATCACTCACATATCTTAATATTTTTCCCAAAGTACAGTCATATCACACCATCTACTTGTCAGAAGCTTCTCCTATAACCACATCTAGCCCTTCCTATTTTCCTTCTTTTCTACTTTCAATAGAGCGCAGTAGTTAAAGAGCTTAGTTTTTGAATCAAACAGACTTGAAGTTGAAATCCAAGCTGTACCACTTTCTAGCTGTTTTGTTTTAGCCAACTAGGTACACAACTATATTATCCCTATATAGCAAGGAGGGGATTGAAGCTTACAGAGTTTAAGTAACTGGCTCATAGTCTTATGGGTAATAAATACCAGAGTAAGATTTGAGCCAAGTTTTCTGACTCCAGAGCTTGAGTTCTTAGCCATCATGCTGTAGTACTTCTCCTACAGGGAAAAAGAACAGTATAATAATAGCATGAATCTTACAGGAATGTTGAGAGAACCAAATGAAATAATTTAGGTTCAGTACCTGACACATGGCAAGATGAAACAAATGTTAGTGATAGTTACAATAATGAACATGATGATACTGATGAAAAAGGAAAAGAAACAGGAGGAGGAGAAACATCAATAATTCTGTCCATTTGCCTCTCTTAATATTGATCCCAATTGCTGGTTGGGGAAAGTGGTAGGTGCCATGGTGGGAGGGAGGAAAAGTAGGTGGAAACTGGAGTAAATATTGGAGAAAAGGCTTAGCCTAGATAGAATTTGAGGAGAGGTTCACTTTTTGAGCTTGAGATGTCTCTGCTAATCTTCTTACTTCCAACTGGCAACCAAA